>NC_045614.1:40467992-40771023 GCF_009829155.1 Mustela erminea
ATTGTGGAGTTCTGAGTAGAGAAGTGACATTATCAGACTTAAGTGTTAAGAGGATTGTTTTACGAATGGTGTTGTTGAAAATGAAGGTAATGATATTATTGAAGAATGATAGTGGTTCAAGTATCTGGAGGTGGTGAAGATTAGTCATAATCTTTATATATTTTGAAGGTACAACTGACAGGATTTCCTGTAGATAGGCTGTGGTGTATGAGAGAAAAGTAGTCAAGAATGACTCAAGGGTTTTGCCTAAGCAGCTAGAAGATAGAATTTCATTACGCATGCTGTGGGAAAGGCTGTGGTAGGGGCAGTTTATGGGAAAGATCAGGAGTTCAGTTTTGGACACACTGAATTTTATATTGATAAATGGGGAGAACAGGAGATATAATGGGCATATAGATGATATTTAAAATTTCCAGACTGGATAAGATCCCCAAGCATGGGCAAAGAAGAGTTATTCCAAGTTTGGGTTACTCTAGAGTTACAACTTTGGGAAACCTGTAAGGGAAAATGAGCAACAAAGTCCAGTAACTTAAATGAATATAATTAAGGAAGAATGATACCTGTGTGAAATACTCTTTATAGGCTAATTAAGGATGAAGTGTGAGAATTGACCTTTGGATTTAGCAGTATGGAGGTCATTGATGACTTTGTTAAGAGCGGATTAATTTTTAGTGGTGGGGCTGAACCCTTCTTTGGAGTGGGTTTGAGAGATAACGGGAGGGAGACAACCCTTTTAAGGAATTTTTTTGCCAAGGACAGCAAATAAATAATGCAGAGGATAGGAGGCTAAGTGGAAATTTTTGAGATAGAAATACTGACATATTTGCATAATGGAAATGGAAATGATCTGTTAGAGATTAAAAAGTAGATATAGATGTAGTTGACAGGAGAAAGGGAGAATTACCCAAGTGATACTCCTGAGTAGGTGCACAAAAGGAGAGAATCTGATATGTTAATAGATGAGAGAATGAATAGTACATTTGTGATTACAATTGGGAATTCAGTGTGTATGTACGCGATCCTGCTAGTAGGTGGATAAATGTGGTGGAACTCTGGACATTGTTCACTGCTTTAGTTTTAGAAGTGAAGCAGAAAGCAAAGTCATTGAGTGTGATGTTGAGGAAGAACTCATTGGGGGTTTGAGGAGGATGATATAAAATAGTTATCTACAAGAGCCTGAGAGTGAATAAACTGGGGGAAAATTTATTACCTGTCAGCATTAATAGTGTACTTGAGTCCACCTAGCATGGTGGTGCAGTTTTCTGTAACTTTCGTGTTCCTTCTGGAATTAAGATTTGGGTACGGATTTGGTGGGGATAACATTTAACTGGTGTAGTTGATTTTGTGAGCACAGTGAAGGCAAAGAGGTTTAGAGAGTCAACTGTATGCACAGTTTAATTTAAACGGGATAATGAAGAGAGTGGGTGTCAGAGGGGTTGAGGGATAGTTAAAAGGTAGAAGGATCAATGCATTGGAGATCCTGGTCGAGTCAGTTTTTGGAGAAAGTGCAATAGTAGATTTTCTAGTTCATCAGGAACTGCAAAACATATAAATAAGGTTTGACAAAGCGAGGTGATACACAGGCATTTTTTGCTATTCTCTCTTCTTATCTGTTAGCTGCAATACTTCATTTATTTATTTAGTTAGTTAGTTATGAAGGAAATAGTTTTGTTAAATGGTGGAGAGAGGAATATTGGATAAGAGATTTTCTCCTCTAATGAAGGGAATAGTTAAAGAGTATTCTTAGGCCAGAGAGATTGCCTGAAATCTTTAGTGTGTTGTGTAGCAGTACATAAGATAAGACCAACCATTTTATTGTGGTCTAACAGAGGTCTTGCTTACTGTTTTAATTCTTTTCTTGGTAATGCCACCTTGAAAGCTGTCTGCATAGTTCTGTAATATTCTCAGGTGTTCTCCCTGTCCTGAGTTTCTTGAGGAAAAACAACCATTGAGTGCTTACTAAGTGTGAGTTACTTTGCTGACATGCACTCTGCTTACACTAATGTTAATCCTCACAGTTTTGTGAAGTAGGTACAATTATTTCCATTTTATAGATGAGGAAACAAAGGAATTATTTTAGATAACTGTCAGATGAAAAATGAAAAAGTGGCTAAGCTGAAATTGGAGCTTGGCCAAGCTTCCGGTTTATTTTCTTGGCTTCATCACATATAGATGGACATTCTGAGGAAGGATTATCCATTCCATTGTTCATGTGTTTGTTTTCCACGTATTTAGACAGATCTTGGGCCAGAGTATAAATTGTCCTTGTAGTATATGTTGTGCTTTTAATGATATGTTTTTCTTCCTTTTGAGAGTAAAGATGCAGAAAAATGCTTCCTAAGTAATTATGTCTTTAATTAGTAATTTTAGAGTAGCACATAACTCTGGGGCATACTTCAAAACATGAACAGAAATAATCTGTATATGACATAGCAGAAAATAGACACATACTAGTCTACTGAAAGCCATTATTGCAAATACTGTTAGACTCTTCGAGCCTCGTCTTCAAACTCAAGATTCTCCAGGATGAACCCTGTGTACTAAAGTATACAGTAATCTCCCACCATCCTTGAATGTGTAAACTCATTTTTTTTAAACTTTTTAAAAAAATTTTTATTTATTTGACAGAGAGATCACAAGTAGGCAGAGAGGCAAGCAGAGAGAGAGAGGGAAGGAAGCAGGGCTCCCTGCGGAGCAGAGAGCCCCATGTGGGGCTCGATCCCAGGACCCTGGGATCATGACCTGAGCCGAAGGCAGAGACTTTAACCCACTGAGCCACCCAGGCGCCCCTAAACTCATTTTTATATTTCAGTAACAGAAACTGTTACTTCATCATTTACATACATTTCAGTCTTTTTAAAAAGAAAACCCGGGGTGCCTGGGTACCTCAGTCGATTAAATATCAGACTCTTCATCTCAGCTCAGGTCTAGATTTCAGGGTCCTAAGTTCAAGTGTCATGTTGGACTCCCAAAAGCTGGGGCATGGAGCCAACGTAAAAAAGAAAAGAAGAAAAAAAAAACCCCAACAATTAACTGATTGCTTTGCTTTGCACCACATGAGTTTGTGGGTCAGTGTGGAAAGATTTTTGTTGTTGTTTTTTACCTCTTCCTTTCTCAGTACACAAGATGACACCTGAGGGGGAAAAAATGTAAGGTCACATCTCCACAGCACATTTTCCTGCACAGTTGAAAATGATTTTGTGAGACAGGCTTTAATGTTAGTGAATGTTTTATTTATTTTTTAAACAAATCACCTACATTTTAGAATTTCTTTCTGCCATTAAAAATATATATGCATATTACTTTATCCTTCAAATTTTGTGAGACTTTGATCTGGCAGTTCTCATTTTCCCGATCTTACTGATTTTCAGGAACCGACATAATCCTCAACAAGAGGAATTGTGTATTGCAGTGGTACTTGATGTGTGTGTGGGACAGTGCCCCACCATAACAGAACTGTGTAGCCAAAAATGTCAGTAATGGTTGGGAAATTGTCTCTTTTAAGCTCCTACTTTTAGGTCCTGTACTTTTCCACTTTATTTTTCTGCATTCTGCTCATCCTTCTACAAGTCCAACTTAACAATCCTCCTTTGCCCTGATGCCTTTCCTAGATAGCTCTAAGCCTACATTTCATATTTCCTGTCTCTAGGTTCTGTTTACCATCACTAAATCTCTACAACTAATAGTTTATGATGTTTTATTTGTTTATTGTCTTTGTATCATGTTTTCTAACCTAATTTTACTAGTGGAGGATCAGTGATGTGTATCTTCTGAGTTTTCTAACTGCTGTTGCCCCTGATGTGTTGTGTGAGTTGGTAGAATGCAAAAAGGGCCCAGGGCCTACCTAGGCTCTGACAAACTTTACAGTGAAGGAATGGACCATTGCCTGTTGATGGAAATTTGGAATTGGTATCCTGTGGATTGTGGGGAAAGTAATAGTAGTAGTGGTGAAAGCAGTAAGAAGAGCTGCTCCTGCTCCCTTCCAGTAGGGGACAGAATAGATCCACCTCAGCCATTAAGCTGGTGCTATAAAAAAAACTCCGGTATCCTCTGAGTTTTGAATTGGTTGTCTCTCTTAAACCTGAGCCTTGCCGTTAGAGATTTATCTTTGGGTCAGCTGTTCATGGGGGACAGACGGGTTCATGTTGGTAATATTAATAAATTTTAGAAAGATTTTCAATAAGGGGCCAAAGGATAGCTAAATTAGGCTAACCAGACACACTGTTTCTTCAACTTTCTGCTTTAATTGGTAGGGAGAGATGGGTCAGTAGAGAAAAGTAACTTGACTCTTTAAAACATGTTAGAACCCTTATCATGAATATATAAGTTGCCAAAGAAGAAACCCAGGTTCATGCTGAGTATTATCTGAACGTTTGTGTTACCTCTTGAAGCTTTTCTTTTCCATTGAATTGGATCTTTGATGGGTACAACTGTCAGATATTTTAGTACTCTTAATTTGAAATTTCATTTTCAGTATTTAATTAGAGCTTCATTGCTTTGAAGCAGGTGAATACCATGCCATCTTCAGATATGACTTTCTGAGCAAGAAAATGTGTTAATATTTCAAGGGTAGTTTCAAAATTGGAACAAATAGACAAAGATTTTAGTGTCACTTCAACATTTATGTTAAAAACAGTTGCTCTTTTTTAAGCAATCAGTACAAAATGGCAATTCAAAAGTTATGTTCATACTTGTATTGCCTAGTAGTTTACTTTTTCTTTTAAGGAGTGTGGGGATGGGGCAGTGCTGCTTAATTGGGGACAATTTTGTCTTCTATGTAACATTTGGCATTGTTTGTAGATGTTTATGGTTGTCACAACTTTTGAGAGGGTGGAGATTGGGTGCTTCTGACTTAAAGCAGGTGGAGAGAGGCCAGGGATGCTGCTCAGCATCCTACACTACACAGGACCTTCCCCTATGACAAAGAACTGCCAGGCTCACATGTCAGTGGTGCCAAAGTTGAGGAACCCCAGGATGAGAGGATTGGAAAGGACCTATTCCAGACACAAAAGAAATGTCTTGTGACCAGTGAACATAGGTTAAAATACTCAATTTTACTAGCAGTAAATGAAATGCAAATAAAGTGATTTTCTACTATTAAATTATGTAGGAGTTTTGAAAGAATTTAATACTTGAATGAAATAGGTTTTTTTTTTTTTGAAATAGGTGTTTCTATCCTGATGACGCTTAAAAGTGGTACAACATTTCTGAGAGGCTGTTGAAAGTACATTTATCAGAAGTTGATACTTGTATTTTAGACTCAGTAATTCCACTTAAGGAATCTATACTAAAGTAATAAACAGATGCCTTCAAAGTTTATTATTAGGATATTAACCACAATTACTATTGATTGTAATCAGCTGGAAGTAAACCTCTTTTTAAAATTGTGTTTATTCTTAATCTCAGAAAACTGAGGGTTGCTGGGGGGAGAGGGGGAGGCAGAGGGTGGTTCGGTTATGGACATTGGGGAAGGTATGTGCTATGGTGAGTGCTGTGAAGTGTAAACCTGGCGACTCACAGACCTGTACCCCTGGGGCTAATAATACATTATATGTTAATTTAAAAATTAAAAAATTTAAAAAAAAGATTTTGCAGAAAAGTATGTATAAAGTTATCCCTACTGCACCTTAATTTTTATTAAATCAATTTTATAAAAAATGGTTATTAAATAATGGTGCAGCTGTATGTGATACAAATTAAAAATCCTACCAGAGACTACAGATCGTGGGACAATATCCATAGTAAATAAAGAGGGGGAAAAAAAGGGTTATCAAAATAGAATGCCATATTTTAATGAGAATAGAATAGTGAAAAATACACTAAAATATATTTTAATGATAATTACTGGACAGTTCATGGGCAGTGTTCATTTTGTTTCTATTTTCTAATTTTTTATGACTGCTATTAAAATATAGTTGGAAAAAATACTTTTTACACTTTGGTAAAATTTTGTAGTAGTCCTACCATTTCTTAGGGTATTTCCTGAGTAATCTGTCCTTTCCCATATACCATGTTTCCTTGTGTTGGGTTTATTTCTGGGCTCTCTGTTCTCTGATATATTTTATTTACTCATTTAAATGATAAAATATGGTATGGTGTAATCATGATGAAAAAGGAATATTCCCTTGATTGGGGCCCTACTTACAGAAATTTTCTGAGCTAGTAATTGGTATTTTAAAGTTTTTAAAAATGCTGTCATGATGTTGTGTAAGCAGTTCACAGTATGTTATTTTTGCCACATGTTTTTGCTCATGTAATTCAATATTCAAATTAAATTTACTTGGTTTTGCTCTCTCCTGTCATGTAAAAATTCTGACTTTTTGTTTTAAGATTTTATTTGAGAGAGATCACAAGTAGGGGAAGGGGCAGAGGGAGAAGCAAATTCCCTGCTAAGCAGGGGTACTGATGAGGACTTCATCCCAGGACCCTGGGATCATGACATGAGCTGGAGGCAGACATCAACTGGCTGAACCACCCAGGCCCCCCAAATTCTGACACTTAAAATCTCCTGATTTGAATAGCTACCTTTTGAAGATGTTATGAACTTGTCACCCAGCCCTCTTAAATTTTTTTTTTCATTCATTCTTAATGTATTCCCCTTTGATATTTGCATATGGTGTAGTATTTGCTATTCCTGGAGATAGTAGGGCTCTCCTGTGTTCTCTTGTGTTAGCTTCCCACACAGATTTTGTGTAGAAACCATTGAGGCTGAGTAGAAGTAATCTTAATAGAATTTGGAACTGTAAGAGGCAGTAAGTTAAGATGGTGGTTACTGGCCCCTGAAGTGTTCTAGAACCCGCTGAGAAAATAGGAGATTTTCTGCCCTTGAGCGGGTATAGACTTGTGAATTTCTGTGGGGATAATAAGGTCATTGTGTGATATTTCATAGGGTATCTTTATTAGTGTTGTGTCTCTCTAAAGGAGAAGCTGCATGAAAGTAAAGATGGAAAGAAGAAAGTGGAGGGAGGTGAGGTTACTTTAAAAAAAATTAATGAGTGGGGTGCCTGGGAGGCTCAGTCATTAAGCGTCTGCCTTTGGCTCAGGTTCTGGGGTCTGGGGTCCTAGGATCCAGCCCCACATTGAGCTTCCTGCTCAGTGGGAAGCCTGCTTCTTCTCTTACACTGTCCCTGCTTGTGTTCCCTTTTTCACTATCTCTCTCTGTCAAATAAATAAATAAAATCTTTAAAAAAATTAAGGAGTAATTTCAGTAAATTCTTGAGTTAATTTTAGCAAAGCAGATTAAATTAATGTGGAGGAATTGATTTGATTTTAAAGTTGAAAATGTATGTCTTTTTGTTTTTTTAAAGATTTTATTTATTTGACATACAGAGATCACAAGTAGGCAGAGAGACAGGCAGAGAGAGAGAAGGAAGCAGGTTCCCTGCCTAGCAGAGAGCCCGATGCCGGGCTCGATCCTAGGACCCTGGTATCATGACCTGAGCTGAAGGCAGAGGCTTTAACCCATTGAGCCACCCAGGCGCCCCGAAAATGTGTGTTTTTTGAACATCTTCTTAGAATAATTTTATTTTCATTTGAAAAATAAGGGTTTTTTTGTTTCTAGTTTCTACTCAACCAATGAGTACATTCCTAAGAAAATACTTTTTCTTTGCAAGATCCTTAGTTTATTTGCTCATGGCCTATTGTTGTGTTCAAATTCTATAATATTCATGAAAACATTTTCTGTTTTTGTTTTTGTCACAGTTGTAGTGTAACAAAAAGCTACGTTTTTGACATTTTTGTAGAAGTGGTTTTTCATCTCTATATGGTATAGTGACTTCTGAATTGCATCTCTTGGATCAAATTCAGAATAACTGCTTTTGATACCTTTGAAACTTAAAATACAATATATATAAAATTCATTTAGTTTATGGGACTTAATTCCTGTCTGACAAGTTAATATCATAGTCTTTGAAGCTCCCATAGTTTGCTTACCCTGGGCTCTATCTTTCCTTATCTCAAAACCTTATCTCAAAACCTCTTCTTATCTCAAAACCTTCCCAGAATAGAGCAGGGAATGTTAGAAGATGTGATCATGCAAATAGCATGATCCTCTCCAAAATTTTTTAATGTTAATAAAATTTGTATACCATATAAGTTAATCATTTAATAGAATGGAATTGTCAAGTCGCATTTATTAACTCTGTGTTTAACTCTGAGATACTGCCAGACAATTTTCCCACAGTGGCTATACCATTTTGCACTCCCACCGACAATGTATAAGATTTCCAATTTCATCCTGCATCCTCCCCAATACTTGTTATTGTCCCAACTTTTTGATTATAGCCACCTTTAGTAGATGTGAAATGGTATCTTATAAAATGTGCTTTGATTTGTGTTTCCTTAGTGGATAATAATGTTAGTCATCTTTTAATGTACTCATTGGCCATTTATTTTCTTTGGAGAAATGCCTATTTGAATCTTTTGTCCAATTTTCAACACTTTTCTTTTGGGGTAAAATGTACATAACAAATCTTGGCATTTTAAGTGTATAACTTGGGGACATTAAATACTTTTCTACAGTCTTGTGCCACAGTCATCACTATCCATATCCAGGCCTTTGTTTAATCTTCCCATACTGAAACTCTGTACTCATTAAACAGTAATGTAATACCTTACCTTTTCTCCAGCCCCTGGGCTAATGCCTTTCTACTCCTTGCCTCTGATTCTATTTTAGATACCTCATGTAAGTGAAATCATAAAATTTGTTCTTTTGTGTCTGGCTTATTTCACTTAGCATATTGTGTTCAAGATTTTTCAAAGTTGTAGCATGTGCCAGAATTTCCATTTTAAACCCTAATAATATTCCACTGCATGTATTTACACCACATTATTTATGCATTCGTGTGTTGATTGATGGTATTTTGCACCTTTTGGCTACTGCTTTGTGAATTGGTGTACACGTTCTGATTGAGTCCTTGCTTTCACATGTTTTGGGTATTTACTTGGAAAGGGAATGGCTGGATCACCTGGTAATTCTTTGTTCTTGTTTTGTTTTTGTTGTTTTGTTTTTATTTTTGAGAAACCACCACACTTCTCTACAGTTGCTGCATCATTTTGTATGCCCTCCAGTTAGTATGAGGTTCCAATTTCTTTACAGCTTTGGCGGCCAGTACTTGCTGTTTCCTGTGTTTTTGTTTTTGTTGTTGTTGCTGTTTGCATAGCAGGCGACCTAATGGATGTGAAGTTCTGTCATGTTTTGTTTTTGATGTACATTATCCCAGTGATTAGTGAGGTTGGGCATCTTTCCATGTTAGTGGGTCTTTTGTATATCTTTGGAGAAATGTCTGTTCAACTACTTTGCCTATTTTTTCACTGGGTAGTGTTCTATGCCCTCCCCCACTTGCTTATTTGTAGGAGTTCTTTTTATATCCTGGTTATTAACACCTTATCAGATAGATGATTTGCAAGTATTTCTTCTGTTCTGTGGGTTTGCCTTTTCACTTGTTGATAGTGACCTTTGAGACAGAATATATTTTGATTTTGACATAGTTCAAGCTTTTTGTTGTTGTTGTCACATAGTACTGTTTAAGTCGACAGTGACTGATTCTGAAATGTCTTGGGAATGTATCAGGAGCCTTCTAGGCTTCTACTGAAAAACATTTTCTAGTTTCACTTTCTGTTTTGAAGTCAAATTTTTCGTTGGCCACAAGTATTTTAGTTACTAGTTATATCTCTTGAAGTCCTTCATTTCTTAAAAAATATCTACCAAATTTTCTTGTTCTAAAAAAGCCTTGTTTGACAGTCCTTTCAAGTAAAAACTGCCTTCTAAGATAGCAGCTAGTTCAGCTGGCAGCAATATTCAACTATTGTTCCTTGAAATGTATATAATATTTTGATACATTTTTCATGTATTATTTGTCCCATTTTGTTACAGAGAATATTAAGAAAATGCATATTCAGAGGTTGAGTATTAATAAAATTAGTATTTATTGTTTTATTAAACTTTAAATGAAATGTTTTTTTGTTTTACTGTGAATTTTTGGTGGGTGAAGAAGGTGATGACTGACTAGTAGATAGGAGTTTGGAACTGTTGCTTGATTTCTGCTAAGTGTCTTCATTTTCCCTGTTGCTGTTCTTGCACCATCAAGACAAATATTAACATAGTAAAAATATCAACTCTTATTCTTATGAGAAATGGCTTTGGCCTCTTACAATACACTTTTGAGAACTGCTGCCCTAGTTTGTAGTATTATGGATGGGGGAAGAGAGTACAGATTAACACTTCCCTTATTTTGCTTAAGTAGTCACCTGTTTAAGATGTATCTATCTGCTGCCATTAATGGTTTGTACTTTCAACTTTGGGAAATGGTTGACATTCTTGACTCTTGGATCTCCTGGAATGTAGAGTATTCAGGCAGGTATCATCACAAAATGTTTTTATATTAGTGGTAAAATTTAAGAGGACAGGGAGAAAAGGTGTTCTTATTAACCTAGTAAGTGAATAGATATTAAAAGCACATAAATTATATATTTTTACTTTGCAGATACATGTTACATAGAACCTATGATATGTACCCTTTAAGAGACAGAAGATTCTGAAAATACTAGCTAAAAGAAAAGAGAAATTTGAAGTTCATTTTGCTGTTTAACATAGATATAAGACAAGAAACCTTTATTTGTCTATGTAAGCATTATAGCTTGAATACTAAGAGCTTCGGGTCTGGAGTCATTCTGACTTGCCTATTTAAAATGTGAATTTGAGCCAGTTTCTAATAACCTATTTACGATGGTATGGTAACACCTTTCTGGCTGACTTGTTAGGAGCAGTAGAGTCAAAATAATGTTTTAAAGTTGCTAATAATGAGACGTAGTACATAATGGGCTTTTAGCTGGAGGTTGTTCATTTTAAAGATTTTTAACAGAGATTGGGGTTTCATTTGGATCAGGAGTGGGGAGAATTGATGTAACTAGTTTGGAGTTTGTGAGTCAGATTCATAGGCCTGGTACTTGCCACTTAACAAAGATATTCTCACTGCCCCTTACTCAGATCTTAATGTTATTAGCATCAGTGTTATCCTATATTCTGTTTTGTGCTTTGTATTGAAGAATTGTAAAGCTACATGTTACCGTGTTTTGTTTTGTTTTGTTTGATTTTTTGCTTATAGGATTCAGTGGTCCCAATTTAAAGGCTATTTTATTTTCAAACTGGAGAAAGTGATGGATGATTTCAGAACTTCAGCTCCTGAACCAAGAGGTCCTCCCAACCCAAATGTCGAATATATTCCCTTTGATGAAATGAAGGAAAGAATACTGAAAATTGTCACTGGATTTAATGGGTATGCACTTAATATTATTTTAAAGGTTTAGTTTTTAGCAGAACATTATGGATTTTTATTTGTTTTGATCATTGATTATCTATTAAGTAAGTTCTGTGTCTCAGGTGACATTTAGTAGTTAGTGATTTTTAGCTTACAAGTATTAAATAATGAGTGTATCTGTTTATTTATTTAACTTGAACCATGTTTATGGGTGTATAAGTGGCATTTGGACTTTAAAATGGGTTTGACAGTGGAGGCATTCAGGAAATGTTAGTTTTTTCTTTTCATTTTATACGTGATAAAAATCTTTATACTTTGCCTAGAACCTGCATATCATTGAGATGAGTATTATTTTTCTAAATGAAAAATGACAATTTATGAACGTATAAATTACTTAGGACTTCTATTTAAAATTTTTTTTGGAGTTCCTCTTTTACTCCCAAGTAAACAAGTAATCATTTTTAGCCTTTGTAAACATTGCATTAAAAGATACAGTGTATTAAAATAAATGGCTATTTTAAAAAATGTTGCTGTGTGTCATATTCTTTGTCATTTTAAGTATTTTTCTTGGTATTTGTAGAGTTTTCTTTATTGAAGGGAAGAAGTATTTTTGATGTTGAATTGTTCAGTATTTAGATTGATATTAGCGATTTGGATACCAAATTTAATGAATTGTAGATATGTTAACCATGAATTCATATTTGAGATAGGTTTTATTTGAAGAGGTTTCATTTGTAACTATTAGATAGCATAAACAGTCTCATTCTTTTCAGATATTTAAACACATAGGATTTGCAACAAGGTAGTGTAATCAGTTAATCCTTTGTTATATATCATGTTTCCATGCTTTTAAGTTTTGAGTTTTGCTTAAAATAACACATTCTTAGACTTTGGCTTTAGGTATGTTGCAAAAGTGCTTTGTTGGTGTAGAATATATGGCTTTATCTTTGAGCTGCCTTTGGGGGTTTGGGATGGGAGGGACGCTTATTTTGACTTTGTACCCTGTTGTACTTCTGTACACTCTATCGAAAATTTTTTATCTGTATGCACATACTGCTTTTGTCAATAATAATATTTTTTAAAAGCGCATACCCAGACAAAGCCACATGCTTTTTGTTAGAAATATGTTGCATAAGATTTAGTCTTGAACTAAATTATTCAATATAAGAATACTTCTTTGGGATATTTATAAATAGTACACAGATAGTTCTTAGACGTTATAACTCATCTTTTCAGTAAGTTTTGGCTACCATTTAAAAATTAAGAGTCAAGGTAAAAGAGGTCATAATATGCTACTGCTTTGTGAATGGTAAACTAATATAGTTGTGATTCTGAATTAGTAATACTATTTTCAGTTCTTTCAAAATTAAGATTGACTAGACAGATATGTAGACTAAATAAATCTAAATATTTATAATTAGTTTGTAAAGCAGGTAATTAACATACTTCTGAAAATGATTTAAATGGTCATTAAATGCATACCTAAGACACAGTTGCTTTAAAAAATATTTTTCATCTTTGAACCATTAGTATTTTGAACTTACATTGTTTTTAATTTGATTTTTCAAAATAGTTTATGAATCCTTTTTCCTAGTTAGGCAGGATTGAGGTCTTAATCAGTGATAAGTATTTTTCAGTTTTTAATTAACCTTGTTTGTCTTTGTTATATTGATATATTGAAACATGTTCATTTTTTTAAATTTTATTTTTATGTATGAATATATATATATAAATTAATTGGTGTGTTAAAAATTCTGCTAAGAGTAGTGGCTCCAAGTAGCATTTTGGTCTTTTTCAGCCAGATTGAGCATTTGTCCTTCTTAGTATACCTTTACCACTCTTTATAATAGGTCACCTTTTAAGTTATAAAAATATGTTAAAATTTTTAAAAGATCCTTAGATGTCACAGGAGTAGTACATAAAGAAAAGAAAGAGGGATCATATCATATGCTAGTTGTATTTTCCTTTTTGAAGAGCTTTGACATCTATCAGTGCATTTATAGTGGTATCTTCTGTTCATCTGTGTATTTGAAATGACTGCATTATTTTTTATTATACGAACAAGTTTGCTTTATTTCTGTTGGTGGGTGTTTATTTTTTGATTATTTTAAGTAGTGCTTGTAGTGAGCATCCTTGTACGTACTTCTTGTGTTGATGAATGTCACACATTGAATGTATGTGTAGGTTGTTGCTTTTAATTTGTAGAAATGGAATTGTTAATGTCACAGTGTACACATACTTAAAATTTTTATTGAACTGTCAAGTTGACCTTGCAAAATGTGTATTATTTCCTGTGTGTGTAAATGCGGATACTGTAATTCCTTAATGTCATGTTTGTGCAGCGCATGCATGTGCACACAGATTTATGTGTCTTTGAGTGCAGGTGAAATTGAACATCTTAACAGGTTCTTATATTAGCTCTTACAAATTGTGGTTTCATACCCTTTTTTGTTTTTATTTTGGAGTGATTTTCTTATTGGTAAGTTTATTGTTTTTGCTTTTAATTAGTAAAAGCTCGGTTTTTAAATGCTTCATAGTATTTAGTCCTGAAAAAGATTATTCATTTTCTAAAATTATTTTAGTATATTGTCAACATTTCAATTTTCCCTCTTTGAAGTGGAAATTGTCCATTCAGTTGTTGGCTTGATTTCTTGAACTGTAAAATTCTGAAAGACAGGGTTAACCATCTTTTCCAAACAAGGCCTACAACAGTGAATGCCTGAACAGCAGGTTTTCAAACAGTACTGAATAAATCAGTGAAAGGAATAAAAACGTGTTTCTATATTTGTATTTTATTTGTAGTAGTTCATTCCTGCTGTACACAAAGAGGCACTTCAAGGGGTAGAAAGAAATGTAATTTACATTTTTAGTAGTTTTTTAAAAGATACTTATGTGTCGACTCTAAATTACTGACAGTTTAAGAATAATGAATATAAATTAACTGTGTCTTTGCTTCTCCTTTGTCAGTGTTGTTAGATCTTTCTAAATAAGCAGTAAGTTTAAGGTACTGATTGGTTGACTAAAGTAGTGTGGTTTACATGTTTATGAGCAGGTCTAGAAAAAGTACATAACCATTTGATACCTAAAGATCTTTATTGTCACGTCATCTTTCTAAGGCAGGTACAGTTGGTTACAACTGAAGAGCGCTTTTCATCTTTTGGCATGATAGTCTTTCTGAATGTTGAATTTTTTTCTCTAAAGTTAGTTTAAATGTACATGATTGACCAGATTTTTCTTAGTCATAAAAGCTTTCACATTATTGTTTTTTTTTAATTTTTAATTAACAAATAATGTATTATACATTATTGTTTTATATGTGTGTTGCTTACACACAGCGCTTGAAAATTTCTGCACCTGAGAGTGTGCCTCTTCATACTTTTTTAAAAGGTCATGTATGAGATTTTTGTATTCTTAAATCTGGATCATAGATTTAAATTATAATCCTATTTTGATTTTGTATTGTTTGCTTTACAGTTAGTTTGAGATCTCAGAGATGAGAGAATAGGTTCTAGCTATTTGTTACTTTTTTCTCTTACTTCCTTTGACCTATTTTATTGCTGCTTCCAGAATTCTCTTCTGGAGAATTTTTATTTAGGAGAAGTAGAGTTTTTGTATCAGTATTTGTTGAACATATTAAATCTTTTAGCTATATGTGTTTATTTCCATTTTCTTCACTGTCTTTCACTTAGCATAACTAGTTGAGAATTGGAATTATTTAGTAGCCTTACCTCCTCCTACCTCACCTTGCCTTGTCTTTTGATCATATGGTTTGATTTGATGTTCTAATAAAATGTTTTAAATTGAAAGCAAAAGTCCTGATTTTTTTTCTTGACATTTTTGATTTGATGCCAGAACAAGGACAGTTCAGACTACTGTAGGCATTATAAAAGATTATTAACTTGAATGAAAGTGTTGACAGTTGCTACATACTTATTTTGGGATAGGGAGTAGCACAGATACTAGTTTATAATTACTTAACATTATTTAAAGAGGCTAATTCTTCATTTTATTGTTTGTACTTGTCATTTTACATTGATGTTTTCAGTAATCTCAATTTCTGACATTTGATTTGAGGTAGAAAATATATACATAACAATATTTAAGTATGTATATATTTGTACAAATCTAAAGCCTGAGTACTGATAGAGATATTGTGTAGATACTAAGATAAAGATAATATCAGTGATATTTCCAGTGATAATTCTGACTTTTGTAGGACTTAAGAGTAAACAGAACTGAACCTGTTTGTTCAGCCTTAGATAACTGAGATAGATATATATAGATTTTTTATTTTATTTTATTTTCTTAGTGATAACTGAGATAAATTTAAGCTAGTTTTTACCTGAATAGTTCAGGTCAGATTTAAGTGATTTTGTTAACTAAGGCATAGTATAAATGTAACCATTCATAGAAAATAAGGACATAGTAAAAATGACATCTTTATGCGTAAAACTGAAGTTGAGCTGGCTGTTTTAACATTTTTCGTAACAGGATGTCTGATTTTATGGTTGTCTCTTAGTTTTTGTACTCAAACGGCCTGTGTTATATTTTATATTCGCCTCTTTTTCATGAGGAAAGTTTCTTGCATTGGAAAGGAATAAGGTAATCAGTTATCTGATTTTATCTTAAATTCTGAATTAAGTGCACATTTTTCTTCTCTGAATGTCTTCTTTCCAGTTGAATACCTGTATACATTCAGAATATTTGTACATCTTAATGATGAAACATTAAATAGATGAAGATAAATTTTAGTCAGACTGTAATCTCAGCTTAAAATAGAAGATAGGAAATTCTTCCTTGAGGTGTTGGCCTTATTGTCTAAAATTTCTTTCTATTAAAAGTAGCATTGGATTGCTAATTCATGGTTTGATGTCTTTCCCTCATATTCAGCCCCTTTCATGATACTGAATTCTCATTAAGACTTAACGCATATTAAAGGTTTGGGCATACAGAGGGAGAGAGAATCTCAAACAGGCTCCACACCCGGTTCAGAGCTTGATCCCAGGCTCTATCTATCTCATGTCCCTGAAGTCTTGACCTGAGCTGAAATCAAGAGTTGCTGCTTAACTCACTGAGCCACCCGGGAGCCCTGATACTTTTTTTTAATTCAGTGAATGGGGACAATTGCAGTCAAATTCAGATACCGTAACTAACGTTAAAACGTGTTTGTTTCTCTCCTTGGAATTTAAAGGAGTATTTTAAAAGATAGAGATAAACTTTTGGTTTTGTTCCTCTATAGTTGGTCTTTGGGGTGTTTGTGCTTTCTGCAGCCTTCATTAATTAGTGGGTTAAGATCAGGATGATGATAGGAACTAAGATTTAATGAATACCTTATAAAATATTTCAGGCACTGTTAAATGGTTTATATACATTATATTTTATTTAGTCTTCATGATAATCAGTAGTGAGAAGTATATGTTCAGAATCCCTGTTTCCTAGATATGGACATGAAACTTTAACAAGAGAGACAAATTCAACTTGGACACAGTCTTTCAGTGGGCTAGTTGAGTATGCCTTTTTATCCACACTACCTTATAATTTGTACATCAAAAGTAGATCGGACATCAGTGTTCTGTAGTGTTTCTGGGTAATACCATTTGAAAGGACTTGTTACTTTTGGATCCTTTACTTGATGTGGGTTTTTTTCCCTCCCAAGTTTTAGTGGATTTCGTGGACACACCTTTTTTTTTTTTTTTAAGTTGAGAAGTTGAAAATGCTAGCTAGTCCTGTTCCATGTTTCCCCTCACCCAGTTCTTTATGTAATTTTAGTTTTTATCTTAGGATGGCAGGGAAATAAGTAATATATTGCAGAGTAAACAATCTATTCTATTTGAAATAACCCCAAATGTTTTTCTATTAAATTATTTTACAGTATATTGTTCCAATGAACATCCTTACCCATTTCCCCAAATTTAGGGATTCTGGTTCAAATTTTTCATTGTGTGGTTTTTGCTTTTTTCTTCTTGGCACATAGGGTCTTAATTTAGTGATTTTTATTGGAAAAAGTTTTAATATTTTCAGGAGTTAGAATAAACTGTTTTGTATGCTCTATCTAAGGAGTAATAGCAAACCTGGCACAAATTTTTTTGTACCAACCATTCATTTTGGATTTGGTTATCTGGTTTATTCTTATACCTCCTTTAAAAGATCTAACATAGATTAAGTGTTCCCAGGTTCAGACTTACCTCCTTGGCATAAAATTTATTGTTTTGAGAACACTGTACAAAATTTTATTGACATTTATTGTAGTTATTTACATGCTCTGATTTTAGCTTGTGGTAGGATTTCATACTACCTAAAAGGTTAAAAAGTACAACTGTGTAAAGAGACCGTCAGTGCATTTGGCAAGATTATATTAATGTTTCCAAAGGATACTTTTATTTACAAGTAATACTTGTATTTTAGCCTGCTTATGCAAGGGGGTGGGTATTATATGACATTTTAGTGCCATCTATTGGACACTTCGTAAAATACTTTCAAAAGCTCTTGTAAGTGTCTAAGGAGTAAACACTTTTTATCATAGGCTTTTATTGCTGACAGTGCTGTGCAAACATAATACCTTTTTCTCCCTAAAAGCAGTATTATTGATCAGTACATGTATTGTTAATAATAGGCTATACTTTTACTTACCTTCCTGAAGAAAATTAGCCAAAACATGTAAACATTGTTAAACAGACAATTTAAAGATACTTATGTCTTAAAGCAATTTTTAAATTAAGAGAAAATACTGGTTTTTGGTATTTGAAAGAAATTTAGTTGGAGAAAAAGGCATAGATAATATCTGTTGAAATATTTGTCGCTTAAGTATCGTTTGAATATTCTTAACAGTGGGTGCCATTTTGTTTATTTTTTAATCATGTAGACACTTCTGATTGTATCACTGTGAGTTAATTACTGAGGGGATGAACATAGATAGGTGGAGTTTGTGTGTTTAAAGTTTGGAAAGTAATGAACTTGAAGAAGGGGCTGAGGTGCTGGTATACCATTAATACTCCGAAATCCGTGGTGGTACTGCATTTCAGATACGTATATGTACAAATAACTCGTATATTGACACTAATATAAAGGAGGAGATCCTGCCCTTGAGCTTTCAGGAAAGACATTTTGTAAACTCATGTTGTTTATTATGTATGTAGCTTGGGAAAATGTTTCCCTGAATTTTTTAATGCAGTTAACAGTTTCGTGTATTAGCTATAGGTTTTCACTTGTGCGGTGTCTTTATAGGAATGAATAAAACAGACCAGTAAACTGTTTATTAGTAACATTGTTGGCGTGCTTTGTTTCCTTTTTCCATTTCAAAGATTCTGCGTTTTGACTGTGTGTGTACTGCAGTCTGACCATATTTTCAAAAGCAAGAAACCGTATTCTTTCTCAGAAACCCAAAGGAATTTTCTTCAGCAGTCATGGTGAACGTCAAGAGTTCTGTAATTTCTAGCTGCTTCTGAGTATTTGTGGTATCAGACATACATTTAGTTAGCTCTCAGTCTCTTGTTGACAGAATGATAGTTTCTGATTTTTAGGTTTTGATGCTACTTGAGACAAGATAGATTCTTGGGCTCTCCTAAGTAAAATGTTTGTTTTCATATGAATAACATATACTTTATGCCTTTACAAAATTTGTTATAAACCTTATACTGGCTTTTTATAAGAACATAAGAATAATGTTGATGCTGAGGATATGAGGACTAAATATGGTCTGTCCCATTAAAAAATAAACAAGATTTTAAGTATGTTTGGAATAATGGAGGGGAGGATAAGGAATTTGAAGTTAGAGACACTGGGTTTGAGTCTTGGCAGTATTACGTACTAGCTGCTTGCCTTTGTGGGAGAGGGTTATATCAAAATACCAATACATAGTAAAGAACTTTGTGAATATTAACTCTTAATTTGAGGTTTTGTAATTCTCTTTATAAGGAAAGTAAATAGATCTGAATGGCATATAATGAAGTCTGAAGTTTATGTCTGTACTTTTTAGCTTGTCCTATCTAATGCTTTTAGGTTGGCTGTACAGACTGTAATTCTGAGGAATGCTGAAGTGTGAGATAAATTTTTAAATATTTATAAAAGATTTTAGTTCCGACTTACATCAGTTTTGTATTTGATATGATCAAGTGAAAATTTAATTATGGTAAGGCACTTACGAAAATATTGATTGTATTTGTGTGTATTTTACATTTTATGAATCATAGATTGTGTGTAAAACTAACTGGAGCAGAACTCTATCATACGTCTTCATTGGAATCATTTGCCTTGTTCTGTCTGATACTACATTTGTAGTTTTATTTGGAGACACTGTAAAGAAACCTTTATGTGCAAAGGAATGCTTGAGGAAAAATTCCTGTACTTAATAAACTGTAACTTGATTATTATTCGTGTTGCCTCTCTTGTAAACTTTAATCATATTCAGAATGTCAATAATATGTTTCTCCATTAATTTTGAAACTTCTAAATTTTGTGTGTTCTTTTTTTAATTGTGTTTTAAGGCTAGGGATTTTCTTGTTAAAGAGATAGGTGGTGTGCTTATTATTTTGAGTATTTTTTAAGTCACTCATCTTTTCATCTCATTATAGCAGTTTCTTTTATCGCTTAATACATGGGTAACTAGATAAATCTTTCAATAGTAAGAGTAATAATGTTTCTGATTCTCAATAATTAATGACCTCAGACTATAAAATTATATTCTTTTGCAGTATCCCTTTTACTATTCAGCGACTATGTGAATTGCTAACAGATCCAAGGAGAAACTATACAGGAACAGACAAATTTCTCAGAGGAGTAGAGAAGGTATTTATCTTAATCATTGGGATTATATTAAACTTTATTTCAGAAGAGAGCACTGAGTAAGTTCTGTTTCAGGCACCTTTTCTTCAGATAGATTTCCTGAAACATACCTGAAGTTTTTTTCCCAAATTATTTTCCTAATTTGGGAAAAATTAAGTTTTGGAGCAAGATTTAATAGAAGGGACACAGAGGGAGGACTTGTTGATCAGCAAAGTTTGGGGAATGCAGCTTACTGTCTTTTCAAAATTCCTAGTACACATTAGCATCAAAGGCTGTCCAAAGTTCTGGAATTGATATTTTAACTTTAGCTGTGTTTTGCACACTTATTACCCATGGAATTCATTTCTTCATTTCTGGACTTCAGAGGTGCACAACTTTGGAAAATCTGATGAAAAATTTAACTTAGATATTGAGAAAGATGTAGATCAGACTTAAGAATGAAGAAGTGTTGTTTTTTGTCGGTAAGGGATGTTAGTTGTAAGAGAAAGGCATATTGGATCTAGGAAACAGTGTGATGAACAAAGACATCCAGGTGTTTGAGGGAATAATAAGTAGGAAATGGACTTGTTTGAAGTGAAGAACCAATGAGAGAGCCCTGTGAGAACCAAGATTGGACCAGTAGGTTGCTAATTCCCTCTGATTGATCCTAAAACATTGTCCAGTGTTCATTTTATGGTTATAATTCAGATTCAGTTTATTCTACCCTTGGAGCAGGAATCCAAAACCGTTACTTAATGTTTACAACCGATCTTAGGGCCTTACTGGATTAATTTGTTTTGTTGTGTTTCCATGCCCTTGATTTAATGAGATTTCAGAAGGGCAGGAAAGTGAAGTGATTCATCAGTACTTGGTTTGAGTTCATTGGACTTTTAATAATTAGATTTTGGCAATCTTTGAATGAAGAGGCAATCAAAGTAGTCATACCAGGAGTGGTCCTGTCACCAAATCAGGGCTGCAGTGTTTTGTATTTGGGTGACCATGGACCAGTTACATAACCTAAGTCTCAGTTTCTGATCTGTGAAATCTGGATAATACGACTGCAGAAGTGCTGCTGAAAAGCACTTCCTGTGGGTCATACTACACTTTTAATGAATATTGACTATAGGAAAGTCAGTATTTCTGGGAAGATTGTATTATTAAAAAGTCTGAAGCTCTTTTTTTGAATGTATGATACTACTACACAAACTTTTGATTGTGTACTGCTTTTTAAGGAAATTCATTATACATGGCCTGAATACTTCAGTCTCTAAGTATCTTGGCATGATTTCTATCTAAAATAAGACTGCAGTTCCACTGTATTAAATTTGATACATATCAGGGTCCCAAAGTAGCTCCAGTAGAAATAAAATAATACTGGCAGAAGGAGCACATGGTTTAGTAGGTTATTAGATTCAGTGTGTTGTTTTAATTTCTCTTGTTTGATTAAAAATTTTTACTTTTAATCATTTATTTTCTTGTATTAGTAAAATTGGATAGATGGGATGCCAGGGTGATTCTGAGAGCTTAAAAACAGATGGTTAACCTTTATGTCGTAGTGCTTTTCTGTATATTAAAGCATCAATTTTTGTTGTTGCAGAATGTGATGGTTGTTAGCTGTGTTTATCCTTCTTCGGAGTAAGTAAAGAAATTTTTTAAAATTTCTGTATATACTGATTAGGTAATTTCTGATATTTTCTAATATATAAGTATTTAAATTAGGTCACATTTATTTTATATGGAAATGATGCAGGAAAATATTTATAAATACTTGTGAACCTACCACCCAGTCCTCAAGTAGAGTATTACCAATGATACCATCTGTATGTTTTTCTAGTAAAGAGGTTTGGATTAAAGTGATTGGTGATTTACTGTAATCTTAAGATTGTGCATTTATGTACTGTCATGGTACTCAGGGCCCTGAGATCCCATCCTAGATACCTTGCCGTGGCATGTCTGGGGGATAACTCCTAGGTTTGGAATAGTTCCTTGATAACTTTCCTCCTCACGATGGAAAAGTATTTCCAGTTGTCAGAATTTATATAGCAAATTAATGTGTTGGTTTAAGACACAATCCTTGGCACTATTAATGTTTTGTTACGATTGTTTGTCCTGGGAATTCAAGTGGGGTTAGCACTGTCCTACACTTCTACCTACTGGATGCTAATAATGCCCCCTTTTCCCTGAAAAATGTCTTCAGACATTGCCAAAAGTCCACTGGGACTGTGGGGTCCATGAAGGGGAATTGAGAGGAGAATGATGTCTTCTGTTAAGAAACACTGGATTTAGGGTACCTGGGTGGCCCAGTTGGTTGAGCGACTGCGTTAGGCTCAGGTCATGATCCAGGAGTTGTGGGATCAAGTCCCGCATCAGGCTCCCAGCTCCATGGGGACTCTGCTTCTCCCTCTGACCCTCTCACATCTCATCTGCACGTGCTTTCTTTCTCTCTTTCAAATAAATAAAGAAAAATCTTTAAAAAGAAAAAAAGGCACTGGATTTATAAAATATCTGTGATTTTATAGATGATAACATTGTTTTTAGAACTCTAGCAAGAATATACCTTAAATGAGATATTAAGGTAATCCCATAGTTAATGCTATTTCTTAAAGAACTCTGTTTGTTATGTTCTGTGACTGTGAGATTATACAAAAGATCCTTTAGGCCTGTGGCTCTTATCAAAATTAAAGAACTAAAGTGTCTATAATAATGTTTTTTCCTTTTCTCATAGGAAAAATAATACTAATAGTTTAAATAGAATGAATGGTGTTATGTTTCCTGGAAATTCACCAAGTTATACTGAACGGTGAGATTATTGATTTTAATATCCAGAGAGATTGTATATTCCTAATTTTGAGAAGCAGGTTCAATATATTTTCTTAAATAAAATTGGGCATTTTATGGAAGCCATAGAATATACTGAACAATTAATTTGGTAACCCTGAAATCTTGAAAGTCAAAGTTAGAGTAAATACTTCTGTGATGTGTTCACATAAGCAAACCTTGGGAGGGTGACTTCTTACCAAAATGAGAAAATGATATTCTTTATCTTATCCTAGGTCTAATATAAATGGTCCTGGAACACCCAGGCCACTTAATCGACCAAAGGTTTCTTTGTCAGTCCCCATGACAACAAATGGCTTGCCTGAGAGCGCAGACAGCAAAGAGTCAAACTTACAGCAAAATGAGGACAAAAATCACAGGTTTGTATGCTATTTATATTTAAAAACAGAATGTTTTCAAAATAGGTTGGCATTTATCCTTTCAGCACTCATTATCTACTGTATGCTGTTGTTTTGAGAGACACAGCAAGGTTTTAGTGTGGTCTATGGCTTCTGGACTTTTTCAACAATAGCACATGATGAAGATAGTCCTAGAGAAGCTTAAAACTGCTAATTTATAATAGCGTCTTAAGAAAGTAAAGTGATTATAATGCTTTCTATTTCTTGTTTTTGAAAGTAACCTGAAAAGAGAAAAGGTTTATCAGAGCTGAAAATTTTTAGTTATTTCTCATTGTAGATCATTAAAGGAAAGCTTTTATTTATATCCCAAAGCAGACTAAACAGGTGAGAGGTCTTAATGAGTATGTCCATCTGGAAGACTTGTAGTTCTCTTATGGAAAGGCATATAAGTTACTGGGAAATTGAACAGAAATGTCATATAACTTGTTGACTAGTTCTAGTGGGAAATATTTGTGACACAGTTGAGGTTCCCTTGAAATTATTCTCGTGTTTCTCTTTGTTCAGATGTTATAATTTAACTTTGACGCTGAAATGCAATTTTAAAAATTATTAGACCTTAAAAATGAGAATGTGGAAGATGAAGGAAACAGTCTTATTAATGACATTTTAAAAAAACATTTACAGTGACTCTGAATCAGAAGGTTCCTCAGTGAGCCCTATAAAAAATAAACATCCTGATGAAGATGGTGTGGAGGCCGAGGGGCATGAGGTAAAAAGACTCAGGTTTGACAAAGAAAGCGAAGTCAGAGAGACAGCCAGTCAAACATCTTCCAGTGAAATTGCTTCGGTTATGGTAGAAGAAACAGAAGCATCGTCATCATCTCAGGATAAAGACAAGGAAAGTAGTTGTACCAGGCAGCACTGTACAGAAGAGGATGAAGAAGAGGATGAAGAGGAAGAAGAAGGTATTTAGAGACCATCTGTAAAAGGGTGGAGTAAGGAGATCCTCAAATTCTTGTACTTCATTTTGCCTGAAAGAATTTAACATAATGGAACTCCTTATAATGCTGATGTTGGGCTTTTCTCCCACCTGTATGTATTTGCTGCTGAGTTTCAGGGGATATGATTTGAACTGTAGAATATCAGAATTCATGAAACTTAACTGTGGAGGTATTTTGAAAATAAAATTTAACTACAACAACATTTGCTTATTTTTAGAGTCTTTTATGACATCAAGAGAAATGATCCCAGAAAGAAAAAATCAAGAAAAAGAATCTGATGATGCCTTAACTGTGAATGAAGAGACTTCTGAGGAAAATAATCAAATGGAGGAATCTGATCTGACTCGAGCTGAGAAAGATTTACATTCTGAAGGTAGTGCAAATACAGGCCCTGTAAGTAGTGGTTCTGATTGCCATGAGACAGAAGAATTAGTAGGATCCAACTCCAGTAAAACTGGAGAGATTCTCTCAGAGTCATCCATGGAAAATGAGGACGAAACCACAGAAGTCACAGATGAACCAATGGAACAAGACTAACTATTGAGAAACATGTAGATGCAGTATTTTACATACAGTTCTGGTTTTACACTGTATAAAACTTTTATGTAATAAAGTGGACCTTTAGTTTTACAAGAGAAGCAGGTTGTAAAATAAAGTACTTTATGGGATAAATCCTGAAAGAGTTGTACATGTAAGAACTGTGAATATCAGCTCCTCTGGGTCCTGCGTACCGCTGACTTTTTTCTTTTTTTTTCCTTCTCCTGGTCTTGTCAAATCAGTGGTTTGTGTATAGATTTTTTTTTTTTTAAAGAATTGAAGTTTTTAAACTGGAAGGTAATAATTATAATTTTGAAAACCTTTTGGAGATTATCACATTTAGTTTATACATATGCAAGAAATCTTTCTGTCTTGTCTCTTTCTGACAACTCGAGCAGTTTTCATATTTTGGTCATAGTTTCAACATTTTAACATGTGAATTATAGGGTTTCATGCTGGCTTCCAGATTTTATTGTTTAACTATGTACAATGGAACTTTAAGTCATATATACATATATATATATATTATTCTAAGGGGGGAAATGTTCTATTTTTCTGTTTCTATAAGAGATGAATACAGTGAATACTTTTTCTATTGGTAATGATTGAGTTCACCTCTTTCAGAAGACAGTTTCAGTTTCTCTTCTGAGTAATTAAAATAAAATCTGGCCCTTGTGAAACCCTGGAAATAAGTCTGTTGAAATACCAGGTTAAACACATTCCAAGAGATCTGTTCTAACTAAAATTCTTTTGTATACTTCTGAGGTGCCTGAGAAAAAGACTTCATTATTTATGAGAAAATACGCTTTATCTTGGAAACTGTGTTCAAACATTAGCTTACTATTTTGTAGAATGAATGCTGACATGAGACCATCTCAGAAGAACCCGGCAGGTTCCTTGACCTTTTGCTTGCTTTTCTGAACATTGTGAATATTACACATTTCTTTCTAAATTATTCTAGAGTATGCAAATGTCAATGGTATGAAACCCCACTGTACTGGAAGAATTAATATATTACTATAGTAATGTACTGGAGCTAAATGACTGAAGCTTTAGGGGTGCATAGAGACCACCATAATTTGTATGACATTTTGAAGTGAATTAAATATTTTTGAACATGCTTCTTCGACAGCCAGTGTTATATTTTTCAGATTAACACAAAGCACAATGATTACTCTAAACTCAATATTTTCAAATTCACATATTTAAAAGTCATGCAAGCTGCAACTTCCCTGTCAAAATTACTGGCTGCCAAATTTATACCTGTTTCTTCAGCTGTACCTTTTGATATTTAGAATTTTTAAATTTCTGTAAAGTAGATTTTGTAGAATGTAATGTGTTCACTGCCTTTGTGAAGCGGTATATAATTGTATAATTTCTGTGTGTAAACTGAATGCTTGGGCTTTCAATACAGTATTCATATAAAGCAATAAATATTAATGTTATGAAATATTCGAGTACATTTTTATCAAAATACAAAAGAATCCCTTTTTTAGTTTCAGATACCTGAAGTACACAGATGAACTTATAAAACTGATGCAAACAATTTCTGACACTGTATCATAATCTTTGGGGTGATGTGGGTGGCGACCACAACTTTTGCATTTTGACTACTTAAATTGCAATGACTAAAATTACCAAATGATTTGGCTCCGTTTATGTTTATAGGGTAAATATACTACTGACTGACTTGACTGTCAGGTTCACAGCAGCTTGATGATATATTTAAGAATATGTCTAGTAGTTAAAATAAAAATTGAATATTGATTTACTGTACCCAGGAGGGGAGAAAAATCTCACATTGTAAATTTTTAAAAATTTTTTTGCAAAAATGTTGAAGCCAATTTTAAATGTGACATTCATTTGTAGTGACCTATTGACCTATTATTTTGTTGAGGGATATTTTGCCAATGAGAACAGATTTTAAACATTTTAATTTTAGAAATTTTGAAATTTTCTTTAGGATATTTATGAAATTATTGTCAATAAACATATTCTTTAAGATCCTGTGACCTTTTGATATTTTTTGTTTTAATTGTGCCATGGACCATTTGTAAACAAATCAATTTACTTTTGTTGGTCATAAGTTGAAGATTTAGCGTCATGACTTTGAGGTCTGTGGTTTTATTTGTAAACTTGCAATTGCTATTTTTGCAAGGGCAAATGTATTTCTTTATTAAATAAAGTACAATAATGGTGAATGTACCAAAATGCCATCACTTAACTCTATGAGAGATCTGCATTTTAATCTATAGTTTAATAGTTTTAATATTTATTAGATATTCATATGTTGATCATAGATCAAACTTGTTGCTGTTCATACAGATAATTGTAGAATGCTCACGGAATATCTCCTTTAGGATAGGTGGAATACTTCTGTAGTTAAACTGGGAAACCTTGTTCAGCTGGTTTAAGATACTGATGCCCATTTGGAAGTAGATTTCCGCAAGTATGCATAGGTGCACTTACACAGACTTTGCTTAAATGAAAATGTCAGTTGTAATAGTAACTGATTCGGATGTGAATTTTTTAAAGGCTGATTTTAGGCACATTTTCTTACATCAGCAAAGTCACATTAAAGATCTAAGTGGAGAAGCAAGACCTCAGTGATTAAAAATGTTATTTTTCCTTTTTTTGGCCTTGAACAGATTGTTTACCTATTAGAATCTAGACTCTGAACCCAACATGTAAAAAAAGAACTTGAAATGCTGATGAGGATAGAGAATAATATGTAATATGTTTTTAGCACTTTCCCCTTTTAAAAAAGTAAAAATATCCTAGTACATTTTAAAAATTACATCTTTTCAGTTCTGAAAATGTAGCAGAACAGAAATAAGTGGTGGAAAATGTCATATTTTAAATGTTGATTATTAAATAAATTTAATCCAGTTAGGGTTTATTGTAACTACACCTTTCAACAATGTGGACAGAGCAGTGGAATTCCCCGTCAGAGAGCTATAACCCTTTGGCTTGGAAAGGCGTTCCAGAAATCCTGTGCCAGAAGGTGTAGCCTGTTAAAAGCATGGAGGTTCAGAGTACTTTGTTTTGCTGGTGTAGATAGGCATGTATTTATGCATTTTTGCATTTGTAAAATCAGTAATTTTTCAAATAATGTAAATGTAATATACTAGTTTACTTATAAAGGTACTGGGCAGAATCTATAGCTGCTACAATGTTTATGAGAAATGTAACGTGATAAGGATGAAAATGCAACTTGTAGAACCAAAGGAAATAAAAATTTTGGATAGTGTTTCAAGTTGTCTTCTGAACAGGAGTTTCTTAATTACATTGGTTTTGATCAAATGAAGCTCAGTTCTCTTGAGATTTGTGCTAATCATAAAATGGATGAATGCAAAAACACCTTGTAATTTTATGTGGAATTATTATAATTAGGTTTATTGGATTATTGGCCTAATAAGAATGCTAGTATGTATTGGTTAGGATACATCTAATATTTCACATTTAAAAAATAATCAGTACACTTCAGAATTTCCTTTTATTTCAATTTGGAGCCTAGATTACTTTGCCAAATGTATTATTTTCATAATGCAATAAAATATAAATTAGAAAAATATATGTGTGGAATTACTTTATTTTCTTTAATAGTTCACACCTCTGTCCCAACTCCTCCTCCTCAGTCACTTTAGATGGTTTAGGATCCGTAAGCATTACCTGGTCTGTAAGGGAAAAAGCTTAATGCAGGAATTTATTGCACTTCTGTTTCTTAAGTCTTAAGGATTTCCGCATGGAGGGTGCAGCTGACATGAATGGACAACTCAAACCTGGTATCTGACACAAGTCCTGATTCACCTTACAAAAAAGTTCTCTTTTGGCATAATTTGGCACTAATTTGCATGCATGGATACACAATATCTGTACTGGAATCATTTTAGAAAGGTTTCTTTCAGACAGTTACATGATTAGAAGTGTAGAATTGCCCTAAATGGAGAGAATGGATTCCGTTTTCTAAAAATCCTGGGTTCTTGTTTCTTTTATGTATTGCATAGTAGATGATAGTAAACAGTAACACCTGGGGCTTTGGATTCAGAAGCTAGTACCAATTAGCATTGCCTGAATTTAAATATTTTTGAATTTCAGCTTCATATTTGATCTCTAACTTACCCATAGACAACTTTAGTAAACAGACTTGGTGGTACAGAGTTTTGGGGTAACTTGATAGACTGATTGTTGCACTAAACAGGATGACAACGGACCATCTCTGGCTACTTGCCATTCTAGAATACTATTTCCTGTTGTATTCTAATGGTTGACTTTTTTTTTTTTCCCCCCTCCAAAATTCAGCAGTAGAGTTTGTGGCTTAGGTTTATACTAACAGGCTTTTTTTCTTTCCCCCCAAAGGCAATGGGTTTTTAAACTAAAAATAATGACAAATATCAACAACTCCATTTCCCAGTCTACACGTTCCACTGTTCCACTAATTTTTATACTGGCACAAGCTAACCTGTGCTTGGCAAATGGTTAACAGCTGAAATCAGATAAGCTTTGTGGATACTCTTTGCACAATCCATTTTGGGATTCCTAAATTCACTAATCCTACAGTTACTTTCTACCCAATTGAAGGGTTCTGAGTTATCTGAAGCATTTCTTTGCTGCTGGGTTTATGGAGTTGAGAGCATTACACACAGTTGGATGTTTTTGACACTGTCCCAGTTAACAGAAGAGGTAAGGTCAATTAAACTAGCGTCCCCAGGCCTATAGAAAGGCACGGCACATTGTCACTTGATGGTGGACAGGTGTTTCTCCCAAGTTGGACATACAGGCAAACCAGTCAAGTCGTCTTTAATGTGTTACGGTGGGACTTGATACTTGGTTACAGTTGAGTAGGTTTGCTAGTGTTAATGCATATATTTCCTGAAAATTAGAGGGTTAAGTATGTGGTAGGTATTAGACTATCTTCATTTTGGATATATATTTTTAAAGATTTTATTTATTTATTTGACAGAGATCACAAGTAGGCAGAGAGGCAGGCTGAGAGAGAGAGAGGAGGAAGCAGGCTCCCCGCTGAGCAGAGAGCCCGATGTGGGGCTTGATCCCAGGACCCTGGGATCATGACCTGAGCGAAGACAGAGGCTTTAATCCACTGAGCCACCCAGCACCCCCTGGATATTTTTCTTTACATTTCTTGTAATTTTAGCATGGAAAGGTAAGCTTAGTTGATGATGACTAGCAATTGCCATGTGCATTTAGGAATGCACAGTCTTCCACTTTTCAACTTGGATGGGTTCCTAAAATTAAATTGGGCAACTTGTTTGAGTTGTGTATTTGGGAGCTAAAAGAATAAACATCCATTTCCTACGTTTGAGAGATTTAGTCACCTTTGGAGAACAATAAGCAGTCCACAAGTTTTGAACTAAGGGTGGTTGGTCTGCGACTTGGAGGAGATACACTGGTGAGAGGTTAGTGCCATTGTGGCTGTCTGGGAAGGTCTCTCAGATTTGGGCTTGAGAGTTAGCAGGGAAGTAGTAGGGTGTAATGGGCAGAGTAGAAGGGCATAGGAGTTGCAGTGATACGGGTTAAGTCTGGTTTGCCTTCCCCAACTTGGGCACCTTGGGCAAGATGCCATATTTCTTTGAGCTTTATTATTCTCATTTTTGAAGTGGGGAAATAATAGTACCTATCTGGCAGGACTCTGGGCATTCAGTGTAATTATGAGAATAAAGCTAGATCTAGTTTAGCGTCTGACTTTTTTTCCCCCCCCAATGTTGCATTTGAGAGAGCATGAGTTGGGGAAGGGGCAGAGGGGAGAGAGAATTCTCAAGCAGACTCCCTACTGAGTGCAGAGCCTAATGCGGGTCTCAATCCCAGAACCCTGAAGTCATGACCTGAGCCAAAATCGAGACTCAGATTTTAACCAACTGACCCACCCAATCATCCCTAGGATCTGACATTTCTTTTAAGGAGAAACATGGAGAAGAAAATATGTATTTTTCCTGGGGAAGCCTTTTTATCAGAATCGAAGTTGAGGTTTCAATCCTGGCTAATAACAGGATAATAATAGCAAGCACTAATTGAGCACACACTTTATGCCCTTCCTTGTCCTTAGCACATGCCCCCTCTTTTAACCTTCCCATCAACCCTATGAGATGTGTAATATCCCTGTTTTACAGACATTTGTGGTAAAGGAAGGCAAAGGGACCCTTTGAAAGGGGAGGGTCAGAATGAGAATCGGGCTCTTGACTCCCAAACCTGACGTTTTTTTTTTACCCTCCCTATGCTCAGATCCTGTCTAGTCTTGGAAGATCTGTCAAATTAGAGTAAGACCAGCAGAGAGGAAACCATCCTAGGTATACGAAGGTTCTTGGAGCCACTTGGGACTGCAAGTTCAGGTACCTCAAAGGGCTTGACCAGTCACAAACCCAAGCATTTGTTTTCACAACACATTTACTTCACTGTCCAGCTTCACCTTATTTTTTCTATTATCCATGGTTTTCCAAAAAGACATTCCCAGTACACGATCGATTTTTAAAATTTATCTTAAAAATTAGTAGTACACACCTGGCAAAAATTCAATAATAGTATACACTGGGTTGTTTATATCCTACTACTCATTTCTGTATCTTCCCCCTCAACCCTGAGAGAAATGCTACTAGCAGGGCATAGTGCTTGAGAGCAAAGATCCTGGAGCCAGACTGCCTGGATTTGAATCCCAGCTCTACCGTTGGTAGGCTGTGTGATCTCCAGCATATCTCTAAAATGAGGATGATGTCCCAACCTTCAGACTTGACCACTGGAAGAGAGCCTGACTTGCTAGTGGTCCCCCCGACTTCCTTTCCAGAGCGAATGTGTACATTACAGTGAGAGACATCTTACCTTTCCTGCCCTATTTATTTTTGTAATATGTCTGCATCAGTACCTACAATCATCCCGGTCGTTTTAACAGCAGCATTGTATTTCAGTGTACGGATGAACCATACTTGATTTACCCAGCTTCCCTTTGAGAGACCACACAAAGTTTTGATTTGTGGCCACTGTTCACTCAGTTCGAGCTGTTTGACATGGGAACATATAAAACCATCCTCTCTTCCCTTCCTTCTACCATGGGAAGAAACAACAAACAAACAATTGAACTTTATTCCTTAAAAGATTAGTAATGTGGGAAACAGATGCTCTTGCCTCTGGGATGTGGTGGAGGAGAGGATGGGGTATTTTCTCTTAGGCAAATGGCATACAGTATTTGCAGTCCTCTAAAGTAGTAAGAGACACTGTTACTTTATGGGAGGTAGGAAAATAAGCCGCCCGTTGAAATCGGACACATGCTTAGTGATATTCCTGCGCTGCGCACGGGGCAGTCACAACAGTCTCTCCTGGCTTGCCATTTTCATCTTTTCTGATGTGTCTTGTAATGTCTCGATCATTTGCACTGCTTGGCTTCTGCTGGGTAGCTTGCAATAAAGCAAAACAGCTTGACCTCTTTGTGGATGTTTTCATTTCTTAGGCTTTTAGTTGTTGCTTGGCAAGAAAGTATGGAATTTGTCATTCCCACAATGACAAGTACGTGCTTTACGAATTGTTCTAATTTACTAATTACTTGCTGTCTTATTGTTGTGACTTTCCTGACATAACTTTTTTTTTGTTTGTTTTAAACGGACATGGTAACTTTTTGTCTCAATGCAGAATCATAGTATAAAGTCTTGTAAAGACATTTCTGGTGACAATTAATTTCAACCCAAACTGTTGTACAGCAATGCACATAGCTCGATTGGAGTGACAACTCCAGGAACAGCGATGGCCACTTTGCATATGCTTTCTCAATGGCCACTGCCACAACCGCCACTGGCCCACGGCTCTTGAGTTCCAAGTAGACAAGAGCTTGCTGGAATCAGCCATCTCAGAAACAGCCATCAGTCAACCCAACAGTGATCTGCTCCTTGGTTCATCCATTCGTGTTTATTAAGGGACTGCTTATGAGCCTGGGTCTGGGGGCACAGCAATTAAGATGGAGAAACAAGGTAAGTAGAAATATATGTCAGATCAATATTATTAGCCATATCAAATGAACTTTACCCTGTGTGATTCCAGAAAAATCTATTGTTACTTTAATGTGATCATAATACATTTTAAAATTAACTGGAATGATGGGCATCTTTATGATGTTGGATCTTTCTAATTAAGAACATAGTGTAAGGGTACCCGTGGGTGGCTCACATGGTTAGGTGTCTGCCTTCAGCTCAGGTCATAAATTCCCAGGGTCCTGGAATTGAGGTCTGCATCGGGCTCCTTGCTCAGTGGAGAGCCTGCTCTCCCTCTGTCACTCTCCCTGCTTGTGCTTGTGCTCTCTCTCTCTCTTTGACAAATAAATAAAATCTTACAAAAAAAAGAACATGGTGTAGGAGTGCCTGGGTGACTCAGTCTATTAAGCATCTGCCTTTGGCTAGAGTCATGATCCCAGGGTCCTGGGATGGAGCCCCACAGCAGTCTCGCTGCTTAGCAGGGGACCTGCTCCTCCCTCTTCCTCTGCTTGTGTTCTCTTACACACTCTCTCTCTCTCTGTCAAATAAATAATTGAAATCTTAAAAAAAAAAAAAAAGAACATGGTATAGAGCTGGTAAATGAATTCAGTAAAGTCACAGGATACAAAATCTGTACAGAATCCTATACACTAATTGTGTTGCAATCCTATACACTAATAAACAATAAAAAATGAAATTAAGAAAATAATCCCATTACAGTTGCCCTACAGACAATGAAATATCTAGGAATAAACTTAATCAATGAGGTGAAAGAACTGTATTCTGAAAACTATAAAACATTGATGAGAGAAATTCAAGATGGTGCAAAGAAATGGAAAGACGTTCCATGCTCATGGTTAAGAAGAATAAATAATGTTAAAATGTCTGTACTACCCAAAGCAATCTACACACTTAACGCAATCCCTATTAAAATAGCAACAGCATTTTTCACAGAACTAGAACAGACAATTCTAAAATTTGTAGGGAACTGCAAAAGACCCTGAATAGCCAAAGCAACCCTGAAAAACAAAAAGCGGGAGGCATCACAATCTCAGATTTCAAGTTATATTACAAAGAGGTAGTAATTAAAACAGCATGGTACTGGCATAAAAACAGATCAGTGGGCTAGAACAGAAAACCCAGAAATAAACCCAAGTTACATGGTCAAAAATCTTCAACAAAGGAGAATGAATCTCCAGTGGGAAAAAGACAGTCTCTTCAACAAATCATATTGGGAAAACTAGACAGCCCTATGCGAAAGAAGGAAACTGAATCACCTTCTTTTACCGTATACAAAAATAAACTCAAAATGTATTAAAGACCTAAATGTATGGCCTGAATTCATAAAAACCCTTGAAAAGAACACAGTCAATAATTTCTCTGATATGAGCCATAGCCTTTTTTTTTTCCTAGATATTTTTCTAGATATGCATTCTGAAGCAAGAAAAACAAAAGCAAAAATAAACTATTGGGACTCCATCAAAACAAAAAGCTTCCGCACAGAGAAGGAAATAATCAACAAAACTAAAAGACAACCTACAGAATGGGAGAAGATATTTGCAAATAACATCCAATAAAGGGTTAATAGTCAAAATATATAATGAACTGATAACTCAATATATCAAAACCAAATAAAAATGGGCAGAAGATACAAATGGACACTTATCCAAAGGAGACATCCAGATGGCCAACAGACACATGAAAAGATGCTCAACATCATTATCAGGGAGATGTAAATCAAAACTACAGCAAGAGATCACCTCACACCTGTCAGAATGGCTAAAATCAACAACACAAGAAACAAATGTTGGAAAGGATGTGGAGAAAAATGAGCCCTCTTCATTGTTGGTAGGAATGCACATTGGTGCAGCCAAGGTGAAACAGTATGGAGGTTCCTCAAAAAATTAAAAGTAGATTTGCCCTATGAACCAGATAGTAGACTACTGTATATTTACTCCCAAAAGACAAAAACAGTGGCCCAGAGGGATATATTTCCCCCTATGTTTCTGATGGCACTGTAATAGCCAAACTATGGGACAGCCCAAATGTCCATCAATAGACGTATAGATATGAAGATGTGGCTTATAGATATCTACAATGGAATATTACTCAGCCATAAAAAAGAATGGAATCTTGCCAATTGCAAGGACTTGGAAGGAGCTAGATGTATGATACTAAGCAAAATAAGTCAGTCAGAGAAAGACAGATACCATATGATTTAAACATATGTAGCATTTAAGAAACAAATGAGCAAACAAAAAAAAAAAAAGAGAGAGAAACAAACAAGAAACAGACTCTTAACTATAGATAACAAACTGATGGTTACCAGAGGGAAGGTTGTGGGGGGGGGGATGGGAGAAATAGGTGGTGAGGATAAAAGAGTACACTTATCATGATGAAAAAGAAAATAAAATGACAAAAAAAAAGAACATGGTATATCTTTTGGTATAAGTTTGCTCTTACAACTAGGAAAAATTTTTAATTCCTTCATGTAGGTTTGTGTGTTTTTCTTGTTAAGTTCGCTCCTGAGAGCATTATCTATTTATTCTAACTCAAGTTTGGGCCAGCCACAGGCCCACTGTCTGTTTTTGTGTGGCCTATGAGGTAAAAATAGTTTTTACATTTTTCATGGTTGAAAAAATTTTTAAAAATGTAATATTTCGTAAAACATGAAAAATTATTTGAAATGCAGGTTTTAGTGTCTGTAATAAGGTTTCACTGGAATGTAGCCGCATCCATTCATTTTATGTATTGTCTACAGCTCCTTTCTCACCGTGAAGGCAGAGGGGGGTGGTTGCGACCAAGACCATTTGGCCCACAAAGCCTGGAGTATTTATGATTTGGCCCACTGCAGAAAGTCTGCCCCCTTGGTCTTAAGGGTCATTGTTTTATTTATTTATTTATTTATTATTAAATTTCTATTCATTTATTTGACAGAGAGAGAGAGAGAGAGAGATTGAGAGAGAGCCATCATAAGTAGGCAGAGAAGCAGGCAGAGAGAGAGAGAGGGAAGCAGGTTCCCTGCTTAGCAGAGAGCCCAATGTGGGGCTCGATCCCAGGACACTGAGATCATGACCTGAGCCGAAGGCAAAGGCTTTAACCCACTGAGCCACCCAGGCTCCCCAATTGTTTTATTTATTTTAGAGAAAGTGAGTAAGGGTGGGAGAGGGCAGTGGGAGAGAGAGAGAGTCCCAAGCAGACCCTGCACTGAGCTGAGCCAGACTTGGGGCTTGACCTCTTGACCCCAAGATCATGACCTGAGTCAAAATCAAGAGTCCGATGCTTAACCACTGGGCGCCCCCTAGTGGTCATTGTCTTAATGCATACTTCCATCCTCTGAGCCTATTCCCCTGACTAGCCTGGTCCTACATTTAAGCCAATTCACAACTTCACTGAGGTTGAGGGAAAATTAGCAGGAAGACTGCCCTTAAGGGCTTCTACCAATAACTGGAACAGCTAGAATTGATCCAGTGGAGAAATAACCTATAATACCACTGACAAAAGATTTAAAATCTGTTTCCACTTCCAGAAGATGTGTGCTTTTTTCCATTAAATAGGATTATTTCTTTTGAAAGGCAGGGAATCTTCTTTGGGGAAAGACCAGAAAGGGACGATCCAGCCAGGTGACCTCCTTTTCAGAAGAGAGATGACCACCATCCCCTTGGAGCCACCAATCCGCCATGTTTTTCATTGTCAGCTGTGGCCCTTGGAGGTAGAGTCAGCAGCCAGACGTTTCACCTCAGGGGTGCCCTAGCAGTGAGGACCGGCTGTTAACATCTTTTATGAAATGCTGGTGGAGGTGAGAGCTCGTGGTGTGTTTGTGTCTATCTGGAAATACACTGAAAACTCTTGGTTGGGTCCCTGGGCAGAAGATTGATCAATATCCCAAAGCTGTGGTCGTTTACTTCTCTCTTCCATGCCTGCACCATAAAGCCTGGAACGGTGACTACTGGCCCACAGCCACCAAGGAGCAGCTGTATCGCACAGCTCAGGGCAGTAAGATACAGGCAGAAGTCCACAGGCAGTATTAACCTTACTAGGAGAAAGTGCTTCGTTCTTCACCTCTGTACCCTTTATCCTTTTCCTTTTTCCCCCTTCTCTTCCTTCCCTGACCTCCTGTTCTCTAGTAACTGAGACCCAAGTCTTGAAGCCACCTTCTTCCTAGGAGGAGACTAGCATGAGAGTGAAAACCAACACGGGAGGCTTGGCAGAGCAGAAACCAGAAAGGTGCTAATTAATGAAATCCGCAAGTTAGGACACCACACCTTGGTATGTCAGTGACGGAAACTGACTTGGAGTGTCTATAAACCTCGGTCACAAAATCTCATGGTTGCTAGAAATGTGAAATGAAAGTTCTCTGATGGGATCTTTCAGTGAATTTTTGAGTAACTGTTGTTGAAAAATCCCGTCTTCTTTAGAGAGAGAGAGAGAGAGAGATTCCTTCAGGGCAGGGGGTGGCTTTTTGCAAACTCTGCTTCACCTTCCACCCCTCCACAACATCCAAAAGTAGATCCTTAAGTACATCTTGGCCCACTGTGGCAGAAATGTCTGCAGCGAATGCCAGTTATCAAGGCGTCATCATTTTTACGAATTTATTTGAGTTAAAAACTCCTGAAATCTTTCTTGTCATTTCCTGGCCCTTGAGGAATTTCAGAAGGGACCCAATAATTAATAGCAACGTAGAGACATTTCTTTTTAAACTGACACTCAGAAGTGTCGTTGCTCAAGTCATGCCACCTGTCCAGCCCGGGCACACGAAACAAATGGTCATTAGTGTCGCAATCTTGGCGTCTTGGCATCTGGTATGCATCAAGCGATTTAGATGTACTTTTCCTGATCCTCACAACCTGGATGTAGGTTATTCTCGCTCTTAAAGAGATTTTAAAAAAGAGAGTTTCTCAGGTAAATTAATATCTCTAATGACACACAGTGCATTAAGTTTTGAAAGGGGTTCCTGGTGTCAGAGCCTTAGTTTTCCCCTGTCTCCACACTAGGTAAAGGCAACTCTTAACATTACCTGCATGCTTAAAACCTTTTCCTATTCCTCCCTGCCCACTCCCACCTCTTCCAAACCTCTCAATCATCCCATTCACAGGATTACCCAAAGTCAAAAGTTTCCTCTGGGGTTGCCACTCTCTAAGACATTCAGAGTCTGAATGACCCCCTTTATGGTGTGAATTCTTAAGTGTTCTTCTTTGTTTTCTGTCTATTCTGGAGATTCTGTTACAGAGGAAGTCGGTGAAGTCTCTGTTTATCCTTATAGTTGTTGATCTCTATAGTCCCAACACTGGTAAGAAGAACTTCGAAGCATATGTGAGTAAATACAATATTTTCTATTAACTAGAAGTTCTGCAGCTTGTTATTGTTACTTGTTATTGTTACTGTTACCAACCAGTATTGTACCAGTATTTGGTTTTCCGAGCCTGCTCCTGAAGGGCAACAGGCAGCGGGTGTGTTACCAGTGGGGGATGAAGATCTTGAGGAAAAAGATTGAGTCTATTCAAGCGTTTTCCACCTCCTCCCTCCTCAGGGTCTGCATTCTTGTCGCCTTGCTCCATGGAGCAGAAGTGCGGCCTCATGGCGCCCTCTTGTGGTCATGTGTTTAGTTGCAAGATGGTGGGGGAGTTCTTTGCAAATATGAATAAAGAAAAAGAGAAGGAAAAAAGGTCCTGCATATGTTTTTAGTCAGCAACAAGTTTTGAGATGTGACAGTCCTGTCAAAACAAAACAATTCAACAAACTTCAAAGGAAGCACAACAGAAGATATGTAGACACATTTTGGAGCCTCGTGACACAGCCCCTCTGGAAAATGTGCCAAAACCATTTGAAGGACAAACAAGAAGATCCGAAAGGGAAGTAGGGTCCCTCACACTCAGGTGTGTGGTAGTTCGGACAGAGACCTGGGAGCCAACCAGCTGAGATGCGGAGGGAGAGCAGTAATGTCAAGGCCAAACAGACCTTCACTTTTCCTGTTTTCTTCTGTAGGAAGATGAATTTACTGCCCATTTTTAAAGAAAGCGTGAAGATCTTTTTCTGTATATTAAAGGCAGTTCCCAAATAAAAATTATGCTCTTAAAAAAAAAAAAAGAATGTGGGAAGTTCTGTACCCAGCGCAGGAGTCTGCTTGTCCCTTTCCCTCTACCCTCCCCCCCCCTTTTTTTAAAGATTTTTAAAAAAATTTATTTATTTGACAGACAGAGATCACAAGTAGGCAGAGAGACAGGCAGAGAGAGAGAGAGAGAGGGAAGCAGGCTCCCTGCTGAGCAGAGAGTCCAATGCGGGGCTCGATCCCAGTACCCTGGGATCATGACTTGAGCTGAAGGCAGAGGCTTTAACCCACTGAGCCACCCAGGCGCCCCTTCCCCCATTCTCTCTTAAACAAACAAACAAACAAACAAATAAATAAAATCTTAAGAATGCCAGAAGTTCTGCAGTTCCTTCACATACTGTCCATCCAGGCATGAACAAGACAGTGTCCCTGACTCCACAGAGCTGACATTTTAGGGGGAGGCGAAGGAAGACATAAACCAACAAGGAAACAAGGAAACTTTAAGAAGTGAGTGTCCCCCGGAGAAAAGAAAAACAGGAGGATGAGATGGAGACAGACATGGAGGAGAAATGGGAAGAGGGAGAGGGAGAGAGCCCTGGAGGTAAGAAGTGGTTACATTCTGGATGCATCGTGGAGGTGAACCTGATCTGTTGACAGATCGGGTGTGGGCCGTAATGGAGAAAGGAGCCAGGGTGACGTCAAGGGTCTGGAGATGGGGAGCCTGCCGAGGGGGCCACCTTCTGGTGGTCAGGTCTTGCAGACGATGAGCTGGCAGCGCCCCCCACCCTGATACCGGATCAGTGGGCGCCTAGATGTGGGCTACCCAGGGCTGATGGGGGAGGGGGAGCTTCCCGCTCACTTGATGGACCTGCTGATTGCCACACGTGTGCACTGGGCGGGCGTGTGCTCTGGGCGGGAGGAGCCAAGGGGGCAGCGTCCCAGAGGAGACGGAAACTCCCAGGGGCCACTGGGCTCTGAAGGCAGCCCAGTCAAGAGGGAGGAGGGGACCTGCCACCCAGCTTGGATGGGGGGGCCTTGAACCTGGGCACCTCTTGGTCAGGGGGCCAGGGAAACCCTGGAAACGACTAGGTTTTAAACCCAAGGAGAGGTAGAAAGCCCTAGGAATCCTGGAGAAGATCTGCCTGTGATGAGGTTAAGCTATTTTCTCCTAAGCGCGAAGGAGTCATAGGAATCTGGTTATGATTTCCATTCAGAAAGTTAAAAAAGAAAAAGAATTGACACACGGGGTCACAAACCTGTGCCATTCTTAAGCTTTCCGACTCGGCCGAGCTCGGAGAGAGGAGTCCCCCTCCTGCTTCACCAGAGTCCTGGCCCTGCTGGGAGTCCTGGGGGACAGCACATATGGCAGTTAGCCCCCACAAGGGGCATGTGTTCATCCACCGACAGCCATGCAGAGCTGCTCCCAGGGGCCTCTGGCCCGCCTGTGTGTGGCCGAGCACTCAGGGGGATGCAGGAGCTGGCGGAGGAGGCTGGGGGTGCCCTGAAGTGGTGGGACTGGTGGGGGGTGGGGAGGCACGGTGACATCTCCCACAGCTGTGCTTCCCAGCCGCTGCTCCAGCGCAACTGTGTCCCCGGGAGCTCCCTTGGGTGCTGGCGACTATAGTCAGTGTCTTTTCGGGGTGCAACCTCACATCTTCCTTCCTGGAGCTCGTCACTGTCCCTCTGAGCCCAGGACCTCCCTCCTACAGCTCAGCTCATGTTTGATGGTGGCATTCCCTCCCCACTGCACCCCAGTCTTCTTTTCTGGGGATCAGTAGCCCCAGTTTCTTAAATGCTCCTCACATTCTGCCCAAAGGCAGGAGAGGTCTTAGCATTTCTTTGCTTTCTGGTTTTGCTAGTACAGAGAGACCTTCGATGAATAATCATGCATATGTTCCATTTCACAAGTAGGCAACTATATTTGTTAGATAAAATCCTAGAGGTAGGAATTCTGGCTCCAAATGTATGTGCTGTTTGCTTCTGAAATAACCTAAACTATTTCCTTTTCTTCCTCCAACCCTCCCTCTCCCGCCACCTTTGCCTCTCTGTCTCCTCCTCTCTCTCTTGCTTCTCCCCTTTCCTCTCTTTTCCTCCCGTCCTCCTTTCTGGAAGCGGGAGCTGGGATCTTGTGCTGGAACGTTTGGGGAAGGTGTGTAAGGAGTATGGGGAATATTGGGGAATATTTAAGGTTTGGGTTCTTTGTCAAATCGGGATCGAAACTGTGGCCGATTTCTGTCCGCTCTTGGAGAAGACAAGGCGAGGATACTGAATTCTAACTTGAAGATCCTGTAGGATCCTGAAATCTATTTTTCCAAGTTTCTACCAGGAAACATTATTCGCCCATGTTTTTTCTCCTGATGGCCAAACACGCATTCACACCACCCGGCGTGGGCTCTCCCTCTCTGAGTGACACATCCTAGGATATCATCATAAAACAAAAATAGCATATCTACATCCTCAGAGAAATAAAAAATAGAACTACCACATGACCCAGCAATTCCACCCCTGGGTACTGATCCAAAGGGAAGGAAAAGAAGAACTCGTGTTGGATTTCCCTGCCTGGCAAGAAAAGACACCTTCACAGAGGCAAAGCCTTGCTCTGGATGTGAGACTCTGCTGTGACAGAAAACAAAAGCTCAGTGGAAAGCACCTCATGGGTTGAGAACAAGTCCCTTCCGGGCACCGAGCTTTGAGTCTGAAGAAAACCTAGACAGAAGCCAGCTTCCTGCCCCAGCTTGGCAGGAGGGATCCTTGGAAGCTCCCTGGCTTGCTGGCTCTGGGGAGGGAGCAGGTAGCGTGGGAGGCGGGACCCTGCGGGGAAGCAAGTCTCCACTTCCGCCTGTTTCAAACTGGCAGTGCCTGCTCTCTGCTCTGCTCTCCTCAAAGGGCCTGCGGGGGTGGTTTGCCCTGTAGCTAACGAAGGCGCCTCTGTGCAGACCCTCTCAAAGAACACACCGGAGGCAGGAGCGTTTCCTCTTGGAAGCCACCGTCACCGCTCACTGGCTACCTCCTGGTTCCCCCTGGGTGCCCCCCCTCCCCAGGGAGCCAGCAGCCAAATCAGCTGTCCTCTCCAAGTCTCTTTTCCCCAGTCTGCAAAATGGGCACAGTGGTGATTTTGCTTTTTGTCCTCATTGGAAAGATGAAATGTGTGTTATTGGGACAGTTTAGCCCGCCCTAAGATCCCGGTGGCCTTTGGGATTCCAACCTGGCAGTTTGTTGTTGCTGTTCATTTATTTCGACAGCTCAGCCTGATAAATGGGCTGTGTCAGAGGACAAGCAGACAAAACACACTTTTAGAGAATCCTAGGGAGGCTGTTGGATGCGTGTCCCTGAGACTCAGCTCCAACCCTGTTACTAACCTGTTTGGTCACTGAGTGCAGGTCCCAACTCCCCCTGGGTCTCGGTTTCCCAGCTGTATGCTGTGGGGTTCGATAGAGCAGAGGTGTTTTTTGTTTGTTTTTTAAATCTATTTATTTATTTGACAGAGAGATCACAAGTAGGCAGAGAGGCAGGCAGAGAGAGAGGAGGAAGCAGGCTCCCTGCTGAGCAGAGAGCCCGATGCAGGGCTTGATCCCAGGACCCTGAGACCATGACCTGAGCTGAAGGCAGAGGCTTAACCCACTGAGCCACCCAGGTGCCCCTAGAGCAGAGGTTTTTACCCAGGCTTGCGTGAGACCCAATTAGAGAGCTTTGAATATATGTGCCCAGTCCCTAGCTCAGGGTTCGGAGGCTCTGGTCGGGGAGTCTGGGAGTCTGAGTTATAAATGAGGGGTCCCAGGCATTCTGATGGCCCAAAAAGCCAGAGTACTACTAGACCAGGGTGTCTCTGGGGTGCCGCTGCCTTTCCTATACAGCAGTTGAGGGAACTCTTAGAAATGAACCATGCTCGGGCTCTGGAAGCTTGAGCTTGGTGATGTGACCTCCTCCCTGTGCTTGGGGTGCCCACCACATGGGGATGGGGAAGGGTTGTTATTTCTGTTCCCCAGGTTGGGGGAGGGAAGAGAAGAGGAAAGGTAGGCACACCTGGCCTGTCTGGGATCTGAGTCCTTGACCTCTAGGGAGTTACCAGACCCAAAGTCTGGGTGGGAGGGGCGGCCTGCAGTTTCCCTGTGCCTCTATCTGGCCTGAGCAGGCAGCAGAAGGGAAAGCTTCCGTCCCCCCACCCCCCCACCCCATGACAGTCCCTAAAGAGGGGAGGAACCAAAGAGACCCTGGAAAGTTGATTGAATCTTTAGTAGTTCATTTCTTTCTAATGACTTCATTAAACAAGCAAAAAACCCTGGGCTTCTTCCATGGGAAATGAAACTGAAGAGTATCCTTCTTAATATGGAAATCGTTTCCTGAATATGCAACATGATTTTGCATTTATCTACCTTAAAAGTTTGTTTGTTTGTTTGTTTAGTTCAGTTGGGGGAGGGGCAGAGGCAGAGGGAGACACCCTGAAGCAGACAGACTCCCCGCCGAGCTGAATCTGACCCCCGGCTTGATTTCAGGACTCAGATCACGACCTGAGCCGAAACCAAGAGCCGGATGCTTCATTGAGCCATTCAGGTGCCCCTGTATTTATCTGCCTCAAAATTATTTTTAAAAATCAGCTTGAGCATAAGTGAACATCTATCTCCCTTTCCTGTGCCTTAGAGTCATGCAGACCTAGACTAGGTCCTCCCGTTGCCATTAACTAGCTGACTGACCCTGGACAGATGATTTTTACCTCTCTGTGTCTTAGTTCTCATTTTAAAATTAAGAAAAATAAAACCTACCTCTGAGGGCTGCTGCAGCAGATTGTGATTTCCAAAGATCGTGGCAGTGTGACCCCCACCCCCCAACACACACACTCTTCATCTCATATGAGCTCCACAGTCCTTTCAGCAAGAGGTGGGGCCCACAACAGGTCTCCTTGAATCCGGCCAGGGCTGCGGTATGGCAGGAGGGGGTCCTCTGGCACTTCTGAAACGAGATATAAAAACACCACCTTCTCTTGGAATGGAGCCACTATGTTGTGAGGAAGCCCAACCCAGCATAAGCAAAGGGCCAGATGAGGGGTCACATGTAGGTCATCTCAGTGATATCCCCATGTCCACGGGCAGCTTCATCCACCAGACCTGTGAATACAGGTGCCTCCAGGTGGTCCCCATGCCCAGCCCTCCATCACTCCAAGCATCGGCCCTGCACACTGGAATAGAAACCCTGCCCGACATGAATGACTGACTCACAGAACATATGAACCTAACAACACGGTTGGTTTTCTTTTGCCATTCATTTCGGGTGGCGATGTCCTCCATAGCCGTAATAGCAGGAATGGTTGCTGTAAGACTTAAATAAGATATGGTATGTAATGTGCTTAATTGTTCTATCACCATCGTAGGGAGAAATTCTGACATAGACGAGCACGTAAAGGTGTAATTGGTATGTAAGGGGAGTTTGTAAAATCCTGCTCTCCATTAGAGAAGACACCTCCTTATCAATACTCAGGAAATAGTTATAAAAATAGTTATAAAAAATGTCATCAAATAAGTCTCAGCACATCTAAAATTACTGCTATCATAGCTCACCTGCCATTCAACACACATACTGAGAGCTGTTGTGGCCCAGGGACCAAGACACAGCAGTGAACCAAGGGGAGCAGAGTCTTGCCATCTTTCTTCCAGAGGGAGAGATGGACAATAAGCACCAACTGTGGCAAATACCTACTATGTCATGTGGTGATAACTTTTTTATGGAGGCAAAAACAGAGCAGGGCAGAGCAGACAGGAAGTGCGGGGGGAGGCTGTCCATCATATATGGAGCGATCTGGACAGGCCTCTCAGAGGGAACTTTGGAGAAGATGTAGGTAGGAAGTGAAGGAGCATGTCGTGCAGATGTCTGTGGGAAAAGTAACCTGGGAGGAGGGCGGCACAGCCAGTGCAAAGGCCCTGAGGTAGGAGTGGCTGGATGTGGGAGAGCGAGGAGGCCAGTGTGGTGGGAGTGGAGGCAGAGAGTATGCTCTCCACCAGGCAGTTACATTGGCAATTAATAATGTCAAACAGTGGAAATGCCCTCAGGTGTTTAGAAATGTCAAACTATTTCTTGAGTAACTTAAGGGTCAACAAATAATTCATAATGGAAGTTTAAGATGCTTAATGTAATGTGTGGCTCGATCCAGTGCAAACAGCACAGACACTGAAGGGCCGAGTGGGTGGCTGAGGGTGGAGGCTAAAAGGCCCCCCAGGAGCCATGTAACAGACCAGCTCCAGGCCCCTGAGGCCAGAAGAGGCCCACCAAACCCAGGACGCCCAGTTCAATTTGAATTCCAGATACACAGTAAGTGACTTTTTAGTTTTACTTATTTATTTAAAAAATATTTCATTTACTCATTTGTGAGAGAGCACAAGCAGGGAGCGCAGACTCCCCTCTGAGCAGGGAGCCCACCCAGGATTCCATCCCAGGACCCTGAAATCACAGCCTGAGCCGAAGGCACATGCGCAACCCACTGAGCCACCCAGGCATCCCAGTAAGGAACTTTTTAGAATATGTATGTCCCATGAACTCTTAGGGGCCAAAGGTAGGCGGCCCCCAAATGTGCGGCTTTGGCAGGCTGAGGATGAAGCTGGCGTCCTTCCTGTCAGCATAAACAGCACAGGTCACCTCAACCATGGGCACAGCTGACCAGCCCAGCAGCACGTAGGCGCAGGCTCCAGGGAGAGGGACGCTCTCTTATCTTTCAAAGGGGCCTGCGGGACATGTGGTTAACCAGCACCGCCCTGGAGACAGAATCACCAGATGTACCTAATGAAGAAAGGCAGGTTTTCAGAATTCAAGTCTCTGGGGCAGAGAAGAGCATGGAGGGGGTGTGGGAGGGGTGGGTGTGCAGAGGGCCCCCCCCCCCATCCAAACGCCTACCCATCCACAGCCTCCGCCTCCTCAGGAGACCCCGCCCCAAATTTAACCCTTCAAAATCCTCACTGGCAAGTCATGGGGGGTGGTGTTGGGGCCTTTTTGAGCATCAGGTCCCCATTGTCCTGGGTGACACTACACCAATAAGAAGGCTACATCTTCTTACGGCAAAAGCTCGGGGTTTGTTTTTACTGTCCTGGTGGGGGACAAACTCTTCTTTGTTTTGGTTCCAATTATTTCACACAAAAGTTTCTTCGGAGGCAACCTGGGCAAGGAGGACACTCTGCCCCTCCTCGTCCCCCTGAAAGCAGGAAATACATTGCCCACGTGAGGTACCCTCCCTGCCCCAGGTGGTGAAGAGACTTCCCATCAACAGAGATGGGAGATTTGGAGCCCCGAAGGCTGTAGAAACAACTCCTGTTTCTTTCTATTACTTTATGACCCCAGCCTAAGTTCTGTTTAGAATTCCTTATGAACGGAAGCTCCCAAAGTTAAGCTTTCCCTGTTGTATCCATTCCTCACGGATGTATTGTCTTTTTTGTCTGAAATGTATAAAGACGGCCTGCCTTGGTCATTTCTTTGGGTCTCAATCTCATTTTCAGGCTTTCAGGCATAGGGGCTGAAACGGTGGTTTTTTTTCCCCTCCTGTTAATCTGTTTCATGTCAATTTAATTCGTAGCCCAGTTGGAAGACCTTGACGGGTAGAGGAAGAATTTCTCCCTCTCTATGCAATATTTGTGATTATACTTATGCTAAAAAATATCGTTTTGTATATGAAATTCAAATTGAGCCCCCGTGTGTGTGTGTGTGTGTGTGTGATTTCAATCTGGTCATCCTAGCAGGACACTGCAGGGGTGGTGTGAGGGAAGTTTGAGCAGAGTCACATCGGTCTCCAGCCAACCTGTAAGGTCTGAGGAGAGTGGGATGTTTTCTGGGCCTTCCCTCTGCTTCCCCGAAGCCCTGCCCCGTTTCATAGCTCTCAAGGAGGTGCACCTGGGCAGCAGAGGGCACTCACTTTTGCAGCAGTCTGAGGGGCTGGCTTTGCCAACATGCTCCACGCCAGGACTACAAACCACCGTCCACCCAGCCAGCCTGGGTCAGCTTGTAGCTGCTCCCGCCGGGAGCACCTAGAGCCCAGGCTGTGGGGATGGAAGGCTCAGGATGTCGTCCCTGGGGTGTGGTGGAGTGCGGCGGACCCTGGATCTGGAACTAGCTGCAGCCGGGGCTGAAATCCCACCTTGCGTTTTGGAAAACAAGCGAAAGACCACACAGCCTGGAATCTTTGAGTGGAAAAACCAAGTGCACCTAGCCTGACGTCAGATAAAGCGCATAGTTTTCTGACTATGGTTTTGTCTGTGCAGTGGGGAAAACTGTACCCATCTCATAGATTCACCCTGAGAAGAAAGTGAAAAGCTGTGTGTGGGAAGTGAGAATATGCTTGGGGACCAATACATGGCATCTTTTTGGGGTCCATGGGGCTCTCTGGGCGCGGGGTGGTGTCTGGAAGCTGTGTTACACTTCACATAGGTTAGAAGATGTCATTCTTAAAGAGTGGGAGTGGGGTGAGTTGCTCATGAGGATTTCGGGAGCCCCCAACTTTGGTTCTGGCACCCTTGTTAGTATTGAAAGCCTTTCTAGGTCTCTGTTTTCTCATGTGAAGTAAAAAATACTTCCTCACAAGAGCCAGGTAAGAATGAACCTGAGGCTTGAGTTTGGTACATCCTCACTCAGAGCGGGTACCCAGAGGCTGTTAGGGTCAGCATCATGTGTCTCTGTGTCTCAGGTGCCCTGGGGGGTCCTTCGAACTTCAGAAGTGCAGAGACATAGCCCATGGAAGCAAGCACGGGAAGGGCCTTTTTCCTCTAGAACCTTCTTTCTGGGGCAAGAAGTCCACAGGAGGGAGCTCGGGGAACTCTGATCAGGGAAACCAGCTGCAGAGTGTTCTAGAGAGTTCCAGAGGGAACTGGTGGGTAATTGCTGTTGTGACTACCAGTTGTCTTCTCAAGTCTTTTCCAATTTAACTACCAGGGATTCAAAATTTTTCTTAGACACTTGAACAAGCCTTTAGCCTTTCCCCACTTTTCCTGCAAACCCCTTCCCCTTGCTTTTTCCCCCTTTCTGTGCTGGTCTTGATTCTACCAGGTTCTAAATCATGAATAAGTAAACCCAGTAGTTCCCCAAACTGTCTGGGGCTCAGATTCACCTGGAAGGATGTGTCTCAAAAAATGCCGACTGTTGGGCCATCTGAAGGTGAAGGGAGTGTGTCGTTCATCAAGCGGAAGAGGATGGGGCATAATTCTGATGGGAAACCAAGCCTGTGAACCACTGGTTCAGTTCTACTTGGCTGTTTATAATTTCTTCCTTTGCTTAAAATAGAATAATTCACTGTTAAGATCACAGACCAGCTGTTTCCAATGTGAGGCTCTGTGGTCTTGGGACCATCAGCTTCACCTGGTACCTTGTTGGAAATGCCAACACTCAGGTCCCACTGCCGACCTACTGATTCCCAACTCTGTGGCTGGCATCCCACGCTGGTGTCCTAACAAAACCTTCAGATGATTCTGATGCTCCCTGAAGTCTGAGAACCGCTGCGACCACCTGAATATTTGGTTCTTTAAATTGAGGTTTTAATTCACTGGGGGTTGGATTTGTGGTGTGGTTCGAAACCGTACACTTCCCCGCAGTCGTTAGGAATCAATCTCCTGTCATTAAATGTTTCTTCTGTTTGTGAACACCCATTATAGCTGATGTTCCCTCCTGGTCTCGGAAACGTTAAAAATCTAGGGGGCAGGGCGCCTGTGTGGCTCAGTGGGTTAAGCCTCTGCCTTCCGCTCAGGTCATGATCTCAGGGTCCTGGGATCAAGCCCCACATTGGGCTCTCTGCTCAGCGGGGAGTCTGCTTCCCCCTACTTGTGATCTCTGTCAAAAAAAAAAAATAAAAAAAAATAAAAAATCTAGGGGGCATATAAGACCCTTATGCCAAAATACACACCCTGAGCGCCAACGGAAACCACGGAAACCGGCAAAATATGGGGGGGATAAAGATGGGAGGGATGGTACCTAAAGTAGAAAGAAATTGCGTCTCCTCCCCTGCCATCTTCCCATCTTCAAAAGGCTCATGTCAACTATCTGGAGTGTCTCCTCTTGTTTATACAGATAGGTTAAAAGCACCACACACTGGGCCCGGCACAGAACTCTACCGTTGTTCTCAGCAGTATACACACCATGCCTCCAGGCCAGCGGACCTGGATTATCCTTGTTCTAATAGTGTACGGTATCCCCTCATGCTGAACCCATCGTTGGATCACCTCTTGTGTGTCGGTTTAGGGCCACTTACGATGATCGTGATCGAGAGGTGGTTTGGACAGGTTGGGACGATGGGGAGGGGGAAGGGGGACTAGCTGTGCAGAGCAGGGCAAGACATTTCGGGATTTTTCCACTTCAGCAGGGGAGAACACTTGTATCAAGAAAGTGGGAAGATACTGGTTTTTCTTTGGGAAACGCCTACAGATTTAAAACAACGTTGTTCAGAGAATGAACTTGATGGGTTTCTCCAGTAGTAGGATTTCCAGCAGTGCTGGTGCCCCTCCCCCCTGCACCCTGATACCCACATGGTCTGGGCGCCCAGGCAAACATCCTACAGCTGCCTTAGGCTTGGCAGGTCCCACCCCCAAGTTCTGCCCCAAACCTTACTTTCTCTTCCTCCCCCCTCCCCAGTCTTGGGTGGATTTCCCGGGAAATCACCTCCCCATATTTCCATACATTTGCACCAGAGTCATCAAAGGGGATTGCATAAGAAATGTTGGCAGCCCACTGGGGCTTTGAGCGCTTTAGATCCGGTCTTCTTGGCAACCGAGAGGCCCTTTCTTGCTCAGCATAAACAAACCCCAGCACTCCCCCCACATCCCCTTCCCCTCAAGGTTCAAGTTTGCTTTGAAATCCGTAGCAAAGGATTCGAGGTGTGGCCTCATCTTGGCAAAAACCTTAATTCCCATTATTTTAAGAGACTGTACCTATTACCCTCTCCCTCCCGCATGTAATTTAATAAAAGTCATGTGTGAGAGGGGATTATCCTTCATTCATCTGGAGTAAAAGGTCATCTCGAAGTCCCAAAGGCCACTTCCCTGGTGTGCCTGGGGAGCAGGCCCTGGAGAAGGGGGTGGCATGAATGCTGGTATTGCAGTTTGAATAATGACCACCAGAGGGCGCACTAATACTTGGGAACTGCTTGGTTCCACCTCCATTCTAGAAAAAGGCCTGTTAGTAATAGAGAACCAACCTTGTGTGATGTAGGAGTTCTCATCTCCTCTCCACACGTGGAATGGCTAATGAGATAAAGTGAGAGGCTTCTTGCTGGGAATTGGAGAATTCAAGGAGAAGCATGTCCAGTAATGCAAATATTAAATTCTGCCAGTAATTAATACCATTGTTATCCCACGAGTGTAGACCAGCTTGGCTGGAATCATTGGCATTTACAGCTCCGAGTGGACACTGCATACAAACTTATTTCCCGCCTTAATAAGGAAGTCAGAACCTGCCTCGGAGGCGCTGTTCATGGTGAAAAACTGATCTTTGAGCAAGGCGGTAAACGAGTGACATTCATGTTTGGGTCCCTGGAACCTGTGTGAAAATTAGTTTCAGCAGTCTGCTACAGCCATCGAGAGACCCGTGCCGTACCTGGTCCAGGGACCATTACAGGTTTTAAAGCCCAGGGAACAGCGGAAGTTGGCAGAAACATTGCCTGACGGAGCTGGATTTCCGCTAGAAAGACTCTTGTCCACCTGCCCTATCCTGGACGCTTGCTGTGGTATGGACGCTGGGCTTCATAATACCTTCATGGGTATCGTCTCGCTCACCTTCATGATAATTTGGGGAGGCGGGAGCCTTTATCTCACCCACTGAAAAAATAAGGAACTTGCTCAGCATCGTTCAGTGTTTACCCCAGTTCCGACAGGGACGGAGGTGGGATCTGAACCCACGTTGGTATAACATTCATTCCATACATTTGTTGATCAGACATAGATTTGGGGCCCTTTGTTCAAGGCGGTGTGCTAGGTGATTGGGATACAGCAAGGTAGAAGGAAGAGGAGATCCCTGCCCTGACAGAACTTATGCTCTAGTAAGGGATGGCAGACTCTAAATGAACCAATAAAAACCAAGATACTTTTGAGGGATACTGGTCAGAAAATAAAGGGAGATTTTACGGTGATGGAGGTACCGGAGAGACAGAGTGCCTGGGGAAGGCTTCCTGGATAAGGAGCCCAGGAGGGAGTGAGGAGACATCTCCATCCGTGGCAAAATCTGGGGAGGAACATTCTGGAAAGAGGGTTCAGCCAACGCAGCAGCTTTGACAGAGGAGAGGGTAAGAGGAGGCCCTCGAGGCTGGAGCTCAGGGAGAGAGGATGAGAGATACAAGGGACGGGGGAGGTGATGCGGCTGGGCCTGTGTGTCCTACGCCCCTCACCGTCACACCACAGCTCCCCTCAGCCATCTCCACACGAGAGTCCAGCTCCCAGACATATGTGTCGCTGTCAGAGGCAAGATGAGCCTGTGGCTGGATTCCAGCTCATTTCACCTTTTTTTTTTTAAACACTTAATTCATCCTTACTGGCCTCCCTGATTCCCAAAGGAAGACCCAGCTGCCAATTCCCTCTTTATTTTAATATCTCTCCGGGTCCCTCCATCTGCTTTGGATCAGGGTAGAAACTGTCATCGTCACGCCTGCCAAATGAAGCCCTACATCTCTGTTAACCTAACTGGCAGCCAGACACCAAGCCTTCTGATCAAGGGCAAGCCTGGCCTTTGGGACGACCAGAGGGTGCAGGAAAAGCCATCCCAGCCGAGTTTGAAGGAAAGCTCTAGGGCGATGCTTATGTCAGGATGGTCCCTGGGGTTCGTCCCCCAGTGTAGGAAAACGAAAACAAGTTAGCTGTCCATCCCCAGAAGCTGGTTAACTAAAATTTGATCTCTTCATATCATGGAGTATCAGGCAGCCATTAGAATAAGGACCTGGAGCCATGGTCATGACCTCACATGAGGGAGGTTGGAGGTGGACCACTGTGGATGAAGAGGGAAAAGCAGACTGGGAAACAGACCGTGGTCTGGCTGTGCATCGGAAGAGGTTATACAGAGCTCCATGCTTGTGACAGTGAGTGCCAGGAGCAAGTTTTGGAGAGTTCACAGCAAAATATTAACTGTTGTCTGGATGGTGGGATTTGGGTGATTGTCTATTTTCACTCTCTCGCTTAAACCCCTGCAGGGGTGCCCATTGTCCTAAGGATGAAGTTTCCACACTTCTCACAGGACACGCTCACTCAGGAGGCCAAGTGCTGTCTGACTTGTCCCCACCTCAGCAACCCGATCTGTTAGCTCTTTCTTAGAGACCGTGGGCTGTCTCTCCTTTTCTCCAACAATTCTTGTCCCTTCTCTTGAGGCCTTGGCTCAGGCTTTTCCCTTGTCGGGAATCTTCTTCTCCGACTGCACGCCCCAGCCACTTTGCCCTTGCTGCCTCTCCTTCCTGTGTGGGTTCAGTCTTCACTTTCTTGGGGAACCCTCCCTCCTGTTGACTCCAGGGGGCTGCCAGGCTGCCCTGCCTCTGAACAGCTCACATGGGGCCCTGCCCTAACTGTACCCCACCTGAGAGAAGTGCCCAGCCATTCCCCTGCCGGAGTATGGATTCCAAGATGGTGGCTGTGGCACCCGCCTCATTCCCGGGCCGGAGGGTCCCACGCATGCCACAGCTGCTCACAGCTCTGTTGAGTGAATGACACAAATGCCTTCCTGTACCGACTGCCTTTCTAACGTTTAACTTTCCTTTGAGAAAAAAATACTAAATAAAAATATTCTTCCTGACGATACACGATCATGGCAAGAATGTAAAATAGTTCTGAGAATGTTAAATTACCTCTGTGACATCATTTTTGGGATCAGAACGCTAGAGCTATTCTCATGGGAGAAAAGGGACCAAAACAAAAATAAGACTTTTCCGGATCTCTTCCTTCCCTGAAGGCTGTGGGTAGGGTCGAGTGTGGACTTTCGAGTTGGGCTGCCTAAAATCTACCCCTGCCTGGCACCAGTCTTGACCAGCTGTGTGACCTTGGGCACTTGCCTATACTTCTCTGATTCTCCAATCACTTTTTTTTTTTTTTTTAGATTTATTTATTTATTTACTTGTCAGAGAGAGAGAGAGAGAGAGAGAACAAGCTGGCAGAGCGTCAGGCAGAGGGAGAAGCAGGCTCCCTGCTGAACAAGGAGCCTGATTGATCCCAGGACGGTGGGATCATGACCTGAGCCAAAGACAGAGCCCCCCAGGTGCCCCTTCAAGTCACATTTCTTACACGGACAAAATAATAACTCCTGCGTGTAGTGAGGGCTGAATAAGATAACGCGTGTAAAGTGCTCAGCACAGGGTCACCAGTGCATTGTCTACCGTGGGTTTCCTTCCCCGCGGTCTCCGAATCCCGGCTCGGGGCTTCCCTTGGAGCAGGGGTTCAGTCCCTGGAGTAAATTTGTGGAAGTTCTTGTGATGTCAGCGTTACTCATTTTCTCCCAGGCTACCCAGCTCCGGGAAATCCCTCTGGGGTCTCCTCTTGGCTTGTTTTGGAAGCAGCAATCCTGAGGCCAAAAACTGTGCCGGGTGGAAGGCATACTTGCACCTTCGGGGTTGGGGAGCTGCAGCCCGCGGTGGTGAGACTAGAAGGGCCCTGAGTGGGTGGGCTGAAGTGATGTGGTTCTGTCTGGTCCCTTGAGATGGAGCATCGTTTGATGGGAGCTTGTCGACTTTGCCTCTTCTCTTGCTCACGGGCCGCACTGGCCACTCTCTCATGGCCAGATTCTGGGAGTTCATTTGCCCCCATTGGCTGGGGACAAAAGTCAAAGCGGCTCCTTGTCTCATTCTCTTTGGTTTAATGAATTAAATTCAAAATCTTTATTGAAAGGCTTTGCGTTCAATTTCTCGTCTTTGGCCTCAGTTTATGCATTGGGGAGACCATTCCAAAGAGATCAGTGAGGGGCTTCAACCAGAATGGAACTGAAATCGTAAACCTAGTTTAAAAATGAAAGAATTTTGATTTTATACCTAAGAGCTTTTTGTCAGTAAATTCACGAAGTCTGTTTTTCTGGTCCTGAGTCAAAAAACAGAATTTGGGAACTCCTCGGAGCCCAGGGATATTTATGAGAATTAGCTCTGGCATGTCCCAAGAATGTCCTCTGTTTTATCTTGGAGAAATGTTTGGTCTCAGCTGGTCTGGGGAGCCCACGCCCCAGCCCGCCCTGGGCCTCCAGGAAGACAGATGGACATGGATGTGCCAGGGCAGCTGAGGCCAACCCCGGCCCCTCCTGGGCAGCCCTGCCCCACTCTGGTTTGTTTGGGGAGCATCCACATACCTTGAAGGAGAGGACACTTTGACCCCGACCATGCGGGGAAACACTGAACATACATGATGACTTCACACACATAAACTCGCTTGCGCAAGCCCTTGGATTTCAGTGCATTTCAGTGCATTCGGTGAATTTCAGTGCATCCGGCAAATACTTCATTTTCCCGTAAAGTGTTTGGATTGAGCTCAATTCAGTGTTGCTAAGGATAAGGCTTGTTTTAAATTCTGGGCATAGGCTGCTGGTCCTTGAACGGCACCACCTCAAAACTCAGATGGCTGGGTCCGCTCCCAGAACTGCTGCTTCCGGGGTGGGGCCTGGGAATGTGCATCTCTCGCAAGTGTCCAGGTGCTGCCGCCACCAGTGGTCTGTGGACCACATTTTGAGAGTCAGTGATGGAAGAGCTTCTCGGTCTGCGTCCCCTGGTTCAAACTCCCAGCTGTGCCACTAAAAAACAAATATTCATGGGAAACACGCATAGTAGAAATGAACCATTTGAAAGTGAATAATTCAGTGGCATTTAGTTTATTCCCAGTGGTGTGCAAACACTGTCTCTATCAAGTTTCAGATCATTTCCATCATTTTGAAGAAAAAACCTCACACCCATAAGAAGTTTCACTCCATTTCCTCCCTTCTCTCCTATTGGAGTTTCTGTCTCGGGTTTATCTGTTCTGGGTATATCATATAAATGGAATCATAATACACATGAATTCTCATTTATTTATTTTTTTCTCCACTTACCATGCTGTTTTTGAGGTTGACCCATTTTGTCAAATGTTTCACTATTCCTTTTTATGGCTGAATATTCCATTGTATGTGGATATCTACAATCTGTTTATTCATTCATCCATTGAGGTCTGCCCCTTTTTGCTGTGTGTTGTTGCTCAAGTTACTTAGCCTCTCTGAGCCCCTGCTTTTTATCAGACCATTATCACAGTCATTTCTTTTTTGTGGAATTGTTGTGAAAATGAGTTAGAACCCATGTGTAATAAGCTTCCTGGTACAATTCTAGGCACATATTTAATGTCTCAGTAAGGGGAAGCTGTTATAAATACTCTTCAGTTTGACTTAGTATTTCTCAGAAGTAGATCCTGTGATAAGGATTTGAGCCCCCAGTAGCTTATTTGGGAGGTAATCCTGAGAATCATCTTGAGGGGAGTTAAGAAGGACACAGGGCATGGAAAGAGCCAGAGTAGATTGTGTTATCAAGCCAGCTATCATAGCCTGCACCTAGAGTGGAGTCTTTCTATTTTTTTTATTTTTTAAAAATCTCTTTCCTCCATTCCCCATCCCCCCACCCCCCAAGTGGTTCATGCAGCTAAATCTTGCTGGAAACTCTGGGAAACGGTGTAGAGCACATTCCCTAGAGTTGTCCTGCTAGGAGGTGGGGGTGTGTGTCGGGGGGTCTGGGAGGTTTATATCCCTGCTCCTGCCTGCCACCCAGGGAAGGTTCATCCGGGTATGAATTCTGCAGTCCTCGGGGCTAGAGAGAGAAGTGTGGTAGAGAAAGCCCCGGGCAAGGAGAGGCAGGTGCTGGCTGTCGGCAGTCCCACTGTGTGCCGTGACGTGGCAGGCCGAGAGGAGGTGGGCTGGCATGGCAGCATCCGCTGTGTCCTTCCCGGCCAGTTCTGTCTTTGTGCCAGCGCTTAGCATGTCTATGCTCCATCTTTGCCATGAGATGAATGGGCTTGAATGATAGCTAGTTGGCTGTTTGGAGCCTCTAAATTCTGATCTGAATTCCTCCCTGGAGCCTAGCCTGGTGCTAGTTCTGTAGAACTTCTCACCGTCGCCCCTTGGGCAGCTGATGACGGTATCCTCAGTGGAGCCCTCTCCGCGAGGTTGTTGGCTTGCCTCACCGGCTCTGCGGCCCCAGATACTTCTCTGCTGCCAACTGAACTGACGGCACACCCCCTGTCCCCCCACCGACTGAGTTAGCCCCCAGACCTGTTCATGTTAGTTGTGCGGTAATTTAGAATAAATTCAATTTAATGGATTAAATAATAAATAAATTGAATATCATGTGATCCAATTAGATATAAGTGCAACATTTAACATTTTTCTGAAAACTACAATGAATGCTTTGGGAAGCTAATTTGCTGAACAAAATTGCTGTTGAATTCGGGGCAAGAAATAGTGAAAAATGGTTGTTAAAATTTGGAAGAATCCTGCATTCATAGGGCTTTGGAATGGGTCTAGCTTCTCTCTGCTTTTGAGACACTGTTGACTGGGTAACTCAGTGCCTGATTCGTTCCCTTTCTTCCCAGTCTGCCTCTATTATAGAGGCTATAGGCCAAATTCCCTGAATTTCCAGCTTTCTTGGGATCCTGGTGTGTTAGTGACCTAGTTCTTACTAATGAATACATGAAAGTGTGCTGAGGGAGGACGTGGTTATGAGAAATCAGGAACAGGTATATGTTAAGCCCTATGCTTTCCTCTTGTTTCTGCATTAAATGTAGGTAGAGTATCTGGAGCTGTAGCAACCGTTTTGTGATCATGAGGCTCTAACCCCAAACCAAAAGTCAGTAGAGTGGAAAGTCTTTTATGACACTCTAGAGCCACAGCACCAATGCAGGAATGTTTATCTTCAGACTTTGACATATTAGATAATTGAATGTTTATATTACTTAGTTCATTGTTAGTTGTAGCCCAAAGCATTCCTAATTGATACAGCTTCTTCAAAGAACTTGAACCCAAAATTCATGGATGTGCATTTGGGGTATGGTTTATGCCAGAAAGGCGGCATGCAATCTTGGGTGACCCATCCACACGAGGATTGGTCATTCATCCCGCTGTTGGCTAATGGTGGTATACCCGTATGTTTTAGTTAAAATGTTACCTAGGTAACTGAAATCTAGTCTTGAGAAGAACAGCAGTCTGACTCCCCACAGCAGACATTCTAGAGGACATTCACCAGTTGTCCTCAAGACTGTCATGACCATGAAACTAGACGGAGAAACTATCACCGCCCAAAGGAGCCTGGGGAGAAATGTCCCTAAATGCAATATGGGGGCCTGCCCTGGATCCTGGAACAGTAAGAGGGCATTAGTGGAGAAACTGGTGAAACCAAATGAGTCTGAAGTCTCATTAATAGTAACATGCCAAAGCGAGTTTAGTTTTGACAAACGTGTCCTGATAATAAAGGATGTTGATAATGGGAGAAACTAAGTGATGGGAACTCTGGGTCCTGTTGGTGAAAACTTTCACTGCAAATCTAAAGTCATTCCAAAATAAAAAGTTTACTGGGGTACGTAGGGTGGCTCAGTGGGTTAAAGCCTCTGCCTTCAGCTCAGGTCATGATCTCAGGGTCCTGGGATGGAGCCCCACAATGGGCTCTATGCTCGGTGGGGAGCCTGCTTCCTCCCACCTCTCTGCCTACTGTGATCCTTCTCTCTCTGTCAAATAAAATCTTAAAAAAAAAGAAAGTTTACTAAAGGGGTGCCTAAGTGGTTTAGTCAGTTATGTTTCTGACTCTGATTTCCGCTCAGGTTATAATCTCAGTGTTATGAGATTGAGCCCTGCATCAGGCCCCATCCTGGTGGGGAGCCTGCTTAAGATTCCCTCTCTCCCTCCCTATGGCCTCATTCTAAAATAATAATAATAATAATAATAATAATGATGAAATAGGAAAAAACCCCATTCATTCCTTTAGAAAAAGTTTATTAAAAATGCTCTGTAGGCATTATCAATTGCTTCTCTTGTGGTATCCTCACTTGGACACTTGATGGACTCACCAACTACCAGCCTTCTAAGTAAGACATGGGCGTTTCTAGTGCACTTGGGATGCTCACTTATGCTGCTTGCCTTGGTGATACAGAAAAAGAAATAGTTTGCAAACAACTTTCTCTCCCTTTTTAGTCTACATCTCACAGCTACCTTATCATAGAGCTGCTTGGGGCTTTAAAATTTCAGTTTTAATATATTTATCTAAGGGCGCCTAGGCAGCCCTGTCGGTTAAGCCTCTGCCTTCAGCTCAGGTCCTGATCTCGGGGCCCTGGGATTGAGCCCCGGGTCAGGCTCCCTGTTCAGTGGGGAGTCTGCATCTCCCTCTACCTCTGCCCTCCTGCCTCTGTCTCAAATCTTTAAAAAATACTTATTTAAAATTTAAATCCGTATTTACTTTTGAATTTAATCTATTTTCACCATTTTACTTGCAACTAATTATTTCTACAATCTGATTTAATTTTATCTTCAATTTTATTTTTATATTTTATTATTATATCATGCTGGGCAAGTAGATAAACCAATATGGTGGTGAGAGGTGGTTTACGAATGGGCACGGGGCTCAGGACTTTGTTGGAGTGTTCCCAGGAATGACGCCCTCTCCTTTGCCTGGGGGTGCTAGCTGATGGATGTTTGCCTGGTGACATCTGTGCCATCACCAGCCCAGAAGCCTGCTTGGCAGTGACCCTGGAGGCAAACAGAATCCACACTTAGTGACCAGCCTTCTTGACATTGTTTGAGCTCCTGGGATCCAGCCGTGTTCCTATCCCCGGACTTTTCCATTTAAGAGCCAGTAAATGTCTTTGTTCTCTTTTTAAAGTCACATGGAGTTGGATTTCTTTCTCTGTCACTTAGAACCGTAGGATTTTTGTTGGAACAGTAGACTTCTCGCTCTTGCGATTTTCAGTTGAGTCCTTTCCCTCTGCCTCCCGTGGTCCTTAGCACGAAGCTATACACACCGCCTACTCTTGCGGCGAGTCCTGATGGCACTGGGGTGACTTCCTCGTTCTGCCCGCTCTTACCTGTGCAAGTTCTAACCAGGGCGAATTCCCTGACTTCTTAAGAGCCTCAATTTCCTTGTTTGTAAAGTGGGAATGAAAGCCCTGCCTGCGGGTCTTATTTAGATAATGAAATGAGGACATGGCTGTGAGCACGAACTGAGTTTCATTTTAAATAATGAAATGTCAGTGATTTGGTCTCCTTTTATAAGTGGCCAGGTTGTCACGGACAGCAGCCCTATCTTACTTATCTTCGTATCTTCCACAATGCCCGGAGTACAGCGGGAGGTTGAAAAATTTTAAAAAGGGTTAAGGATCTCTGTGCTGGTTTCTCAGAATAGAAAGCTGAGTAAGACACAGTGTGTCCCCTTAGGTCCTTCAAGCCTCGTGAGAGCCATCGCCAGGTTGAAGGCCAATCAAGAACAAAAAGAGAACGTACCTGAAATAACAACAGACTGGTTCATAGATGCGGCCAGATTTTCTGAGCACCTACTTCATGGCAGACCTTGTGTTGGGGGAGGGGCTGTGAATAAAGTCAGGTGTAAGCTCTTCTCATTAGTGGGTAATGAGATGGGTAAGCAACTTGTGCATACGATTTTAGGAATGGGGAAGGGGTATTATACAAATGGACTCATCCCTGTGCTTGAAGGTCATTTCTCCAGCAGGGATCTAAGTTTTACAGATACTGGACGGATGGCACAATGGGAAATGTTTCCCAAAGAACCAGAGGGACCATGGCCTCTGGCAGGCAGGTGGCTACTACTTTTAAATTAAAGGAAAAAAAGACTTGGAATTAAAAAGACTTGATAAAAAAAAGTAGCAAGACTGGAAAAGAGAAAGAAAAGAGACCAACATGAGCACTGAATGTATTAGCACTAAAATAAATGTGTGGTTCCGAACACCCTTACCCACACACAAACTGGACTTGAAATAGTTATTATTTAAAAATATTTATTTTCAGGGGCACCTGGGTGGCTCAGTCGGTTAAGCGGCTGCCTTCGGCTCAGGTCATGATCGCAGGGTCCTGGGTTGGAGCCCTGCGTTGGGTGCCCTGCTCAGTGGGGAGCCTGCTTCTCCCTCTGCCTGCTGCTCCTCCTTCTTGCGCCCTCTCTCTCTGGCTCTCTCGCTATCAAATAAAATCTTTAAAAAATAATTATTTTCATAGTATATGGTTTTGTAAAAACAAAACAAAACCAAACCACCAAGATATGTCTCTCTTGTTCTTAGTTGTCGAACTTGCCTTAAAAATAATGTAGATTTCCTCTTATCTCTATTTTTTATAAAACAAAATTAAGCCAAATGTAAGGCATTTCAGAATTGCAGACATGCAGAATCTTTACGAGGACCATTTGACCTGATTTGTTTCACTAATTAACAAAGCACCCTCCCCTGAATGGCATGTCTCACCCTACAGCACATTTTTAATCAAGGCATAAATTGTAGCAAAACCAAGGTTTTCTTAGCAAACCAGGAAGCACCACCTCGATGGAAAGAATGCATTTGTGTTGCAGCAATAACACAGCGGGAACCTGGATGAAGGGAGTGGGGAGTTAATTGCAGGGGGAATGAAGGGTCCTGAGGAACGACAACTTCCTGCCCCACGACAAGTGGCCACGAGCAGATGGCCGGGGGGTGTCTCCCGTAGCAGCTCACGGGAAGGTCCAGGTGCTGTCACAGGGCTGATGGCCTCCAGTGACCTAAAGAGCAATTAAAGGAGAAATCATTTGGAGGAAAAAATGTCAAAAAGGACATGTCCCGGGGTGCCTGAGTGGCTCAGTGGGTTAAAGCCTCTGCCTTCGGCTCAGGTCATGATCTCAGGGTCCTGAGATTGAGCCCTGCATCGGGCTCTCTGCTCAGCAGGGAGCCTGCTTCCCCCCTCCTCTCTCTCTGCCTGCCTCTCTGCCTACTTGTGATCTCTGTCAAATAAATAAATAAATATATCTAAAAAATAAAAAGGACATGTCCCTGTGAACAACAATGTCTGTGCCAGGTAGCCTGCCTGACTCATTCTAGCTTGAGCAGTAAGAGGGGTAGGAGACAGAGGGCTCCCTGTGGTCCTGGTCCCCAGGGAGCTGGAGGGCTCAGATCTGAGCTCTGAGGGGCCTGCCCTGGGGGCCACGCCCACAGGCCTCAGTGATGGAGAAGTGAAAGTCTCCTGCTGGGATACAGTCCCCCCAGTGTTTAGGGAGACAGGTGCTACCTCCAGCTTTAGGGCTGTTTATATTTGGGGGCATTGCTATGTTTCATTTCCAACTTTAAAAAGTTAGCCTTTGCTAGCCCCAATGTAGGCAGGTAGTTGAGACTATTCTCTTAGGGCTCAAAGTGTTTAGGATTCTGCATTTCAAGAGAGCTTTGTTTCCGTCTCAATCTCTGCTCCCTCTTTCTGCCGCTCTTTCTGAGAGGGGTTCTCTGTGGAATTCACAATTCTAAATGACAGCTAAAATTCTTTGAAGTAGATTAAAGAACCTTAATACATCTGGTTCATAAAAATTCAGTCGTGCAACAATCTAACCTCTAGAACCGAGTCTTTCATGGTCCCATTTCCCAAGGGCGATGCCTTTGCAAGGCTGGGTGTATGTTCATCCAAACGGATTTTTAAAATTTTAATTTTAAATTAAAAAATTGTTTTCAGTGGGCGCCTGGGTGGCTCAGTGGGTTAAGCCTCTGCCTTCGGCTCGGGTCATGATCTCAGAGTTCTGGGATCAAGTCCCGCATCGGGCTCTCTGCTCGGCAGGGAGCCTGCTTCCCTCTCTCTCTCTCTCTCTCTCTCTCCTCTCTCTTTAAAAAAAAAAATTGTTTTCAGAAAGGGGGGTGGGAAAGGGGTAGAGAAAGAGAAAGAACCTTAAGTAGGCTCCATGCCCTGCATGGAACCTGACACGGGGCTCGATCCCACAACCCTGAGATCATGACCTAAGCCGAAATCAAGAGTCAGGTGCTTCACTGGTGGACTGAGCCGTCCCGACGCCCCTCTTCCAAATTTATTTTTAACATACAAATGAATATATTATCGTTTTAACAGAAATGGAGCTGTTCATACATCTTGACTTGGCTCCCTGTTGATGGATATTTGTTTTTGTGGCTGCCTAGTATCTGTGGACACACCCTGCTCATCTTGTGACAGTTTTCTGGGTAGCTCTGCTTTGTTTGCTTAATGATCCGTCATGGAGATTTTTCCGTATTGGGACTTAGAGACCCACTGCTTCCCTGCTTCCTTTGTTTAAGGACTATGGCTATGTGGTATTCCATTATATGGATATATCACCATTTTTTTTTTCCATCTATTTCTCACCGATGGACTGGAGCAGAACATACATTTGGAAACTCTATTTCTCTCTCCATGCATACACACACACACACACACACACACATATTTATGGCACTTCTCTGTAGGGTTAAGAAGAGAAAATAAGGAAGAGAAAAGTACATACACACACACACATGCAAGATCTTTACAGCTGTGCATGTGTTCAGTGCTAGTGGAATTGCTTTTGTATGAATTACTTGGATATGGTGATCTATATTGCATAGGTTATGAAGCAGCTGTGCTGGTGAGGATGGGACAGACCTATTCTTTCTAGAAAGCCTTGATAAATAAGAGACTGTAGACTGCAGTCACACTTCAAGCTTTGCAGGTGTAGATGTGCGAAGAATAATGTAGCACCCCTGCTTGGATAAGAGAAACAGTAGCCACGAGATCCTGACACTAAAGTCCAGCGTATAGTGAGGAGGGATGTTACTATAGGATGTTTGAGCCAAGACCGTGTCCCAGGAACTTGTGGTGGTAGGAAGAAGGATGCTAAGAAAGGATATTTAAAAGGGAGTTGGGGAGAGATAGAAAGTACAAAATAGGCTGGAAGTTAAGAGTATCAGGGTTGGGGCACCTGGCTGGCTTAGAGGAACATGTGACTCTTGATCTTGGAGGCATGGGTTCTAGCCCTGTGTTGGGTGTAGAGATTACTTAATAAAACTTTAAAAAGTGCAGCAAAGTTGCAGTCTTGCCTAGGATTTTGGGGTCAAATTTACCAAGCATGTAGACTCTTAGGATAAATTTCCTGTCCTTTGCCCATGGTGGAGGTTGCAAACCCATACGGCATCATTTTCCCTTTGAACCTGAGGTACCTTCTCGAATCTTCTCTCACCATTGTTCTCAGCCAGTCCGAATAAAGTCAGGCCTGACAGGAGGGATGAATTCTGTTTGCAATCCCAAGTCTATAGGGACCTGTTCTATACGGGATGGGTTTCGGGGTGGTAGAGCTTAGAATCGTCCTTGATGGATTCCCCTGTACTTTCCAAACCTTTGGCATCCCAGAATAAAAAACAAACATACACCCAAATAAAAAAACAAAAAACAAAAAAACAAAACCCAAACCAAAAAAACCCAGTATGGAATGGTGGGACAAGCAAGGACTTTTGAGTTAGCCAGAGTGGAAGTAAAGCCACTGGTTCATTTGGGAACCTTGGATAGGTTAACTAATTTGCTTGGATTTAGTTTCCTCATTTGTAAATCAAGGAAAGGAATACGGCACATGAGAGTGCAGGAGGTATTGGAAAGTGAAGGGCATGCTATTGGAAATAATGCAAGTGCTCGATAAGCATTATTTCTGCATTTCTTTTTCATCTTCTTGCTTCCCTGTCTCGTTACGTGTCTCAGGTGAGGCTGACTGGCAGAACCTGGTTTATACGTGCACCCCGAGCTGCAAGGCAGTCTGGAAAGTGTGGTACCTCTAAGAGGAAGTGACCCAGTAAGTGGGCAGAGCGGGTGTCAAGCAGCACAGTTCTAATATGCCCACTGGAGCAGCTCACTGTGCTCACTCAGCTTCTCCTTCATAATCTAACCTTGTAAATGACCTTGGCATGTCATTGCTTCACGCACAGGCTTCACAGCTCACTGCTGTAGTCTCCCTGTGTTTCCCAAACCAAACGGGCATACATGAGAGCCTGTCTTGTTCTGCTCACTTTCAGGTGCCAGGCCATGGCTCTGGTCACTGGACAACTCTTGGGCTGATTGGCTGTCCTTGTGTCCAGCTGCGCTTCTCCATCTAGTCTGCTTGGTCCAAGAAAGATGGGGTTGAGGGGCCAGGTTCCTGGTGACACAGGGTGGCTGACTGCCTGGGCTCCAGTGGCTGGGGTGGGAGATTATGCAGGAAGGTGGGAATGTGATAGACAGTCATGGATGATTCTAGCATATTTCACATCCATGATTCAGCCCAAACCTAGCTTCTGTGACGTCACCCAGAACCCTGCCGCTAACGTGGGTGGTTTCTTTCGCTGACTCTTGAGTATCACATGGCAGGTTGCACAGCCCTGGGTTTATCCTTCTCCTAGGGCCTTTAGCACTTCCGTTCTGTGTCCCAGAGCTACTGTGTGGGCCAATTACAAGACAAGCGTGCCTCAGACTACTGGTCTCTTGGGCTGGAGGTGACCTTGGACGGAAGCAAACAGGCAGCCCAGGATTTGTGAGGAGCCCAGAAACCTCTTCTTTTCCCCCCCTGTCTTCTCTTCCCTGTGGCTGTTCTACTTTAAAGGAATCACCAACCAAAAGCACACGTAACCAAAGAAAAATGGAATAAATCAAACATCATGATAACTAAAAAGTTGCTGGGTCAAAGGACACCAGCAAGAAAGTGAAAAGGTCATTCACAGAATGGAAAGAAATATTTGCAAATCATATATCTGCTCTAGGAGTAGTATCCAGAATGCCTTAAAAAACGTCCATAATTCAACAATAAAAAGACAATGTAATTAATAAATGAGCAAGAGATTTGATTAGGCATTTCTCCAAAAGACAGATATATGGCTAAAAGGCACATGAAAGATGCTTAACAAATCCAAACCACAGCCCGTTCTCACTTCACACCTGTAGGATGCCATAATAAAGACAATAATGAGTGTTGGTGAGAATGTAGAGAAATTTGAGCTCTTAACCCACTGCTGGTGGGGATATAAGATGGTGCAGACACATTGGCAAATAGCCTGTTGGTGCTTCAGAAAGTTAAAGATAGAGTTATCTTGTGACCCAGATTTCTCCTAGGTGAATACCAAGAGAACTGAAAACCTACATGCACACAAAGCTTGTGCATGAGTTTTTATAGCGGTGTGATTCAGAGTAACCAAAACACAGAAACAAGTCCCGTGTCCCTCACCGGATGAACAGGTGAACAGAATGTGCTCTATCCGTCCAGTGGAGTGGTATTCCGCCATAAGAAAGGATAAATCACTGATACATGGTGCAACATGATGCATCTTAAAAGCCCGATGCCGAGTGAAAGAAGCCAGACACGGAGGCCACATAGTGAACAATCCCATTTATGGGAAATGTCCAGAACCCCCAAGCCCCTGCAGACAGGATGTAGGTGGGGTTGCCAGGGGCTGCGGGTGGAGGGCATGGGGACTGACGGTGTTGTATCACCCGGTGAAGAGCTTAAACAAAAGGAAACCATATATTTTATTATTATTATTTTTTTTTATTTTGTGTTTTGGAAGGAAGCCATTTCTAACGAGGCTGACGGTGTCAACTGCAGCCCCCAAATTCCATTGATCCTTGGCTATGGTGACTCTACTTTCTTTTGATTAATGGCCTTTAAGAAGAATTTTATTCCTGCGGGATGTTGACAAATTGTGGGATGGACGGAAACCACAAAACGTGTTATCTCCTGGGGCTTCCGTGAGGTTAGAACCCAGGTCTCTAGAGATGAAAAATTACTTCTTTGACCCACTACATGAGGAGACTTCCCTTAATCCAATTCCAGGGTGGCCTAACCCAAGCTAATCATATAGCCTCTGCAGCGCTGAAGATTAATCACCGTGCCCGCAGAGGTGGGGCCGTGGCTCTGAAGACTCAGTTGGCCCAGCTGTGGTGTGTCAATAAGCCATGTAATCAATGAAGGAATGGCCATAAAACACCCTTCTGAAGGCTTGAAAGGACGGGGACAGTGACAATAGTGGAGAGGGATGTTGGGTATCAAAGGATCGGTCACTGCTGCCGTTCAAATAAAGGGTTAGGGATTTATGGCCGCTCTTGGCCTGTTTTCCCCAATTGTTAAGGGATGGTATTGGCCATATGGCCTTTCCTGTTGTGAAAACTCCCGGGTCAAATGTTATAAATTCTGTCTTTTACCGGGAGAAAGGATAAAAGCAAGGGACTTCCTTATTTGAACAAGGAATTAATAATAGAATGCATGCAGAAGTTAGGTTTTAAATGAACACTTATTTGGAATAGGCACTATTCGAAATGCTTGACTGATAAATTCATTAAGTCTGCACGACAGCCCTATTAGATGGGTGTGATTATTATCCCCATTTTACAGATGAGGGCACTGAGCCACAGAGAGGTTAAGTGACCTACCCAAGGTCACATAGACAATGAGTGGTACAGCCAGGATACAAACAGAGCCTGCACTTTAATTTTGCTGTCCTGACTCTCAGTGACCTGTTGGGTTCATCCCACTTCAACAGCTTTCCAGACATCAGGGCTTCCAGAACTTTTAATATGGTAATCAGTATTATAAATCTTTAATATCTAGATAGAGGATATAACATTTTTTCATATTAATTGCTCCCACTCAGGACATCTGTAATTTTGCAGAAGAGCTGAATTCAGATCCACACAAATCTGGTTCCAGGATCCGAATATTAACCATTCTGTCATACTACCTCTCAATGTGGCCCACTCTCCCAAAGATATTTTTCCCTCAGACGATTAGAATGGCAGTTGTGGATTTTAAGTCTATGTTAAAAGCTGATCAGAACCGCGATGTTAGTAATACAACCTGTTTGTCTCGGCGCAGGACGTCTGTCATTTTTCCCAGGCTGGCAGAGTGTCTATTCTCTCTTCTTTTTATTGCATTCCAGTTTTCCTTGGCAGGGAGGGGAGTCCCACACTCTCTTATAGCATGCAGTCAAGGCGTCCAATAGAAGTCAAGCAGATACTTTCCTGGGAATTTGAATCTTTCGTATTTGAGCTAAAAAAAATCCATCACAAAACATGGTGGGAGCTGCTGAATTTTTCCAGGAGAACCTTGAGGCCGTTATGCTGCCTCCAGTTCCTTTGGTTCTAGCTTTTCTGACCCTTGGCTGTTGCATCAGTTACCAACGGCTATGGTAATGCTGTGTGACAAATGGCCACAAAACTTTCAGTGACATTAAAAAATCAGTTTTGGTCCCATGTGTGGGATCAGCTGGTGTTTGGTTCTTCTGCCTTGCTGGGTTGCCCACAGGATTGGGGAATGGCTGGCAATCGGCCCATTCTGGGACAGGCTCAGCTGGGGCAGCCTCCTCTGCTCCATGGGTCTCTTAACCTTCCAGTGGGTGAATTGTGGCATGTTTTCACAGCTGCAGCAGAAGCACGAGAAAGTGCAAATACACAAGCCCATTAAAAAAGGGAAATCCAACTTTAAAGAATTTTAAAAACCTATCTTGACACAATTATAGAGTCACATGAAGTTTTAAGAAAGACACCAAGATCCTGTGAACTCTTTTTGTGATTTCTTAACACTGAGATCTTGCAAAGCTGTATAGTGCAGTAGCACACCAAGGATTCTGATGTTGATACAACCCATTGATCTCGTTCAGATTTTCTCAGTTGACTTGTACTCACTTGGGGGCAGGTCTGTATTTGGTTCTTCCCAGTTTTATTGCAAGGGAGAATTGTGTATCCGTTACAGTCAAGATATGGTGCTGTTCCAACACGACAGAAATAACTTTGCATGGCCATGCCCACCTTTCTCTCATCCCTGCCCCTTTCCCCTAGAAATCACTAATCTTTTCTCTGTTTTCTTTTGTTTGTTTGTTTAGATTTGTTTATTTGCTAGAGAGTAATGGTGTATAAATCTTCTTGTTTTACATTAAGAGTCTGTTAGTAATATTTTGTTAAGGAATTTTATATCCATGAGAGACATTAGTCTACAGTTTTCCTTTTTTTCCTCTTTTTTTTCTTTTTTAGTATAGTCTTCTGTTTTTGGTATCAGGGTAACACTGACCTCATAAAATGAATCGACAAGCATTCCCTCCTCCTCTGTTTTCTGGAAGAAGAGGTTTTATGAAGCTGGTGTTAATTATTCTTTAAATTTTGGTTAAATTCTCTAGTGAAATCATCTGGTCTGGAGAATTTCTTTTGTAGGTATCATTTAAATATTCAGTTTCTTTGCTGACTATCATATTCACATTATCCATTTTATCTTTGTTTTGATGGTTGGGGTCCATAAGAATTTGTCTGTTTTCTCTAAGTTGCTGGATATATTAGTCTACAGTTGTTTTTAGTACATATTCCCTTACTATTCTCCTTTTTATGGATTCAGGATCTGTAGTAATCTCTTGTTCTCTTCCTGACAATGGTGATTTGTGTCTTCTTTTTACTTTTATCAGTCGGAGAGGTTTATTAATTTTATTGGTCTCCCAACCCCCCAAACAGTTTTGGTTTTATTGATTTTCTCCATTTTCAATTTCATTGATTGACAATGAAATTGCTTATTATAATTACTATTATTGCTGTTATTATTTCCTTTTCTCTGCTTTGTATTTTTATTTTCATTTTGTAGGTTTTTTTTTTTTTGGATGTAGAAACTTAGGTTATTGATTTGAGATCTTTTCTCTCTCTCTCCTTTTTAAAGATTTATTTATTTGAAAGAGCCGGGGGTGGGGGGTGAAGAGCACGTGTAGGAGGACGGGTGAAGGGAGAGGGACCAGCAGAATCTGTTGAGCAGGGAGCCTGACTTAGGGCTCAGTCCCAGGACCCTGAGATCATGACCTGAGCTTAACTGACTGAGCCACTTAGGTGCCCCAAATCTCTTCTCTTTTCTAATGTAAGCAGTTAGTGTTATAGATTTCAGTCTCAGAATTGCTGAGCCACATATTTTTATTTTATGTATGTATTATCTTGTAAAGACGTTTCCTTGCCTTTTTTAATTTTTTAAAGATTTATTTATTTATTTTTTATTTGCGAGAGAGAGATCACCAGCAGGAGGGGCAGAGGGAAAGGGAGAGAATCTCAAGCAGATTCTTTGCTGAGCGTGGATATGCTGGGCTCCATCCCTGGACCCTGAGATCATGACCTCAGCAGAAATCAACAAACTGAGTCACCCAGGCACCCCCATGTCACATGTTTTTAAACACCGTATTTTCATTTTCATACTTTAAAAATTTCTTTTTTTTTTTTTTTTTTTATTTTATTTATTTGACAGACAGAGATCACAAGTAGGCAGAGAGGCAGACAGAGAGAGAGAGGAGGAAGCAGGCTCTCACTGAGCAGAGAGCCCGATGTGGGGCTCGATCCCAGGACCCTGAGATCATAACCTGCGCTGAAGGCAAAGGCTTAACCCTCTGAGTCACCCAGGCACCCCCATGTCACATGTTTTTAAACACCGTATTTTCATTTTCATACTTTAAAAATTTCTTTTGAGGCTTTCCCTTTGACCCATGAATGATTTAAAAGTGTATCATTTAATTTCCAAGTGTTTGAAGATTGTTCCTTTGCCTTTCTGTTACTGATTTCTTGTTTAATTCCTTTTGGGTCAGAAAACAAATTCCGAAGCTTTAATTTTTAAAAAAAATCTGGGGAGTTTGTTTTAAGATCCTGGATATGGTTTATTTTGGTGAAAGTTCTATGGACACTTGAACACAATGTGTATTCTGCTGTTGTTTCATGTTTCGTAAACGTTGTTGGTTTCTACTGATTGCCAGGTTTGTTCAACTATTGTAGAGTTCGGCCCGTTTTCTTTCTAGTAGACCTGTCTCTTGCCAAGTGTCTCCAGGGATGACTGCAAACATGTCCATTTCTCCTTTCACTCTATTAGTTTCTGTTTCACGTATCTTGAAGCTCTGTGGTTTGATACACACACAGGCAGACTGCTGTAACTTCTTGGTAATTGTTTTATGGTTACGCAATGTCCTTTTTATGTCTTTTGTAATTCTCATTGTTCTGAAGTCTACTTTATTTGAATATAGCCATTCATGTTTCTAAAAATTATTAATCTTAGCATGATCTGTCCTTTCCTTTTGCTTTCCAATGTTATCATTGTGCTTGAGGTGAGTTTCTTATGGACAGTGTATGATTGTGTCATGTATCTGTCCTTCTGTCCTTCAGTTGGTGTATTTAGACCACTTACATTTACAGGGACTACTGATAGGTTAGGGCTTAGGTCTACCATTTTATTATTTATTTTCTGTTTGTTTCCCCTGTTTTTCATTTCTCTGTTCCTCCTTTCTTGCTTTCCCATGGTTTTCTGAATATTTGTAAGGGATTCATTTTTTGTTTGTACTATGTTTAGTGTATCTTTGTATTATTTCTTGAATTGTATTTATATAGTTTTTTCTTTTAGCGATAGCCCTAGGTTTTATAATACATGCACATAATTTATCACAGCCTTCTTGTATTGATGCTTTAGTACATTTGATGGAATATTAAAATCTTCTATTTAGTTTCCTTTTCCTCTCTACTGTTGAAATGTGATTGTCTCAAGTGGTTCCCCATTATGCACTGAGTACCACAACATAGGATATTTTCATTTTTGCTGCAACCATCAAACATGATTTAAATGACTCAGGATGATAAAGACAGTCTATTTCTTAAATTCTGTCATTACCTATCTCACTTGTTTTTCTTCCCATTGTGAAGTTCTACTACTTCTGCTCCCATTCTCCTGTTTGTCTGAGAGCTTCCCTCAGCCATTCTTTATAAGGGTAGGTCTCTTGGCAACAAATTATCTTAGTTTTTGTTCATCTGGAAATGTCTTTATTTCTCCTTCATTCTTGAACAGTCATTTCATCAGATCCAGAACTCATGTTTGACAGTTTTTTTTTTTTTTCATCACTTGAAAAAACATTGTGTCTCTTTCTTCTGGCTTCTATGGTTTCTGACAAGAAAGAACTCATCTGAGTTGGTGATCCCTGTTAAGTACTAGTAAGTAACCAGTTTCTCTCTGGTTGCTTCTGAGATTTTTCTTGGTCTTTAGTTTTCTGGAGTTTAGTTATGATGCGCCTTTGCATTGATTACTTAGGTTTATCTTACTGAGGGTTTGCACAGCTTCTTGGATCTGTAGGTTTATGGGATTTTTTGGGTCAAATTTAGATTTTCAGCCATGATTTCTTTGAATATTTTTCCAGCTGTCTCTTTTCTTCAGAGACTCCAAAAATACGAATGTGTAATTGGCGCGTAGGTCCCTGAGTGGTAATTCATTCACCCTGGGCCTTATTTATCTCCTGTGGCTGGGTAGGGAGTTAGGGATGCCAGACCTTGGCTGCCTTTTGGGTGGAGTGTCCAGAGATGCAGGTTCTGCTGGTGCAACGAGGTGTGGAATGTGGGATGATTCCCCCTGCTCAGGTAGTCTTTGTTGATGCTGTGGGAAGATTCGAGTAGGTTGTTCCCTGGAGCTCTGGTGCCAGTGCTATAAGTAGATCAGGCTATTACTGATACTAGTTTTGAGTCTCCCTGCTATGTCCCTGATGGGGACTTTGGCCAGAGCTGGACTTTTTTTTTTTTATTTGGTAATAACTCTTGGTGAATCTGGGTTGAAGGCTCTCTGATAACCAGTCTGGAATATATGTGAGCTAAAGAGAAAACCCAGGGAACTTACCATGGTTTCTTTCTGTAAGTCCTGAGGTCCCTAGCCAGTCCACTTTCCTCTCTCCACCTTTTATGGTTGTTGGATTCTTTCCAGGGTATTTCGTTGTACTCAGAGGGCAGATATAGAGGAAAATCCATCTGTGCCCCCTTGGTACCCCCAAGTCCATTTGTAGCCTCTGCTAACGTTGCCCTGCTAGCATTCCATTGGCTAAAGCAAAGCACACAGTTGAGCCTAGTGTCAAAGGGAGGAGTGAGTCAGTCCAGCCAGGCTGGGGGGCACTGCCTGCTTACGTGCCAAGGACATGGGGATCTGGAGGGGTGAGAAATTAGGGTGGTACTTGCAAATAACCACAGTTGTCCTTCTAATTACATCCTCTTTTCCCTTAGCTGGAGTTGGTTTCTCTTGCTTGGAAGCAGAGAAGCTAGATGATAAACCATGCTCAAGTAACAGCTTGATCTGTCTATAAGTTCTGAGTCTCGTGGGGGTTGGGACTGTGTGTCCCCAGTCAGCTGCTATGTCCTCAGTGCCCAGGAAAGACAATTTGGCAAAAAGTGCTGACTTGAACAACACCGGCATGGGGCATCTACCATCTCTTTTAGGACGCATAGTCACCGTGATGTACATTTGGTCTTCTTCATTGTAGCTTTCTGGTTGGGAGTCTCCAAGCCCTAGCTTGGAGCCAGATATCCCATGCAGACATATTTCCATGACCATGAAGTAACTATGATCCGGATTCATGTTGTTATACTACATAGTATGGTGGGGTGAGTTGCAAGCAGCCTTTGACCTTTCTATTAAGTTGGCTACCACAGACCCCAAACCTCAGTGCTGAGAAATCTGGTCAGTCTGGGAAGCTGGACTGGTACACATGGAGCTCTCCATTTCTCTGAAGTCATTTGGATCCAGGCTGAAGAAAGCTATGAGACTTGACTCTGTGTGACCTCCCTAGTACCTCAGAGTTGGATTTTACAGCTCGCTCTCAGCAGAGCATAGAAGGAAGAGGACTGTGACGTAGTCTCCCAACACACATTGACCGTCCTAACGTGGGCTGTGCCTGTGCAAACAGATGAACAAGGAGGACATTATGCCATGTATTTGGGCCAGGCACGTAGAAACACAGCCTAACTAGTGTCTTTTATTATTCCCTGCACGTTCAATTTTCCTAGTAATGAAGATAATATTGATATGAGTAATACTAATGTCAACTTATATTTACTTACGCATTCATGCCACAAATATTTATATCACCTTATAACATCCTAATAGCAGCTCTAAGAAGGGGCATTGTGACTATTCCCAGCTGACTGGAGGCCCAGAGAATTTAAGTAACTTGGAGTACTATCTCTTCGCTAGTGAGGAGTGAGTCCGAAAATGCCCTCCTGGTTCCCTGCCGCCCTGAGGAACCAGGGTTTTGGGAAAGGAGAATATAACAGGCATTGGAATTCTCTGACCGGCACTGGGGACTCAGGCAGACCCTATGCTCAGCGTTTTGTCTTCTCTAGTGGTTCTTCAGTACCAGAGCATGGCTTCTGATTTCTCTGATAGATCTAAATGCCAATTTAGAGCTGCATATTAATTTCCTCGCATTTTTTTGCTTTTCTCACATAGTCTGAGAGCACAGGCTGTCCCCTATAAGTCACTGTCAGCCACCTGTCCCTTCAATCAGTCCTGCACTCAGTCCTAATAGGACGACAGAAAGAGCCACAGAGCAGCTGCCCCGCCACCATCGGGAATGCCGAGGAAATTAATTGAGAATCAAATATTTGCCTACTCCAGAGTGATTTATCACAATTAAAAGGAATAATTATGGGCCCTTCGGGTCGTGTCAGAGATTTTGAGGGGTTGACTGCTGCAACATGTCCATAAATCAAGCCAGAGAAGAGTCTCCTTGGGTTTCAGTTTGGTCCAGCACAGTTTTCCAGTTGGGAAGCCAGGAGGTGTTCGGCGGAGTGGATTCCTACACCGAGGCAGCTTGTAAAGGCAATGCTTCAGGAGCATGTCGAGGGCAGCCAAATATTCCTTGAGAATCTGGTGGAGAGGCCCCTTTCTGGAAACTAAGAGCCCATCTGTCAGTAAGTCCACCATAGACAACTCGCCCCCACCCCTGCTCACGGTGGAATTCTTCATGGTTTCTTAGTTGAGCACCAGATGTGGTTCAGAGCGAGTTCAGGCTGAGAGTGACCTCAGGGACAGCTGAGTCATATTTCGGATCTCCGTTCTCTGTAGGACATGTGCTCAGCAAGTGTGTGGAAGGCAGAGTCATTTGCAGTATTTCAATTATTTCCCTTCCCCCCACCACCCCGGTTCCTTCCCCGCACTCTCCGGCCAGTACATGTGATTGAATTTGCAAAAATCAAACCTACCATGATACAGCCCTATTCCAGGGAGATGCTGAAAAGCCGTGACTTCTCAAAGTTAGAAAGCGCTTGGATGGCAGTTCTGGAAAATTCTCTCCTATAAACCATGATGACAGCTGGGATTGATTACCTTTCACTAATGATTCCAGCCCATGTGATCAAAGCAGATGGGGGAGTTAAATCCGAACAGTGTATTGGTTGTATAAACCTTTATTTGCCTTTTGTAAGGCTCTCAAGGTCAACTTTTAGGGACGTTACCTTTCAGAAATATCACACAGGTGTTGAAGTTTTCCATTGACAAGGAGGTTTTCCTTACGCTCACCCTATCAGATGTAAAAAAAGGTGCCCATGAGAAACTGTTCAGAGGGGAGGGCTTGCTGCTCCAGGACATCATAGGCTTTTGCAGAGTGGAGACAGTTTTTGTGATTAAAAGAAAGTGCGTGGGGTCCGCGGCAGTCTGCTTATCTGACGCGTGCAGGCTTGCCGGAGCGACAGCCTAGTCTCCTAATTAACTCGACACAAACAACCCTCACCTCCCTTCAGGCACTCAAGGTCTTTGCCATTCCAGTCACCTGAAACTCTGCCACTTCTCCCCAGGGACAAACGGCTAGCCACGTGGCATTCACGCAGAAGAAAAGGACTTGCCCTGGGATGTCCTAACCTACTCGGGGTCACCGTACTGTCATTTTCCTCTGTACTCGCTCCATTTTTTCTGCTTTAAGGACCAAGTCTACCTTTTGGCTCCCTGTTTCCCAGGACCGCCTGTAATTCAGACTCCAATAGTAAAATATACATAACTGGCCATTTTACCGAGTCATCATTTATGAATACAGCTCGATTAATTTGTTTAGTCAGATGTAGAGGGGCAATAAAAAGTGATTGACGAAAAACAATTAAAACAGTAAAAGTAAATTGTTTGTGTCCATTAAAACCTGCTGAGGCCGTCAGTTGAAAATTGTAGGGCCTCAATGTGAAAATTAAAACTATTGATTTCCCCCTTACGTATGTGAATATCAGAGTTCTAATTTGTTTTGTTTTTACTGGCTGAAAGCCCCTGAGGTCGAAAAGAAGGTGCGCCTTCAATAAGTTCTTTTGGTGGAGTTAATAAAGATTTGGGAAGACAAATACGGGTGAGAAACAGAGGAGATGTTTTAGGAAAGAATTATGCGTCTGATGAGCACCCAAGGTGCCCTGCTGTGCTAATACTTGGTAATTTATTGCATTTTGGGGGCGAAAATGGAAAATCAGCGGCAGAATATATGATATTCATAGGATGAGTTTTTAGGGCTTTGTGTTAATTTATGTGACTAAGTGAGATATTTTTTTATTATTGTCATTTTATTTTTTTATGCGCTGCACTAAATCTTGTATTCCACGAACTATTATTTTTTAGTGTTCAATTAAAATACCGACATAAAAGGAATTACACATGGGTAGATCTTGACTCCTAAGACGAGAACTTGGGGGAAAAACCCTGTGGATCAGATGGGGAGGTTTTCAATCAAGAGATATGATGGCATTAAACCTTAGAATTCTGTAAACACAGACTAGCGTGTTTGGAATTCCAAGTATTAGGCTATCTGTCACTGTATCAGGTTGGGCATGAGTTGATATCAGGCTTACAGACTTAATAAATCACACATTGAGAATGCAAAGTGTTATATTTGGTGATTAAGTGAATGATCAAATAAACAAGTCAGACTTTCTCTTCATCTCTAGGGCATGGTTTTCGAAGAAGTTTTAATACAGCTAGGAAGTCAGCCCTTTGCATACAGCGTTGAAAAGGCTGTTACATGTGTGGTGTTACCCGAATTTGACTCTCACACACTGATTTTTCAGGAAATAAAAAAGTCAAACAAATAGCTAATTTTTCCTTCTTGGGGAGTTGTTTCATTCACTCCCACCCAATGCTGCAGAGTTCTCTAGAGAGGATATAAATTCTTTATCTGCAGGAAATGCTGTGGCTTTTTTCCCCTTCAATTTTATTTTTTTAATAGTGTTATGGGGTGTACTTGAGAAGTAGAATTCGTATATATTTAAGGTATGCAGAGTGATGGTTTGATAGCCATATGCATTGTGCAATGATTACCACAATCAAGCTGATTAACCCAGCTTTCCCTTACCTAGTTACTGTTTTCATGTGTGTGGTGGTAACTGTTAAGATTTACTCTTTTAGGGGTGCCTGGGTGGCTCAGTGGGTTAAGCCTCTGCCTTCAGCTGGGGTCATAGTCTCAGGGTCCTGGGATCGAGCCCCACATCAGGCTCTCTGCTCAGTAGGGGAGCCTGCTTCCTCCTTTCTCTCTTTCTCTGCCTGCCTCTCTGCCTGCTTGTGATCTCTGTCTGTCGAATAAACAAAAATAAAATCTTAAAAAAAAAAAAAAAAAGATTTACTCTCTTAGCCAGTTTCAAGTGTGGAATGCAGTATTTAGTGACTGTGCTATACATTGGATTTCTGGAACCTAATCATCCCGAAAAACCAAACCTTTGTGCACTTTGATCCTCATTTGTCCGTCCACCCCCCGCCCCGCTGCCTCCCGCCGACCCAGGTCTTGGTCCCCGGCAGGCGCCGTTCTACAGTCTGCTTCTATGAGTCGGACTTTTCTCCTAGTCCACATATAAACAAGTTCATACCATATTTATCTTTCTGTGTCTGGCTTCTTTCCCTTAGCATCATGTCCTCAAGCTTCATCCTTGCCGTAAGTGGTCAAAACTCCTTTTTTTTTTCTAAAATATACTATTCCATTGTATGTATATTTCCCATTTTCTTTATCCCTTCAGCTGGAGACAAACACTCGAGGCTGTTTTCCTCCCTCGTTCATTGCAGCTCATTGCAGCGTTATTCACAATAGCCAAGATAAGCACTTGAATATTTCTTGTATCATTGACTTTCAAACGTGAGCGAGCTGGAGACACGTTGTTCTGTTCGAGCGGTGTGTTCCCAGGCACCACCTGCAGATCCTCTGATGTGAGAGGGTGGCAGACTTTGGAAGTACGCATTTTAATTAATTAATTTGGAAATAGGCATTTTTAAAAAGTGTTCCTGGTGGGAGGCCTTAGGACTGCCCATTGAAATATAGACTGCAGAAGAGTGATGCTTAAATTTGGGGCGGGGGGTCAGAAATGTCCTTTAGAATCTTCTCAGAACAACCACCATATATGTATATGTGTGTGTGTATATATACACACACACACACACATATATATATATATACACACACACATATACATATATATATATATGTATTTGGCTGAAGGTGTCTGGATTTTATGGTCTGATATTAAGAACTTCCACTACCATATATATATGGTATATGGTGTGTGTGTGTGTGTGTGTGTGTTTGTGTGGTGGTGGGTAAGCATTTTCACCCAGAAGAAGAATTAAGCAGGGAAATGCCTAGGTATCATGTGGTTTCTGTGCAACATCTTTTTTTTTTTTTTTTTTTTTAAGATTTTATTTATTTATTTGACACAGAGAGAGAAAGAGAGAGGGACAGTGGGAGAGGGAGAAGCAGACGCCCTTCTGAACAAGGAGCCGGGTGTGGGACTTGATCCCAGGACCCTGAGATCATGACTTGAGCTGAAGGCAGACGCTTAACTGACTGAGCCACCCAGGCGATCCTGTGCAAGACTTTTTATGGTCCTCCAGGGTTCATGCAGCTTCTGAGCTGAGGGTTTTGTGATTATTTGGTGGCTTTGGCTGTTTTCTGGTTGTGAGAGATACCCGGTGAGTAGGACCAGATGTGCAGACTGTGGTGTTCTGATGAGCCCTTTTCCTTACTGTGCAGGTGTTTTTATATGGCTATAGTTCTGAAGGTATTTTATATGGCTATAGTGAGCAGTGAGTAGGGGCTGGCACATGCTTGGGATGAAGGGATTTCCGCCATGCCCAGCGGGGAGACTGGGTCACACGACCTGCCCCACCTCACTGGGGGACCCACAGGAGGGTTGCGCTGACCTTGCAGAGTCACAGGGTCCTGCTGGACTGAGACCAGCTTTTGCTGCAGACTGCAGACTTCGCGACACTTCATGTAATCTTTTCTTAAAAACAAAACTAAAAGTGAATTGGGTATTTTAGGTGGGCAATATCATTGCAAGGCTTACAACAGGAAAAGCATAAGACTCCAGGAAAAGCCCTCTCCCATCAGGCCTCTAGTTACTTGACTAACTTGGGAGAAATTTTACATAAAGGAAAGCAGATACATTTGTACATGTCATTATCCTTTTAATTTTAACACAGTTGGTGGTGTATGAAACACATTGTTTTTTGTAAGTTTTAACATTTACATTTGTATTCTTCTCTGGAGAAGAATTTAGAAAGGGAATGTGATACCGTGTGTGTAAATTTTATCGCTCTTTCTCTTATACTGAACATTGTGTGTAATCCTAAACAGATGTTGTCAGGGGCGCCTGGGTGGCTCAGTCATTAAGCGTCTGCCTTTGGCTCAGGTCACGATCCCAGGATCCTGGGATCGAGTCCCATGTCTGGTTCCCTGCTCAGCGGGAAGCCTGCTTCTCCCTCTCCCACTCCCCCGCTTGTGTTCCCTTTCTGGCTGCCTCTCTTTCTGTCCAATAAATAAGTAAAATCTTAAAAAAAAGTCCTAAATGGATGTCGAATGGGTACAAGCATTAGCGCATTTCCCGAGGGTTGAGTCTTAAGATTTGGAGCCAGGCTCTGGGGTGAGGCCAGAGGCACTGGTCGGCTAGCATAGGCACACCTCAGAGATGCTGTGGGTTCCGTTCCAGACCACCATAATGAAGTGAATATTGCCCTAAAGTGAGTCAAATGAATTTTTTGGTTTCCCAGTGCATATAAAAGTTAAATTTACACTAGAGATTAGTCTTATTACGTGTGCAGTAGTATTATGTCCAAAAGGACAATGTACGTACCTTGATTAAAAAATACCTTATCACTAAAAAACGCGAACCATCTTCTGAGCTTTCAGGGAGCCCTAATTTTTTGCAGCTGGAGGGTCTTGCCTTGGTGGTGGTGGCCCTGAATGATCAGGGTGTTAAGGCAGGAAGTTAGGGCGGCTGTGGCAATTTCAAAAAATGGGACAACAATGAAATTTGCCTTATTGATTGACTCTGCTTTTCACTTGAACACTTAGAGGGCATTGTAGGGTTAGTAACTGGCCTAATTCCAATTCTGTTGCATCTCGGGGAGTAGGGAGGCCTGAGGAGGAGGAGACAGAGATAGGAAAGCCTGACTGGTGGAGCAGTCAGAACACATGCTCACACTCAGCCTTTATTGATTAAATCACTGTCTTATAAGGGCATGGTTCTAAGTGCTGCAAACAATTATAACAGTAACATCAAAGATCACAGATCACCATCACAAATGTAATAATAACAAAAAAAGTTTAACATGAGGTGAGAATGACCAAAATGTGACATAGAGACACCGTGTAGGCAAAGGCTGTTGGGAAAGTGGCTTCATGAAGTGTTGCTGCAAACCTCCAGTTGGTCAAAATGTAATATCTGTGAAGCTGCATTTTAAGTATCCAGAAACTCAGTGGGAAGTTTTGTTTTTTATTTTTTTTAAAGATTTTATTTATTTGACAGAAATCACAAATAGGCAGAGAGGCAGGCAGCGAGAGAGAGGGGGAAGCAGGCTCCCCGCTGAGCAGAGAGCCTGATGTGGGGCTCCATCCCAGGACCCTGGGATCATGACCTGAGCTGAAGGCAGAGACCTAACCCACTGAGCCACCCAGGCGCCCCTCAGTAGGAAGTTTTAAAGAATAAAACAAAGGAGTGGGCTTTGATACATAATAGGCGCAAAGTCCCCTCAAGCTGGTGCTTCTGCTTTCCTGGTTCTCAGTAAGGTCCCGGGGCAAAAGGGGTTTCCTGGGTGGTTAGTGTATCTGCCAGTTGAGCTCTCGTCTGGGGACTGTGGGCATGCTGCTTTTTCTCATCTAGAAGATGAAACTTTGTGGTTCTCAAGCCCGATGATCACCAGAACTACAGGAGGCTTCTAGAGAACCATGCTTTCCAGTAATCCTGCTGTGGGGGGTGACTAGGAAAGGGAACGCTTAACAAGCCCTCAGGTGAGTCTGATGCTGGCAGTCCATGCGTGGACCAGAGGCTTTCTAAAGTCTTGCCAACTGGAAATTGAAATTGTTTCATCAATGTCTCTAAGAGCTATCCTACCTTGACCACGAAGAGTTAACATAGATTTGACTACCCACCCTCAGGCTGAATCTACCACAGAGAAAATGTCATCTTAGACTACACAGAACTCCCTAAACCATAGACTACAGAGCCCCGAACTTTCCCACAAATTAAATACACCAGCTGTGATTCAGACACCCTTCCTGTTCTCAGCACCTTATTAACCCCCTCCCCGACCTGGGAATCCCACATTGCTTGCAGCTTGCTGCATGACTTAACACATACCTCTGTGTGTGTGTGTGTGTGTGTGTGTGTGTGTGTGATATAAGTATAAGAAGCAGACAAGGTTTACTTCTTGTCCACTTTCATCTTGATAGTACCAACATTCCTTCTTCCAGCTGATATGGATAAGCATTTCTTTTTTTTTTTTAAGGATTTATTGATTTATTTGAGATAGAGATTGTGTGAGCAGGGGGAGGAGGAGAGAGGGGGAGGGGGAAAGAACCTCGAACAGGCTCTGTGTAGAGCCCGATACAAGGCAGTTTCGTGATGCCGAGATCGAGACCTGAGCCGAAACCAAGAGCTGGTCGTCTAACTGACTGAGCCACCCACGCATCCTGGGACCAGAATTTCTAATGTCAGTATCATTTCCTTGATTTCACAGCATGATGGCCAAACCGTGATACTATGTATTTTGGGACCAACCATCTGCGTCAGAGTGACCTGGTGAGCTTGTTAAAACATGCAGGTTTTCCAGGGTCTGGTCACAAGGCCGTGGAATCAGACTTGTAACACATTCCCCAAGGTGATAATCAGAATGCCAACACCACCATCGCACCGATGACTTACACACATTTGATCCTCTTTAACTGTGCTAAGCCAGTGAATGGAGGCAATTTCCTATTTTAATCAAGGGCTTCTTCCAAACCAGATCAATAGTCATTTCTAACTATGGAGCTTGTTACTGCTGAAACTTTTTTTGTTTTGTTTGTTTTCATTTTTAATTTAAACTCAATTAAGTAACATACAATGTATTACTGGTTTCTGAGTGGCGGTCAGTGATTCATCAGTCTTATTTAATACCCAGTGTTCATTATATCACGTGCCCTCCTTAATGTCCCGCATCCAGGGACCCCATGCCCTGCCCCCCCCACCTCCCTTCCAGCAGCCTTCAGTCTGTGAAACTTTCTCTTTGTGGCCCATCTTCTAGCACAATATTCCTCAAACTTCAGTGTGCTTGTGAATCCCTTGGGGATCTTGTTAAAATGCAGATTCTGATTCTGTGGGTCTGGGATGGGGCCTGAGACTCTCCCCCTGCTGCCCGCCGAGGCTGAGCCTGCTGGTCCAGGGACCACACTGTGAGGAGCTCTGTTCAGCAGGTTGATCTCTGCTTCTGCATGTCAGTAGAGCTAAGGTCTGTCACATGGATTTGCCCGCCCAAGGCTGACTGTCATAATACCAATTCAGGATTCCTCTGATTTTATTTAATTTTTGTAGGTGAAGGAAGCCTGAGACCCCTGGGAGGGAGGCCCAGCTCCGTGGTGGAGGAAGGCAGCCAATTACATCACTAGCCAGAGGGCCTATCGATCTGGTGCAGCGGGGTTCGTATTGAGTGGGAAACAGCCAACTTCCCACAATTCAGGGGAGCCTCGGGAGAGCGGAGACCACCTCTGCTTTATTTTATAATGAAGGGGAAAAAAGTCCGCCCTAAAACGTTCCTTAAGGGTCTTGCCTTTTACATTTATGTCAATGAGTCGCTTATGAATCAAACCACCCACTTTGAAGATGTCAGTTCAGATATTGGTTTTCCTGCTCAGTGGCTTTATGCAAATGTTCTAGCTTCTCCCAGGATGAAGCTTAATGGGGACTCCAGATCTAGTTGGCCTAAAGTGGGAATGTGCCCCCTTGGCTGTGCACTCATGTCTGATTACCGAACCCTTGCTCCGTCATTTCCTTAGCCTGGGGGATGGAGTGACATTGGTTTTTCAGAGACCTTTTGAGGGGAACGGACTTCAGAGTTCTTGGAAGTATGAAGACCATCAGTGGAGGGAGAAATGTTCATACATATGCACTTTGTTGCCCTGGAATCCAGTCTGAGGAGACTTTCCAGATGAATTTGCTTGGTGTTGCTGGACCTAGTGAAGCCTCCTCATTATCCAGAGCTTGACCTGATTCCTCACCTCGGGGGTAATGGGCCATTTGTCTCTGCGGTTAGGGCTCCCATGCTTGTCTCTGTTCTTAAGGCCCCCATGCTGACCTCTGTAGCATGTTCAACCGCTGCGTCATGTTGATGTGGAAGCTTGGGGAAGGGCAGGCCTGGGTGTCTCGGGGTTCCTGGTAGTGTCCAGTGCCTGGCTTGTGCCTCATACTTTAGGAGCACTCAAAACATATTCGGACAGATGTGCGTGCTCCTAGCAGACACATGCTTTTTATATAATTTTAATGGGCATTGCTCCAAAGTAAAAGAAGATGAAACTTCAAAAAAACTATCCATTGTATTCACAAAGAATTTTCTACTTTTACTAGCAGAGTAAGCTATCAAGACCAAAATGACAATCATGCATATTTGTTTCAATTCAGTTGATACCAAGCTTTGTTAACCCCGTTGTCCTCACATCCACTGAGTTAATCATATGCCCATGACCAAAAATGCTAGATACTTCTCTGAAGCGTTTCTTCCCTTATCACTTAGCAGTAGAGTCTCCAGTTTTTACATGGACACATGGTGACCTTAAATAAATACATTTCCCAGTTTCCCTTGCACCTAGGCATGGTCATATGATGGCGGCAGATGGAGGCACTTGTGATTTCTAGGAACTATCATATTACTGTCTTCCTGCTGTGGGACTATAGATGTGATGACTGGAGTTCAGCAGCCATCTTAGGCTGTGAAGATGGTACCACAGCAAGAAGAGGGACCCTGAGTACTTTTCTAAAACTGCCTTACTAGCCCTGCATTGCCCACTTCCAGACTTCATTTATGTGAATTAGCTACTGTTACTTTGGATTTGCTCTCTAAGCTAAATGGAATCCCACCTAATACAAGAACAGAAGAATTACAAGTCTCAGAGAGGACATTTTAAAGGCCAGTCTTGAAAAACATGCTGCATTTCAAGTTACCGGTGAGGGTTTGCATGTGACAAGGTTTTGGGTAATGTAGTGTGAGTGTTAAAAGCACGGACTTGGAAGAGTGTTGGATTTGAGTTGCCATGAGTTCTTGGACAGTCTCCTTAAGCTTTTAAACTTTTGTCTCCCTGTCTGTAAACTGGGGATAATAATATAATGTCTGATTCCCGCTGTTTCTCTTGTTACTTTGAGTTATGGAAACTCCATATAGCTAATTCTCTAAGGGCCAAAGCAATTTCAGTTCAGTAAAATATCTTTTGTACAGTTTTTCTTTTTATCTTTTCTTTTTAAATCAACAAAATGAAATAACAGTAGAAATATAACTAGTTAAAGCACAAAAAATTGTTGGTTCCTTTCTGTGATAGTAAGTCAATTGTAGACAGTTTTTACCATCTCAATGGCAATTCATTTAGGTCTTCTTAATTTGATACTTAACCAAGTACCAGGCATTCTCTTAAGACCTGGGTACAAAAACCAAAATAACAACAACAAATGGTTAAGACATAATTGCACCATTACAGAATGTAAAGCAACAGGATGCATGTCCTTCTCTTTACGAAACAGTTGTAGGATATGCAAATAACGTGTTCTTTGGGGATAGAAATGTGGATGTTCTGACCGTGAGTCTTTTGTTTGGTCTCATTGATGCAAGGATAGGTAAACTGATTCCAAGTTAGTGGGGCCATTGTATGTGTGTGATACATTGTATGTGCAATCCAGATGTTGGCTGCATGATCCTTGGCCCTCTGGGTTTGACCTGGACTCTGATTTTCTCAGTCTTCTGAGAGTCCAGAAACAAAGATTCCCTCTTCCCTAGAGTTCTACAACGTCCTGGCTTTTTCACCGCTTCCTTCTGTCTTGCACTCCTGTTTTCAAAGAGGGCCTCTTTGATTTATATGTGAGTGTATTTCGTCTTTCCACTGATTGTAAGGAATTTGAGATCAAAGACTATGGCTTCTTGTAGGATCTGCACATGGGTCTTCAGCCAGTGTTTTATGTGCATCCCTTCACATTTGGACCAATTCCTGGGGCCAGCTAGGATTCTCAGAGCACACAACGTCCATCCCTCATTATTGAGCGAGAAACCTGGAAATGGGCTGCCCCAAAGACGTTCATCTGCACCAAGGGCCCTGAGTTCTACTTGGAAACCCCAGTGGGGTGGATTTCCTATGGCAGAGAGCTTGCCCCTGTGTTTAAAGGTCAGTACCTTTATTTGCCCCCTCTCCTTTGCCTTCTCCGTTTTATTGTGCCTAATAAAACACAGTGCTTATTTTATTATTTAATAATTTCTAAGATCAAAGGAAGTGAAGTAGTCATTTCTGCTTTTATTAATTAGTCTTTTCTTTTTCAAATTAGTTTTCCATTGATGTTCTCAACAGATAAATGTAATATCATTTATTCCTCTCCGTGAAGGCCATTGAAAGTCTTAGTGGATTTAGCTTTTTAATTTATTCTTGAATTCTTAAGCAGGGAAAAAAAAATGAGAGAGTAAGTTAGAACGGATATGTTGAACAAGACATATAAGCTGCTTTTTGCCCGTTGGTTCTCATCTCTGTTGCCCAAGCATGCCATACGGGCCCCCAAGAATCCTACAAGACTGTATTTCTATGTACCATCCATAGTAGGGGAATAATTAAATCTAATGATTTTCTAATCTCCGTGGCAGATGTTCCAGCTGTGGTTTTATTCTACTAAATAGTACTGTCTCTCAGAATTTTTTTTTTTTTCACTCTTAAACTTTGGGATTTTAGGTGTTTTCATTATGCCAGGAGGCATTTCCTGATGTTCAAAAAGATCTGTGTAGTTTCATGTAAGTTTCACGTCATGCTCCCAAGTGGAGACGGGGGCATTCCGCAATTCCAGTTCTGGGGGGAATCGCGGCATGGATACCACTCTAGCAAAGAATCTGAATTGTGTTATGTATGAGCACAGTAACCTTCCTAAGTACGTTTACGGGCAATGCCAGAAATGTTATCTCTGGTTTAGGAAAACAATGGCTTGGCTTTGCTTTCCTCTGATCGAGGCTTGTGGGGAAGACCCAGTTCTCAAAGGGAAGGTGATTCACATGGCTTTTTAATCTTACCGGATTGCTTGCTAATTAGAAAGAAGAGACCTGGAACTCCCTTGAAAATGAATAAATAAACTTCTTAGGTCAGGAACTTAGGAAAAGCTGATACTCTGTATGTTACATGAAAGTCGTCTTGGGCTGATCGGAGTTTGATGTTTCTGTAGTGAAAACAACCCTTGAAAAAATGGAGAACATTCAGTGATAGCAACATGCAAATATTTGTAGGAAAACAGCAACAGACCATATTTCAAGGACTTGAAAGGATGCTTGGCTGGTGGTGTCTTCCCAGAAGCTAAAGGCGTAGAGCCAGCCGAGGCAGAGGCTCCTAGTTTGAGACAGCAGCTCCTCTTGGAAAATGCTCACAGCAACAAATATATCCAGACCCTTATTTTCCCTTTGATTTTTTTTTTTAACTGCAGTTTTGATTAATGACAAACATATTGATGTTTGGCTTGTGGGGTGTGGGTGCTTCTCTGCTCTTTCTCAGTAAAGCCTGGACCAGGGTAGCAAACAAAATCTAATTAGTTCTTTTGAAGTAGCCCCCTCACCCCCCACTGCGCTATTTGTTTCCAAGCTCCTCCCTTTGATGGTCTAACATTGTGTGGTCTGTGGACTCTTCTGGCATGTAAAATTTTTAATATATTTGTGTATTTATTTATGTATCCAAAAGCAGTCTACACGCTATGCATATGGAAATACTTAGGGAAGAGTGTATTCATATCTGCAACTTACTTTGAAATACATAAGATGAGTAGATGGATGGGCAGAACAGTGGTTGGATATCTGATAAAGCAAGATAGTACAATAGTAATTGCAGAATCTTCACGGTGGGCATAAAGTTGAAGTAAAATTCAACTTTATGCATGTATGGAAATTAAAAAAAAAAATTTATTTATTTATTTATTTGACAGAGCGAAAAAGAGAGAGAGAGAGAGAGCAATCACAAGTAGGCAGAGAGGCAGGCAGAGAGAGAGTGGGAATCAGGCTCCCCACTGAGCAGAGAGCCTGATGTGGGGCTCGATCCCAGGACCCTGGGATCATAACCTGAGCTGAAGGCAGAGGCTAAACCTACTGAGCCATCCAGGTGCCCCTGGATGAAAATTTTTATAATAAAATATTATTATATTATAGGAGGGGAAATAAATACACAGGAGGAGCAAAGGAGAGGATACTGTCTGTCATTTAGGATTCTCAGATGAAGCCAAGCTTCTAGGAATAAAATAATTTTTTGCACAAAAGTCTTGATTTACAGGCAAACTCGGGTATTTATTGCCTCGACGTAGTAAAGGTGAAGTGGGGCATCTTTCCATGGTGTTACTTGTGAATCTGCTTCTGTATCTTCTTAAAGGCTGTATAGTACTCCATTGGGTGAATATGCTGTTAAGTTATGAAACCAACTTTTGCTTGGTGTTTTAGCTGGCCAGGCATTACCTGCTGGGGCTGTCACAATAAAATACCATGGATTGGGTAGTTAAACAACAGACATTTATGTTCTCAGAGTTCTGGAATCCCAAGATCAAGGGGCCAGCAGATTGAGTTTCTGGTGAGGATTCTCCTCCTGGCTTGTGAACGCAAGGCCTTCTTGGGGTTGTCTCATGGCCTTCCCGTAGTGCTTCTGTGGAGAGAAAGATCTTTGGTGTCAATCTTTGTCTCCCTCTAAGGACCCCCAGTCTATAGGACTGATGTCCTCTGATCACTCTTGTGTATAAATTTTACCCTTTTCTGTATAAATGGGACAATTCCTTGGCCTCCAACTTATCCCTTACCCTTTGGTTGTATGGTGCTTTCCTTTTTTTTTTTTTATTTTTTAAGAGTTTTATTTATTTGACAGAGAGAGATCACAAGTAGGCAGAGAGAGGGGAAGCAGGCTCCCCGCGGAGCAGAGAGGCCCCACTCAGGACTCTATCCCAGGACCCCGAGACCGTGACTTGAGCCGAAGGCGGAGGCTTTAACCCACTGAGCCAAGCAGGTGCCTGGGCGCTTTCCTTTTTAAGAGAACACCTGGAAGCAGTGCCTCCTCAGGGCTGGCTGGGGGCTCGGCTTATCCACCTCTTGGGGTGCCTGTCTTGCCTTCTCTCATGGGCTCCGTGTTTAATGGTGTATATTTGTTTTCCCAGATAGGGGGCACATGCCCCAAGGGACATGGTCCTCAACACAGAAGTCCCAACTTCTGGGGCTCCATGTAAGGAGCTGGGAGGAGGAGGCACAGGAAATGGGAACCTAGCTCAAACAGGGGTTGAGGCTGGCACTGGATGAGGTGCTTCTGACTGCCCAGCCTTCTGCCACCATTCCGGAGATTGGAGCAGCTGTTCCCATGGCAACACGTCCCCTCCTCCACCCCTCCCTGGGCCCCCTGGTGTGATGTCTATACAAAGGTACTTGTACTTTCCCCTTGTAAACTACATTTGACAGGAACTAAGTCAATATCCACAAATAAACAAAAACAAAAACCCCTGAGAAAGGGGAAGAGAGGCTCGCTCTCTCTCTGAGGGGTTGGCCTCCAGCACTCCAGCATGTTAACTTATGGGGGAAGGACACCATTTAGTCCATAACCATAAATATTTAAGTTGTTTCAAATTTGGCGTGACTATAAGCAATTCTGCAATGAATTTATATGTACACTGGGTGTGGAATTGCTGGCTGATAGATTAAACACATTTAACAATGGGTAATGCTGATTTATCTGTTTGAACCAAGTTGCGTGATCATCTCTGTGTTTTCTGCATGTCGTTCATAATCCCGCCACACAGACCAGTCTTTTTAATACATGTCAGTCTGATGAGTAAAATACTTTGTATGAATTTGTTTATCTTTAATAATCAGTGGTTATGCACTATTCTATTCGTCTTTCGTATTCTTCTGAATTTGCCTATGCGTATGTTCTAGCATTTTCTCGCAAAGTCATTTGGCCTTTTAATTAGTTTCAAAGGCTCTCACCACATGAAACAGAGCAGACTTTGTTGGTAACAGAGTGCTGCTTTGTGTTGCTTTCCAAGTTCGTTTTTGCCTTTTAATCCTGGTTTTTGTATTTATAGTGTCTTACCATGCTGAGGCTTACTGGTTTTCTACGGGCCACTTTAGTATCTTTATCAGAGTACGACTTTTTGCTATTTTAAATCTGCACTGTCCATTTGCCTATCTGCCCCTCCCCCTTGTCCTGTTATGGGCTGAATTGTGCGCACCCCCAATTCCTGTGTGGAGGCCCTAACCCCCAGTACCTCAGAATGTGGTTGTATTTGGAGAGAGAGCTTTTGAAGAGACAACTGAAGTAAAATGAGGGTCTTCATCCCTAATGAGTGGGACCCTTAAAAGAAGATGAGATTAGATGGCAGCACAGACCCAGCCGTGGGGATGGGAGGGCCCAGGGAGAAGGTGTCTATCTGGAAACCAATGAGAGAGGCTTCCAAAGAAATCAATGCAGCTGACACTTTGAGTTTGAATTCCAGCCTTTGGAACTATGGGGGAGATTTTCTGTTGTTTAAGCCTCCCAGTCTGTGGGGTTTATTATGGTGGCCCTGACCGACTTCAGCCCACCCCACCCAGCAAACTGTCTCCTACCCTCGGGCCAGGATTCCTATACTCTCCTTCTCCTCACCACCTGCTGCCTGTTTTCTATTTCTCTCTCATCCAAACTACCTAGAACAAGATTTGACACAAAGTAGACACCCAGATACCTGCTAAATGAATGAAGAGGATCTGAGCGCTTTTATTTTGGTTTTAATTTGAGAAGGTCCCCTGGACTGCGCTTAAGTTACTGCATCAAAGAGGCCCGAACAGGATAAAGTTTGTCTTTCAAGGGGCAGTCTCTGGGTGTCTCAGGGCAAGTAGGGAGGCTCCACCACAGTTAGTATACTCTTCCTTATTGTTTCAGAATGGCTGCTCTTGCTCCTGCCATCTCATCAGCATTCTAGCCAACGGGAAGAGGGAAATGACTATAAAAGCATCATTCATATATTTTAAAAATCTGATTTGCATTGGCATGCATAATTTCCCTACACATTTGACAAGAAGTCACATGAGTACATAAAACTGCAGGAGATGCTGGGAAATAAGTCTTGGGGCAGGTGGCCATATTGTGAGCTAAAACAATTGAAGAAAGGAGGGGAGAATGTATATTGGACAGGTAGCTACTCTGCCACAGGGGACATAAGAAAATAAATTTTGATTGCCTAAGTGCTGCCTTGTAAATATTTTACTTTCAAAATCAAAAGAAAGGATAAGCAAAGTTACTTTCTTATGTGCTTTAAATTGCCGGTGGTGAGAGAACTTTACTCATATTCAAGAAATCCTATTCTTTAAAAAATTTAAGGCCACCTTCTATTTGAATGTGTGGATTTCTTTTTATGCCTCAAGATGGGAAAAAAATGGCTATATAAAAGGAATGAAGAAAAATTAGCAAATTGTGTGGTAGTAATCACTAGAAGAACTAGAAATAAAATGGTTTCAAGTGGTTGCCTTTGGGAGTAAAAGAGATGTGACATAAAAGTATTCCTTTTATTAGATGCCCTTCTCTACTATGACTTTTTTTAAAAATCATGAGCCTGAACTGTTTTAATGCAAGTTAGAGTGTTTAAAGAATAGGATTTTATAAAAATAAAGATCGAATGTATAAATTAAAATAAAGCAATGAGAAGAATACTTAAAATCAATGATGGCAAATTCAGAAGGTACATTTTTCACTTTTTTAATCTTTGCCTTGATGATAAGAACCAAGAACATACAGGCAGTTCTCTGATCCAGAGGTTTTTTTATAAAAGATGTGCTATAGGGACTAAGAATAAAATGTTAACTGCTTCCTCCCTATGGTGGTTAAGCAAAGATGGACTTGTCCGGGAGCGAGGATCTACTTCTGTTCATACCAGCTTTCAAGATACTTCTGTCCACACCATTCCTCCGTTTTAAGGAAATCATCGTGTGACATTCTCCTTTTGGACAAGGCGGTGAGATTTAAGAGAGGGACTCCAAATGGAAGCACTGGGTCTTGGTCATATGTGAACATTAAGTTACAAGTACTGGAAGTAGGAAGACTAAAGTTTACACAGTTCTTTCATTTCTGAGCTGCTGTCTGGTGCAGAGTGGCAGAGAAGCTGGTGGGAGGCATTCCCATAGACATGTTCCCCCGTAGATGTGTTCCCCCACTGACCCAAGTGAGTTCCTTCCACCTCTAAAGTCATGGCTCTTGGTTAGTAGTGGGCCCTCTCCAAGATGGCTATCAGTGTGCTGTTGAGTGTGATGGTGGCAACCTGGGGTCAGCTAGCTGTCCTCAGAACCACGGGAGGCTTTTTTTTTTTTTTTCAGGGGAGTCACACCAGGGGAGAAAACCTGGTGCTCACCCCATATTTACATTTTCCTTGCTAACCCAGCTGGGGTGACTTGTAACTCCTCTGGGTCTGGGTTTGTACCTGTACTACAAGGACCGTCCTAGGGTGGCTGGAGGCCCCGCTGAGAAATTGCCCGGTCTGGCTCGGTGCCTGGCAGGCGGCAGGTGGCCAGTGAGTGGTTGTGTTAAATGCAATGATTTCATCCCAGCTGCCTGTGACCTGGGGATCTTTGAAGAACGCCACCTGCCCAACTTCAGACTCACCAAACAGAAAACTCTGGAGGTAGGGGAAGTTGAGGAACAACAGTATTAAAAACAAACAAGAAGGAAACATGCATATGCAGCTCTTCCCAGGCGATTCCCAGGAGCTGGGTTGAAGAAATACTGCCATAAAAGATAAAATGTAACTGTGTCTATGGGACCTTGCTGTAAGGTGTGTGTGTGTGGGGGGGGGGGGGGTTGTGCAGGAGGGTGTGTGGATCAGGAGACACAAATGAAAACCAGAATTCCAAAGTAGTCAACCATTCACCAGTGCTTCAAACTGAAGGGGTCTCGGCAGGCTTCTGCTCTTTTCACATGATTGACAGTCCGCGACTGAGCTCCACCGAGAAAACCACTCTTAGGTTCTATCTTGTTTCCTGAAGGCCTCAGTAAAAAGATTCCAGGGCCTTCACAGCTGTTGCATGAACGTACCAGTCCTGTTGTTTTCGGGGGTCTCTTAGTTTCTGGGAAGAAAAGCCCAGATTTGTGACCTGACCTAACTCAGCCTGACGATGGCTCTGCTGACAAACATTGGAGGCCCCAGGGATCACAGGTAGATGGGTGTTACCTGTCTCTTCCTGCAAACCTCACCCAAGACGGTTATGTTACTGGGAAATCAAACACATGAGCGTAAAAAGCCACCAGAGTGGGGTCCCAAACCCACACCTATACACTGGGTAAAGTGTGTCACCTACACTCGGACACTTTCATGAACCCTCGACTTTACTGCTCTCTCTGAGGTCCATGTAGTACAAATCCAAGGGCAAGGCCAGCCACGCTTATAGTTTGGTCAGACAACAGAGCACCCATTAAGCGTGTATGGGGGGAGGCACAGGAAACTGTGGTTTTAGACCTCAGGAGTGGCTCCAAGCTGTTAGGCTGCTGTACCTACATTCTTCTCATTCCCATCAAGGTTGAGACCCCATAAAAATATAATCTAGCCAGTCACCGAATTGACCTCTCATTTCTCCATTGGTAAATTAATTCCTATTAGGTCCTATTTTTCATTGGCGAAATGAGTGATGTTTGAGAAATACAGACAGGAATATTATGTAGGCACTCCTGCCTTACATGAGAGGGGTTATCACAGGGGTAGCCACCTTTTCATGCCAAGGGTCAGATGAAAAATGCTTTAGGCTTTTAGGGCCCTACAGTTGATATTCCAACTCTTTAGCCAAGCTATGGTGGCGGAAGTCACCACAGGCCACATGGAAATGGCTTTGTTGTAAGAAAATGGTGGCCCACCTAGGGTGTATGAGAATCTAGCAAGTTCAGGATCTTGTTTCTTCTGGAACAGTGGAGGCCCCTGATTCGTCTACCCCTGTGTATTGCCTTAAGCAGGGGATTCTGTTCTGTGATCTCAGAGACCTGGAAGGAAAGGGGCTGGAACACGGTTGCATTTTCCTTGAGGGTGACTTCTGTGTGAGGACAGAGAGCTGGGACCTCACTGAGCAAAGAAGAGCTCATTGTAGGATGGGGGTGGCGGCTGTTGGTCCTTGGAACACACCATGTAACGGCAGAGAAACGGGAAGGACCCCCGTAGCCTTCCCCTCTTTTTTTTTTTTTTTTTAAGATTTTATTTATTTGACAGAGATCGCAAGTAGGCAGAGAGGCAGGCAGAGAGAGAGGAAGGGAAGCAGGCTCCCTGTTTCACAGAAAGCCCGATGCGGGGCTTGATCCCAAGACCCTGGGATCACGACCTGAGCCAAAAGCAGAGGCCTTAACCCACTGAGCCACCCAGGCGCCCCATCCTTCCCCTCCTTTTAATCGGAGGCTGCCACCATGTGCTGAAAAGAAGGCGGTGATTGTCAGTGACCCAGTGGGTGTAAGTCGGTTTGTAGCTGTCACTGAGATGAAATTTCCAAAGCGAGCTGATCTGGCTTATTAGGTGACTTTCAGTCCATCTTGATCCTGGAGGCTGGCCTCTCTGCATTCATCCTACGTGGATTGTAACAATGAAAATTCTTTTTTCTCTCTTGCTATACAAAATAGATTGTGTGTGTATATGTCCGTAGCATAAAAGTAACCATTTTTAACCAGTTTGTTTTAAATTGTGGTAAAATAGACACAACGCAGAATTTAAGTGTACAGTGTGGTTGTTTTAAGGATATTCACGTTGTCAAGCAGTCAGTCTTCAGAACGGTCTTGCAGAACTGAAATTCTATGCCCATGAATATTAACTCCCATCTCTCCCTCACCCCCAAATCCTGGAAGCCACCATTTCACTTATTGCCTCTGTGAATTTTATTATTCTAGCTACGTCATTTAAGTGGAATTATACAGGATTTGTCTTTCTGTTACTGGCTTATTTCACTTGGTGGAATGTCTTTAGATTTATCCATATCATGACCTGTTTCAGTATTTCCTTTTTATGACTGAGTAATATTCCATTGTATGTATAGATTGCATTTTGTTTATGCATTCATGTGTCAGTGGTCATTTCTCTTTTTGTTTCTCAAATTCCACATAAAGTGAAATTGCGTGGTATTTTTCTTTAACTTATTTCACTTAACATTTTACCTTCTAGATCCATCTATGTTATTGGAAATGGCAAGATTTCATTCTTTTAGTGGCTGAGTAATATTCTGCTCTCTCTATCCACCGTTTCTTCTTTATTCATCTATCTATGGGTGGATACTTGGGTTGCTTCCATTATTTGGCTATTGTAAATAATGCTGTTATAAACATAGGGGTATAGGGTGCCTGGGTGGCTTAGTGGGTTAAAGCCTCTGCCTTCGGTTCAGGTCATGATCCCAGAGTCCTGGGATCGAGCACCGCATTGGGCTCTCTGCTCAGTGAGAAGACTGTTATCTGCCTCTCTCTGCCTCCCTCTCTCCTACTTGTGATCTCTGTCAAATAAATAAATAAATAAAATAATAAATAAATAAAATCTTTAAAAAATATATATTTAAAAAATAAACATAGAGCCATATATATATATCCTTCCAAATTAGTGCTTTTGGTTTGTCTGTTTGTTTGTTTTTTTGGATAAATACCCAGTAGTAGAATTACTGGATCATATGGTAATTCGTTTTTTTGAATTTTCACTTTTTTATTTCGTGAGGAACATCCATACTCTTTTCCATAGCGCTACACCAGCTTGCACCCCCACCAGCAGTGTGTAAGGGTTCCACATCCCTGGCAACACTTGTTGTTGCTTATGTTTTTGATGTTAGCCATCCTGGCAGGTATGAGGTGGTATCTCACTGTGGTTTTGATCTGCATTTCCCTGATGGTGAGTGATGTTGAGCATCTTTTCATGTGTCTGTTGGCCATCTGTATTTCTTCTTCGGAAAAATGTCTGTTCATGTCCCCTTCTCATTTTTTAATTGGATTATTTGTTAGTGATGTCTCCTTTAAAAAACAAATGGGAGCAGATTCAAAGTTATCTCTGATCCTTTACTGCATTCTTCTTGAAAGGAGAGAAAACAGTACTTTCCTGAGGGGTGGTTAGAGGAGTATGACAGTAATTCCATGTAATCCACGGTCTAATGTCTCTCGACTGTAGGAGCCAGCTGCTACTGTTGGACAGTTTAAGTTTTGTGGCAATTGCTGTTTATTGCAGTGATTTATTTATTCTTGATTTCTCTTGAATTCTGTCAAAATCTGATTAGACTTTCAGTGTTTTCGAAGAAAAACAGACGATCCGATTTACCAGTGGTTCTCAACAGGGGGCAGTGTTCCTTCCAGCCCCAAGGGCGTTTCCAATGGGAAGGAGAGTTGGGAACATCCTAACTCCTCTGTGTGCTACAGGCCTTGGGTGGTCTGCTGCTCAGCATGTTAACTGCCCTCATGGCACCTAGCCCGACTTACGTTCTCAGTGTGACATCCCCCGCTTCCGCTCCTGTTACCTGCTCCTCTCCAATATGTGATAACTTCTTGTGCAAACGAACCTTCATCTCTTGTTTCCTCCATCTGGAATGCCACTCTAGCCGTGAGTAGTTAAAATCTTCCTTCGGAGCATTCATTCCTCTGCAGAGCCATCTCCGATCCTTTCTGCTCGGAGGTGTGTTCTGTCCTGTGTCCCACAGCACCCAGCAGAGCTCTGCTAATCACCAGGGATGTTATAAATACACGATTTCTTCTCTGGGAAGATGGTAGGATTCTAGTTCTCTGGCCTTCCTTCCTTAAAGCCCAGTCAAATGACTTGCTTTGGCCAAACGATATATGAGCAGAATTGATTTGGGTAACTTCCAGGTGGGAGCTTTAAAGGTAGTCCCGTTCGGCCAATTTCTCTTTCTCTCTGCTGTGGCAGCCAGGAGCAAGACGGACAGCGGCTGCTCTGACCCTAGGTCCTGGAAGAAGGAGGACAAGAAGCAGAGCTCCGTCCCAGTCACAGTTGATATGTAACGTGAACACAACATAAGCTGTGGGGTTCTAAGTGTCTGAAAGGTGTAGGTTGTTGGTTACTACACCATGACCATGAGACTAAGCTCCACCAAGCTTGGTCTCCACCAAGCTCTAAGTCTCCACCAAGAGACTAAGCTCCATTCCTCAGTTTAGGCTGACTGAGTGACCCCTCAATTCTAACATGTATCCCATGGTATTGTTATTGTTGGTTTTACCCAAATGAATCTCCTCAGTAGGCTGTGGGCTTCTTCCTGGTAGACTGTGTTGTTTTTATTCCTTGTTGCCACAACTTTGCAAAGAAGCAAGTTATAGTACTAACCTATTGCTGCATAACAAACTACCTCAGAAGGTAGTGGCTTAGAACAACAATAAGCAATTTAATCCTCATGGTTCTGCGGATCAAGAGTTTAGGAGCCATCTGGCTGGGGAGTTCTGGCTCAGAGTCATTTATGAGGTCACAGTCAAGAAGTCAGTTGGAGCCCCAGTCATCTGAAGGCTTGCCTGAGCCTGAAGGATCCACATCCAAGGTTGCTTACAGCCGGCAAGTTGGTAGGAGGCCTTTGTGAGAGGCCTCAGCTCTTCCCTATGTGGTTTCACAACATGGCGGTGACGCCAGTGATCCAAGAGCGAGTAAGATGAAAGTGACAATGTCTTTTATGACCTAGTCTCAAAAGTCACTTCTGCAGAATTCTTTGTGTTCCAAGTTCCTAACCGAGGTGGTTCACATTCACAAGAATTAGATTTTACCTCCTTTTGAAGAAAGGGGTGTTGCTATGTTTTGAACATTTAGGTAAACCCCAATTCCTATGTTGAAGTCCTAACCCCCAGAGATAATGGTAATAGAAGTTGAGGCCTCTGGGAGGTGCTTAGGTCATGAAGCGGGGAGCTCTCATGAACGGGGTTAGAGCTGTCCTGGCAGACCTGCCCCTTCCCCCTGCTCCCTTGCCCCTTCTACCATGTCTACACAGTGAGAGATACCAGCTATGAACCAGGAAGTGGGCCCTCACCAGAATGTGTGCAACCGTGATGTCACTTTGATCGGGGACTTCCAGTTTTCAGAACTGGGAGACGTAAATTTGTAAGGTATGCAGCCTGTGGCATGTTATTACCACAGCTTGAATATGTAAGACAAGTGTCGAGAAAATCTGTGGCCATGCTCTAAAACTACCTCTGTGAGGGTCACATAGTGGGCCCTCAGTAAACACACTCTTGAAGGAAGGACTCACTGTTTTCGTTCAGTCTTTTGGGAAGGTCCTCAGCTGCCTTCCTTATTTACTTCAAACTCAAGTTTTCTCCCCTTCAATTAGCCTTTATTTCAAGAATTCAAGAGACTAAGCTCCATTCCTTAGTTTCTTCAGTTTATTTCTGCTCCAGAGAATGAATTATGTATAACCAGTCCCAGAAAATTTTTTTGAGTGTTCCTGAGGAGCTTAAAATAGCAAGAGAGCTAAGTCTCACCAACCTTGTAAATTAGATGCCTCAAAAGCTGTCACAGGAAAGTAATTTGAAATTTTGTCCTTTCTACACGTTGACAAAATCACCTTTATCTTCTTATTAGATTTTTTCCAACTGGTGGTGAGATTTGGGATTCCATCAGCACCCCTCATCACTGTGAAGAGGCTTGTTTTCCTTACCCGTGGGGTTTTTGGACAAAGCCCTTGCTGTCTCCTTCGCCAGGCCAGGCCATCAGTCTCAGGCCCCTGTGAGAATCTGAGTAGCAATTCTGTTAGCTGCGTTGATGGGTTGACCAGAGCTAATGGAATATAACCTTGTATTTCTCATAAAAGCAATGGTTCAGTATTCACTAACTCCGTGTTCTGTTTATAGAACCTAACTACCACAAGTAATCAGAAATGACTCTAACTCCTTCTTGAGGTCCCCTGTTTGATAATATTTTTTTGCAATTATTTAAGAACCTCAGGGCCAGGACTAGCTACACAATTTGTGGGGCTCAGTGCAAAATGAAAATGTGGGACCTCTTGTTCAAAATGTAAGAATTCTGGGACGTCCTGGGTGGCTCCATCGGTTAAGCGTCCACCTTCGGCTCAGGTCATGATCCCAAGGTCCTGGGATTGAGCTCCATGCTGGTCTCCCTGCTCCATGGGGAGCTGCTTCTCCCTCTCCCTTTGCCTGTGGCTCCCTCTGCTTGTGCTCTTTGTTAAATAAATAAAATCTTAAAAACACAAAAATTTAAGAATTCAAGATGAGCACATAGGGGGCCTTCTGGAATGGCACACATCACATGCCCAGGTAGCCGGATCTGCTCATGGATGTATTCAAGCTGAAAGACACCTCTAAACACCAGGCTGGGAGAGGAGAATCTGATGAGCTCACCATAGTCGTTGCCTCAGGGGCCAATGATGTCATAGTTGAAGGTGAGGCTGCACGGTTCAAAGGACACTGCTTGTTCCCTCCTATTTGATGGCCTTGCCAGACGAGTCCCGGCTCAGGCTGCCATGTTCCTATTCCTAGAGTTCCTGTTAAGTGATTCGTTACCATTCCTAAAGCACAAACACGGTAGCTCTTGGGAGACTGTGGCATGCCAGCCCAGGTTTCTCCTACATTTTGAAGCTCCCTTTGAGGACTTAGTTGGCAGAACTCACCTAGCCAGTCCCAGTCCACGCTGATGGGTTTCTACAACTTTGGCTTTGGGGCAGTAGGTGTCCCTAATATTTTTATTCCAGAAGTTCCTAGATCTGGATGCTAATTTGCCTTTTCTTATCCCAGAGGTCCCAGAGGTAAGGGGATAGGACTGCTTTGCTAACCTAAAGGACCAATAAATTCCTGCCTTCAAAGCGTGGAAGCGTAGTGACCTTGGGTGCCCTTGAAGAGGCTGCATGGGTGCTCCTCCACAGAGCAGTGACAGGGACTCCACGGGTCTTTCTGGGTCAGCCTTTGCAGTAGCCGTGAAGAATTCTAGCAGAAAGGCCACATATGTTTATGTGTTTATTTGTTTTGGCCTGCAGAGATTATCATTATTATTTTTTAGGTATCAAACTAGTTGCCAACATTTAAATCAGGAAATTTCCCAAACAAGTCCAAATTCAGGCTCTCTGGGGGAAAAAAAAAAACAACCCTATATACATTGGAAGCAATAAGCTTACATTCCCACATCTGCCACCGGCAGAGAGGATGGCAGTTTTCGAGGGCCACAGACACGAAGCACTAGCTTTCATCTCCCTCTTCCCCTGCGTGCCCACTCCTTCCCTCACCTACCCAGTCAGCGTGGGCAGGACTGGAAGGAACGGCACAGAACATACCGGTGCCCAGCTGGGACCAGTTGTTAAATATTTCGACTCTCACCCTTGCCTGGAGCCATTTGAGTTGCTAACCCTGCTCGGGAGAGAAGCAGCTGTCAGCTTCTTGCTAAAAAACAAATTTAAATTCTGACTCCGGGGTCATTCTGTTACACTGATTAATCTGTTAGATTGTCAGTATCCTCCACTATTTCATTTACTGGGAGCAGAGCTTCGAGATGAAATCTGAGAGGGATTCAGAACGTCTGGCCATGTCTATCCTGATGGAATGGGGGCCCTGGGAAGCCAATTTGCATGAAGGCTGAGGCCCTTCCTGGAGGACAATTCATCCTGATGAAATGAGAATCCAGGTACTAGACCCTGACCTTGTTAGAGGAACTCACTTGTCAGATAATGGCATGAAGTCTGACATCCTGATTTCTCTCTGCTTCTAGCCTTCACCGGCTCTGTAGCCTTAGAGAGCAGAGCAACAAGTAAAAAAACGCAACAGTGTTTCTCTCCAGACTCTTGGGTATCCCCCTAACAGAGTGGAATAGAAAGGGGACAAAGAGATATTCTTGGATCTCTTCCCCCTGGACGCTTGCTACTCGATTCACACACCTGCAGGGTATTGGCAGTGCCCTGTGGACCCCTTAGTGCTCTGCGGGAGAAGACACGTGGGTCCATCTTGGTGGTTTCGGGTCCTCACTAATCACCCCCACCTTTTCCAGGTCCTTAAACTGTTGCGGACAGACTTAAGGAGCCAAACAGTTTCAAATCCAGAAACTGAGAGCATGGCAGGGTGGTTCTAGTGCCTGTAATGTTCTCCAAATATTTGAGTGTGGATAGTGGTTTCTGTGCATGTGCGTGTTAAGTATAATACATACCCTAGGAGCTGTTGGCTAACATGTCAAGAATGCTTAGTCTGGTTACCTGTTGCTGCATAACTCCCCTCACAGCGTCATGGGTTAGAAGGCAGCACCTTGATATTGCTTGTTGTTCTGTAGATGGATGGCTCAGTTGGCAGTTCCCGCGTGGACTCTTGGATAGGGTTGCAACCTGCTGGCAGCTGGGACCGCAGGCTTCTGAGGCCTCAGTGGGGGTGAATGTTCCAGGCTGTGTCTTTTCTCATGTGGCTGGCACCTGGGCCAGGATGCCTGTCACGGCTGGGGGGTTCCCTGGGGGTCTCTGACTTGATGTGGTCTCTCCACTCGGCTAGCTGGGGCTTTCTCACAGCATGGAAATCTCAGGGCAGCCAGACTTCCAAGAGAGCGTGGTGAGGCTGCAAGTGTTTTTACCACTTAGCCTGGGAAGCCGCGCTCCATCACTTCTCCTGTCACCAAGGCTGATGGGGATAGTTAATTTTCAGTGTCAGTGTGGCTGGGGCTTGGTAACCAGATATTTGCTCAACTGTTATTGTAGATGTTTCTATGAAGGTATTTTTTAGATAATGGTAACACTTAAATCAGTAGACTTCGAAGAAAGCAGAGGGCACTTCCCAATGTGGGTGGGTCTCATGCAATCAGGTGAAGGCTTTACTAGAAAAAGACTGCCCCTGAAGCAGAGGAAATTCTAGCAAATGGTCTTTGGACGCATCCACCATCAACTCTTCCCTGGGTATCCAGCCCGATGGTCTACCTTGCAGATTATGGATTGGCTAGCCATGATAGAAAGGAAAAATGGAAATTGTGAGCCAGTTCCCTGAAATCTCTGTAGCTCTGTTTCCCTCAGTGGCAGGGTGCTTAGAATCACAATGGGAAAGGCATCCAAGAAAACGTTCAGTCATCTTTAATTCGTCACAGTTCTCATCTGAAATTTGCACTCTGCGGTTAGTTAGTTGTATACAATTTATCAATGGTTGAATGAGTGGTGTTCAAGATATTTGGCTGGCTAGAAACACTCTACAAGCACCACAGTCCTTGAGCCAAGGAGATTTAAAAACCTGACAAGCCTAATATGACAGCACCTGCTTGGTCTAGAAAGTTATTTATTCTTGTGTCCCCCACTTATCAGAGCACCTGTTGCTTGATCTAAACAGAGGGATTACAAGTGAATGAAATTCTCTGTTAAGCTTCTTGTTGTAAAGCTCAAGGATAGGAAATCAAATGTCCCTGAGCTGACAGGATAGGTTATATATGATTACTTTGAGCCAGTCTGCTTTAAGAAACTGTTATACAAATGGAAAAATTTGGTCCACAGCTTGGTTTTATTATAAAATGCCATGCAGAAGTGAACCTTGGAGGAGCTACATAGCTCCCACATACCTCTAACTGTTGGCTATGACAATACTGGCTCCCCCAGATCTGTCCATATTAAATGGCCAAATGGGCTCAGATCAGTTTGCCCCATGAATGTTCTCTCTCCCTCTCTAAACAAGAACCCTGGGATTCATGTGACTTTGGTTTGCCTATTTATTTACAGGCTAAAGAACTAAGAAATTGCAAACTGGCCAGGCTGGCCAGCATCTGACCCTGCTTCATCGCCTTACTAGAAGGAGCCAGGGGCACAAGGAATCATGCCTTCAACGGGCAGGTGGCTCGCGCTGTCCTTGTTCAGTGCAGTGGTCCTGCCCCAGGCACAGGTGGCCCACTGGGTGTCAGGTGGTCCCATCTCACCAATCATATTCATGACTCCTCATTCCAATGCCAGGAGCTAGAGAGGGCTACAGAGCTTACTCTATTGCTGTCCCTTTCAGGGAATAAGGGAGAAGTCTTCTTGTGGAAATAAATACGGAGAAAGGGATATCCCAACCCAGATATTAAAGACGACTCCTCCTAATCCCAGACACCACTACAGAAGGAGGGTTGGGATCCTGCATGAACGGTGTGGCCCTGAGCCACTGACATTGATGTTTTATTGGGACTCTGTCCTCAAGCTGCTTGGTGAGAGCCTTCTTCTATCCATGTGCATTGGTTGTTTCCGTAAGTAGACATGAGGTCTATGTCACATTTCTTATGAACTGGCCTTTTTTCACCCACTTAACACCAGGATAGTGCTCTATACTGTATTTGTTGTCAACCGCCGTATTCGGTATTCATTGTTATGGAGTTCAGCAGTAGGAGCCCAGGGGCACTGTGGGTAGGTCTGTCGTGAACATTTAGAAGTTTCCAGTGCATCATTTTCAAACTTTAATAATGTACTGATAGACAAGGTCCTTACATGTTTATTTATCAGATAAAATTAAGTGTATTTAATATATATAACATCATTTGATGGAGACACACGCATAGTAAAATGATTGCTATAGTCAAGCTAGTTAACATACCTTCTCACATACCTTTTTGTGCATGTTGGGTGCACCTGCCATCTCTCGTAGCAAATGTCCAGTGTGGAGGAGAGTATTAACTATACTCCTGCTGTCCATGACATCTCTAGACTTACTTATCCCACGTAACTCCAACTTTGTACCCTTTGACCAACATCTTTCTATTTTCCCCCTGCGCCCCCTGCCCTCAGCCATAGGTCACTGCCATTCGACTCCCTGCTTCCATGGATTTGACTTTTATAGATTCCACCTCTAAGAGATCATGCAGGGTTTTTTTCTTCCTGTGTTTGGCTTATTTCACTTAGCATGTCGTCCACATTTCCAGTTTGCGTGCAACAAGGAGAAAGCGGCTTTTAAATCAAAGGCAACTTACAGACTTCTAGAGTTGATTTAACATTTTTATAATGTTTTTAAATTCTTGGCATTACAGCACTCGGTTTGCATACACCGTATTCTTCTCTCCACTCTGCCTGTGTCCTGCGGGGACGACCTATCTGAGCCACAGCAGCGGTCTCCTTTCCTTAGGGCTTCCGACTGGGGTCAGCCCATGGGGGGCTCTGGCAGGAAAGTCAGGCTCCGTACCTCTGACTGCACCTTGTACCTGCCGTTCTCAACTTCTGACAGGGCACTCTCTCTGCAGACCTGTCATTCCCTGCTGACCCCACAGTGTGTTTCTCCCCTGCTTTGCCCCATTAGGTTTTCAGTAATAGCCTTCCTCTACCCCTCCCCATGCCTTTATGAATGGCTTGCATGTTCAGCTCTCCTGACATTCATTACTCTGTCTCATCTCTATGCTGTCTGGACCCTGACTCATACATTGGACCAGTGGTCCTCATCTGGGGACATTTGGGAATGTGTGGAGACCTTTCTGGTTGTCACAAATTGGGCGAGGGGTTGCTTTTGGCATCTGGCAGGGAGAGGCCAGGGGGGCCGCGAAATGGCCTGCAATGGCCAGGACATCCTTGCAACAGACTCAGCAGGTCCCAGATGTCAGCAGCGGTGAGGCTGGGAGACGCAGCTCTCTGGGGGTAACGCTCATGTCTGCTCCACGTCTATAAAGGCAACACAGATTTATAAACCACATATGAAAACTACAGAACCAATGAAATTTTAATTAACAATGTTAATTGAAAGTTAAAGATGCGGTTGTTGAGCTGAAATGAAATATCACGAGGTCCCGACTGCTTAGGTCCCAGTTGGGCATGTGTCTGGGCGCCTAAGCCCATAACTGCCTCCCCCTCAGTATGTCTCTCTGTTCAGGCTACTAGGGGACATTTGCTCTTAGGGCACACTTTGGGGTTTTGTTGGCTTTTATTTGGCATCAATGTAATTTCCATCTGAAGTCTACCATTATCATTTCTCTCCTAAACCTGTGTCAACTGATGCTTTGTTAATTGTTGTCACTGTGTTCATAAACATAAAACATAATCACAAAGGAGAACCCTATAGCAATGCTCTACTCAGTCCTTCAGATACACTTTCTTAAAGGTTTATTTATTTATTTGAGAGAGAGGGTGTGAGCTAGCACGGGGGAAGGGGCAGAGGCAGAGGGGGAGAGAGAGTCCCAAGCAGACTCCAAGCAAAGCGTGGAGCTGGTCACGGTTGTGGACCTTAACCTCATGACCCAAGGTTGTGACCTGAGACCATGACCTGAGCCGGAACAAAGAATTGGACGTTTAACTGACTGTGCCACCCAGAGGCCCTTGTCATTCCATTATTTTTAAGGATTTCATAGAGATTAAGACAGGAGGGTAAAATAAAATGTTTCACAGGGAACTCATGGGACCTTGACAATCTATCCTTGCGCTCCTATGAGGGGATGCCGTTCTGGTATTGGATGGAAAATGCGAACAGACCTCAATTCCTTCCTTGATGATGGAAATGCAGGAAGCTTCCATGGTGGGCAGAAGGTTTTGCAAACAGACACACAGCTTTCTCCTTGGCTCTTTCTGTAATGCCTCAAAGATAAAGAAAGGCCTTTCTAATAAAACCTTATCCCCAAGCTGCCCAGTGGTAGGTTCTCACACTTTCCAATCAACATGTTTTGCTTTCTCAGCTCTGGCTTTCTAAATGAAATTCCCCTGTGACATGAGGATGGCAACTTGAGGTTTTTCTCTTCATGAAAGAGATTTGTGGATTTCCTCCTTTTCCCCTTGGCTGGGGGAAAGTGTGTTGGCTTCTGAGGGCTATTGAATTGTATATGGTACAGACTAGCTTTGCAGAGAGCCTGTATTCTAAATTCTGCCTGGACAATTCAAACCTTATTTCTGCACCTAATAACCTCTCGGGCTGACCATATCTATCACAGAATCTTGTGTTGCTCTTTATTTTACTCACGTGTTAGCACCTTTTGCAAATCTAAAACAATTATGAAACCATTTAAAAACAATAATGCTTAAATGCAAACACTTAAATGTTATTAAACTGTAGCATCTTGCTGAATTATTTCCTTGTGGTTAATTACTTTATTTCTTTATAGCTAGCCATGATGGATTGCTGCCTAGTGTGGTTTCCACTCTGTGAGAAAATATAGTTGTGTGTTCTGAAACTGTTAAGAGTTCCCACCACTACTTTCAAAACTGTTTCAAAGCATTTGTGGGGTGGTGGGGGTGGGGGAGAGGCTGGGGAAACTCTTTATTTTAGTTTAGTTTTTATTTTTAAATAAATATTTAGCTACAGTGATTTTGATGAAAAGCCCTTTACTGGCTTAATGAAGGATTTTTATGGGTCTATATAACATCAGTGTCTTAATTACTACAAATGGATAATAAACCCTTTCTCATATGTGAGAATGGGAAACACACAGAGTGAGCACCATTAGGAACAATTGGATTTTCACTTGATAATTCGGTAAAAAAAAAAAATGTAAATACTGCAAATAACAGCCCAAGGGGTAGACTCTGCAAGCTCTACCAGAAACCATAGAGCATAACTAATTTTTACAGAGATTTTTCTCTGTTTTTCAGGCTGTGACAAAAGCAAAATATATATTCATGAAGGGAATGAAAACGTTGTTCATTTGGTGAGCACTAATTAATTCCTCTCTGTATGCTGGGGACATTTAATTCCTCATCATAAAAGGTCCTTGAATTTAGGACATGGCTCAGGGAGGAATGTATGATTCCATGCAAGTGGACAGCAGTGCACCAGGAAGAGTGATCTGGAGGCTCAAAATGTGTGTGTGGTTCCAAAAAACAAATTCACTTGGTTTTAGAAACTAGCTGATTGCTAATGCGGTTTGGCCTTTGTCATTTCAGCAAAAGGCCATCAGGAAACCGTTTCAGAGAAGTAGTGGTTTCAGCTCTTCAAGTCAGAAAATGGAAACCCGTTGAGTAGGTCTTGAAAGAACTATTAAATTATCACACTCTTCATTTCCTAATCAGAGGGTTTCAAGCCAGAGTGTGTCGAAGAACCACCTGGAAAACTAGATAAGATGAAGATTTGGGGGCTTTACTCCAAGACTTCAGCAGGCTTGGGTAAAGTCCAGAGACCTTTTTTTTTTTTTTTTTTTTTAATAGAAAAGGACCACATGTATGGCCCATGTTTTGAAAACAGTGGTTTCTTTTTGTAGTTTAAACATTTCCCTTGAAATTGTTCTTTTTATTTTTATTTTCTTCCCAGATTACATTTAGAGTATTTAATGTTACTCAGTCCCTAATCAAATGGGCCCAAATTTCAGGTTAAAAATCTTAAAGCCTGCTCATACACAGGAGAGAGATAATCTCTGCTTATATATAGAGATCATTCTTGAAAATGGCCATTGTTTTCAAAAAGTGGCACATGAGTACATAGCTCTCTGTCTACCTTTCTGTATAGCTCTGGTTTGAATAAAGATAGGGCCCTGGAGAATCCAGAGTCTAAATCTGCAGAAAGAGTGTATCTCTAGCTCCAGAAACATATTTTGTAGGCTTCTTATAATGAGATCTTGGTTGGATCTGTCTCTGTAATGATATTTGATTAAAGATTTATCACTCTGACTGAGATATAGCATTTATTTCCATTAGCATAAAGCATTTCCTTTGTCCTGTACTTTGTTCCCCTTTGGAACAATCTTCTCAAGATTCCACAATGTCTAATTTTTAAGTGATCTGGTTATAAAATTGAAACATTTTCTTCTTCTACTTCAATTCAAGGATCTGCAAAACTGCTGCATTTTTCTTATCAAAAGAATGAGTCCACCATATCTAATCCAAGAGGGCCACTGGGGTCCTCTGCAATTATTTCTTTTTCAACTAAAATTACTTAATTTTATGAAAGTATAATTGGCATACAATATCCTATTAGTTTCAAGTATACATCATAGTGATTCAATATTTTTATGCATTACAAAATGATCTCCAAGGTAAGTCTAGTTACTATCACCACACAAAGTTATTACCATATTATTGACTATGTTCCCTATGCTGTACATTCCATCATTCCATCCCCATGACTTTTTTTTTCCCTGATTGAAAGTTTGTACTCCTTACCCGTTCACCTATTTCTCCCATCCCCGGATTCCTTCCCTTCTCTGGTAACTGACTGTTTCCTGTATCTGACTCTGTTTCTGTTTTGTTTGTTTCGTTTTTTTTGGATTCCACATATAAGTGAAATCATACAGTATTTGTCTTTCTCTGACTTGCTTCACTTAGCATAATATCCTCAAATCCCACCCATGTGGTTGCAAAGGGCAGGATAGCATTCTTTCTCATGGCTGAATAATATTCGGGGTGTGTGTGTGTGTGTGTGTGTGTGTGTGTGTGTGTGTGTCCGTCCGTATTTACCTCTGTTTAATCCATTGAACTGTTGATGGACATTGACATTGCTTCCTTATCTTGGCTCTTACAAACAGTGATGCAATAAATATGGAGGTGCAAACATCTCTTTGAATTGGTGATTTTGTTTTCTTTGGATAAAGACCCAGAAGCGAGATTGCTGGGTCATTTGGTAGTTCTGTTTTTAATTTTGGGGGGCGGGGAGCATCCACACTGTTTTTTATAGTAGCTGCACCAATCTACAGTCCTCCCAATAGTGTAGGAGGGTTCCCTTTTCTCCGTATTCTTGCCAACACTTGTTACTTTTTTCCTCTTGAGAATAGCCGGCTGATAGGTGTGAGGTGGTATCCCATTGTAGTTTTGATGTGTGTGTCTCTGACAATGAGCAGTGCAGAGCTTCTTTTCCTGTGCCTGTTGCTCATCTGTACATCTTCCTTGGAAAAAGTCTTTTCACGTCTCCTGGCCATTAAAAAAAAAAATCACATCTTCTATTTATTTTTCAATATAAAGTTGTTTGAAGTTGTTTATATCTTTGGGATATTAACCCCTTACCAGATGTATGATTTGCAAATATCTTTCCCCATTTAGTAGGTTCTCTTTTCATTTTGTTGAGGGTTTCCTTTGCTGTGCAAAAGCTTCTTACTTGGATATGTCCCATTTGTTTATGTTAGCTTTTCTTGCCCTTGTCTGCAGAGCCTGGTCCAAAAAAGTATTCCTAAGATCCCAAGGCTGAGGTCAAAGAGCTCACTACTCATTTTTTCTTCCAGGAGATTTAGCGTTTCAGGTCTTAAATTCACGTCTCTAATTAATTTTGAATTTGTTTTTGTATACGGTATAAGGTAGTGGTCCAGTTTCTTTCTTTTGCCTGTAGCTATTCAGTTTTCCTAGCACCATTTATTGAAAAGACTGTCTTTTTCCAATTGTGTCCTCTTGCCTCCTTTGTCATAGGTTGACCATGTATGTGTGGGTTTATTTCTATTCTATTGATTTATATGTCTGTTTTCATGCCAGTACCACACAGTTTTGATCACTTTAGCTCTGTGTTATAGTTTGAAATCACAGAGTGTGATGCCTCCAGCTTTGTTCTTCTTTCTCAAGATTGTTTTCGCTATTTGGGATCTTTTTTTTAGATTTTATTTATTTATTTGACAGAGAGAAAGATCACAAGTAGGCAGAGAGGCAGGCAGAGAGAGGGGGAAGCAGGCTCCCTGCTGAGCAGAGAGCCTGATGCGGGGCTCGATCCCAGGACCCTGAGATCATGACCTGAGCTGAAGGCAGAGGCTTAACCCACTGAGCCACCCAGGCGCCCCTATTTGGGATCTTTTGTGGTTCCACACAAATTTTAGGATCCTTTGTTCTAGTCCTCTGAAAAATGCCATTGGTTATTTTAATGAGGATTGCACTGAATCTGTAGATAGCTTTGGGTGGTATGGATGTTTTAACAGTATTCTTTTATTCCATGAATACAGAATATCTTTTTATTTGTGTTGTTTTTAACTTCTTTCATTATTGTCTTATAATTTGCAGGGTACAGGTTGTTTACATCCTTGGTTAAATTTATTTCTAGGTGGTTTATTCTTTTAAATGCAATTATAAATGGGATGTTTTCTCAATTTCTCTAATAATTTGTTATTTGTTTATAGAAGCATGACCGATTTCTGTATGTTAATTTTGTATCCTGCAACTTCACTGAATTCATTTCTTCTAATAGTGTTTTGGTGGAGTCATTAGGGTTTTTCTATACAGTATCATGTCATCCGCAAATAGTGACAGTTTTACGTCTTCCTTTCCAATTAAGATATAATTTACTTCTTTTTTTTTTTTTTTTTTTTTAAACCTGATTGCTAGGGCTAGGATTTCCAATACTCTGTTGGAATAAAAGTGATGAGAGTGGGCATTCTAACCTGTTCCTGATCTTAGAGGAAAAGCTTTTAGCTTTTTCACTATTCACTATGATGTTAGTTGTGGGTTTGTCACAGCCTTTTATTCTGGCCTTTATTTTGCTGAGAGTTTTTAAGCATAAATAGATGTTAAATTTTGTCAGATGCCCTTTCTGCATCCATTCAGATGATCATATGATTTTGATACATTGTTTTGTTGATGTGGTGTATCACATTGACTGTTTTGTGGATGTTGAATTGTTCTTGCATCCCCGTAATAAATCCCACTTGATAGTGGTGTCCGATCCTTTTTAATGTATTGTTGAATTCAATTTGGTAATATTTTGTTGAGTACGTTTCCATCTACGTTCATCAGGGGTATCGGAGTGTCATTTTTGTTGTTGTTGTTGTGTCTTTGGTTTTGGTATCAGGGTAATGCTGGCCTTATGAAATGAATTTAGAGGCATTCATCCCTCTTCGGTTTTTTGGAACAATCTGAAAAGGATAGGTACTAATTCTTTAAATATTTGGTAGACTATCGACTATGAAGTCATCTGTCCTGATTTTTTTTTTTTGAGGGGGTTAGTTTTTAAGTTGTTGGTTAAATTTCATAACTTGTAATTGCTCTAGAAAATATTCAGATTTTCTTTTCCTTTGTGATTTAGTCTTTGAAGGTTGTGTGTTTCTAGGAATTTATCCATTTCTTCTAGGTTTCCTGGTCTGGTGACTAACTATTCATAGTAATCTCTTAGGATCCTTTGTCTTTCTATGGTGTCAGTTGTAACTTCTCTTTCATTTATGATTTTATTTATTTGGACCCTCTCTCTTTTTCTTGATGAGTCTGGCTAGAGGTTTATTGATTTTGTTTATCTTTTCAAAAAACCAGGTTAAGTTTTATTGATTTTTTTTCCTATTAAATTTTTAGTCTCCTTTTCATTTATATTCATTCTGATCTTTATTATTTCCTTCCATGAAATTTGGGTTTTGTTTGTTTTCCTTCTTATAGTTCCTTTAGTATAAAGTTAGATTGTTTATTTGAGATTTTTCTTGTTTCTTGAGGTAGACCTGTATTGCTATGAACCTCGCTCTTAAAACCGCTTTTGCTGCATCCTATAGATTTTGGAAAGTTGTGTTTCCGTTCTCATTTGCCTTAGGGCACTTTTTAAAATATTCTTTTTTGATTTCTTCTTTAACCCATGGGTTGTTTATTTTCCACGTATTTATGTTTTTTCTAGTTTTCTTCTTGTAATTGATTTCTGGTTCCATACAGTTGTAGTTGGAAAGGATGCATGATACGATTTCAGTCTTCTTAATATTATTGAGACCTGTTTTGTGGCATAACATGTGCCCTATCTCAGAGAATGTTCCAGGTACATTTGAGAAGAATGTGTATTCAGCTGTCTTTGGATGGGAAGTTCTCTATGTGTCTTTTAAGTCCATCTGGTCTAGTGCGTTGCTTAAGACCAATGTTTCCTTGATGACTTTCTGACAGTATGATTGATCTATTCATTCATGTCAGGGGGGTGTTAAAGTCACTTGCCATTATTGTGTGGCTGTCAATCTCTTCTTTTATGTCTTTTAATATTTGCCGTATATATTTAGGTGCTTCTGTGTTGGGTCATAAATATTTAATGAATGTTATATCCTCTTCTTGGATTCACCTCTATCATTATATAATGCCCTTCTTTGTCTTCTGTTGCAGTCTTTGTTTCAAAGTGTATTTTGTCTGATAGGAGTATTGCTATCCAGCTTTCTTTTCAATTTGCATGGATTATCTTTTTCCGTCTTTTCACTTTCAGTCTGTGTGTGGATTCAGGACTGAAGTGAGTCTTTTATAGGCAGCATATAGTTGGGTCTTGTTTTTTCATCCATTCAGCCACCCTCTGTCTTTTGATGGGAGCAAGAATTCATTTACATTTAAAGTACTCATTGATGGGTATGTACTTAGTGCTATTTTATAGTTTTCTGGTTGTTTTTACAGTTCGTCCTTTTTCCTTTCTTCTTGGTCTCTTCCCTTGTGGTTTGGTGGTTTTCTTTATCTTTTTAAAAAATATTTTATTTATTTATTTGAGAGAGAGAGAAACAGTGAGCATGACTGGGGGTGGAGGGAGAAGCAAACTCCCTGCTGAGCAGGGAGCCTGACATGAGGCTCAATCCCAGGACCCAGATATCATGACCTGAGTTGAAGGCAGACACCTAACTGACTGAGACACCCAGGCACCATGGTTTTCTTTTCTTTTTAATAATGTTATGTATTTATTAATTTGAGAGAGAGAGAGAGAGAGAGAATGAGCAGGGAGAGTGGCAGAGGGAGCGGGAGAAGCAGACTCCCTGCTGATTGGAAGGCCCAATGTGGAGCTCCATCCCAGGACCCCAAGATCATGACCTGAGCTGAAGGCAGATGCTTAACTGACTGAGCCACCCAGGCACCACCCCTGCTTTGATGGTTCTTTTAGTGTTATGTTTGGGCTCCTTTTGTCATTATTTTTGTGTATCTATTATTAGGTTTTTGGTTTGTGATTACCATGAGGTTCATACAATCAACCTATATATATATATGGCATTCTGTTTTAAGCTGGTAATTGCTTTGGTTTGAATACATCCTGAATGTACTATGTTTGTACTCCCCCATCCCAAGTTTTATGTTTTTGACGTCATATTGCATCCTTCAGCTCTCGATTGTTCTTTTCTTGTACCTTCTGACTTTTTGTTGAAGCTCTCATTGTGTTCCTCCATTCTTTTCCTGAGTTTGGTGAACATCTTTATGATCAATACTTTGGACTCTTTATCACATCTATTACTTACTTACTTTATCACATCAATTACTTACTTCTAACTCATTCGAGTCCCCCTCCCACACCAATCCTGGGGTTTTATCTTGTTCTTTTAAGAAACATATTCTTCTGTCTTTTAATTTTGTTTGACTTTCTGTGTCTGTGAGTTCAGCAGAACATCTACCTCTCCCTGAAGGAGTGGCTTTGTGTGGGAGCAGCTGGTGTGGACTGCATACTTCTGACAGATTCTAGCTGGAGCTAGAAGAGCCAGGAGGGTCTCAAGGCCTGTCATGTCAGGGCCACCTTGGCTGGATGCTGGTGTTGCAGTGGGTGTGGACGGGGGGAGGGGTGTCTCAGGGTGTATTTCACCTGGGCCACCTTCATGAGGTTGTGGCTGGCTGGCTGGCTAGAGTGCCTAGATCCTGCTTCATTTGTGCCATCCAAGTGGAAATGGAACAGGAAAAATGACACCCGCCAGCGCCTCTTACCCCAGAGAGAGTTCCAGAAGTACCCTGCCCATTTGGCAGATGATCTAGGGTTAGTAAAGGGATTTCCTTCACTTATAGTCTAGTTGCCCTTTAAACTACTATTTATTCACTTTGCCCCAATGCAGGTGAGTCTGCACATGGGTTAGTTACATCTCTCCCTAACACAGATTTTCTTATGGGGGTTGGGATTCTCATATTTCCGTGTCGCCATTTGCCCCACCCTTCTCTATGTGATCTCTGTATCCTTTGTTGTGCAGAAGCTATTTTGTTTTATATTATTAATATATAATATATTATTTGCTTCAGGGGTACAGGTCTGTGAGTCATCAGTCTTACAATTCATAGCACTCATCATAGCATATACCCTCCTCAATGTCCATCACCAGCCACCCCATTCCCCCACCTCTTCCCCTCCAGCAACCCTCAGTTTGTTTCCTGAGATGAAGAGTCTTTTATGGTTTGTCTCCCTCCCCCGTCCCATCTTGTTAGCCCTCAGTTCTTCAGGGGAATTGCTTGTATGCAGGTATAGATTTGCTGTGTTTGTGGGAGGAGGTGGTGTCAGGGTCTTCCTATGCTGCCATCTTGAACCACCTTCCCTGTTATCCTACATACTTCTTATAATTTGCTTATTTTAAAAATTTTTTAAATTTTTAAAAATAAATTTGCAAATTATAATTTGCTCAGTTTAAAAATTGAGGGGTAGGTTTTGATTCAAAAAGTAATACATTTTCAGGGACGCCTGAGTGGCTTAGTCGGTTAAGCGGCTGCCTTCGACTCAGGTCATCATCCCAGCATCCTGGGATCGAGTCCCACTCCCTGCTGAGCAGGGAGCCTGCTTCTCCCTTTGCTTCTGCCTGCCACTCTGCCTGCCTGTACTCTCTCTGACAAATAAATAAATAAATAAAATCTTTACAAAAAAGGTAATACATTTTCAATTCTTGAAAGATTAAAACAGTACAAGGAGAAAGTGAAAATTGTTCATTTCTGCTACTCTGACATAATTCCATTAATATTTTGGCACAGTTGAATTTAAGCCTTCTAAATCTAGATTGTGCTAAAAAAGTTTAAGTTTTACAGCACTTCCACTTAGGAAGTTATTAAGAACATCTGGTCGATCTGACCACATTTTGTCTTTCTTTGGGACCACCTCCTAAGAGGACAAAGCACTGTGTGGTTCATGGGGGCACTCAGAGTCTTTGTAGCCAATTCTGTTCTCACCTCCTTTCCAAACTGGTTACTCTCTTAATAATCACCAAGAAATTTTATGAGATTCAGTTTGGGGATGGGTGAGAGGAGTTTCTTCCTCCTCCTTCCTTCTTATCCTCTGTCTTCCTTCCCATTCTTCCTCCTCCTGCTCCTCTCTGCCCTTCTCATTTCTTTCCTCAGCCGGCCCTTGATGGGTAAAAACACAGACCTTCCCATGGGCATCTTACCAATCAATATCCACACGACACACTAGAGATGTAGATTTTTCTCTGTTGCGACTGCTGTAATTTGATATTTGCCATGCCAATAGCCACCACATGTTTCTTTTAGTTAAATGACATTTATTTGACATCCTTTGTCACATGAGTAATCTTTATTCTATGTAGTCCATTTATCTTCTTTCAGTCTTTCAGCGACAATCTTTGTTCAAATAATAACAGTACCATTTATCCATCAGTTACAGAGCATTACAGCATGCCAGGTGCCTGGTGCTAATGCTTTAAGTATATTTACTCACCTAATCCTTGCACACCTCTTAGAGGTCAATGGTGGCCTCACGATTTGACAGGTGAGGCAGTGAGGCTCAGAGGGTTAAGGAATTTGCCTTAACATGGCAGGGCTGATAAATGGTGGAGCTGGGATTCCAATCCGAGTTTCTTGGATGCTAAAGTCAGTGAATTAATCAAATGTTCCCCCAACAATTGAAGGAACTTTATAGAATGGCATTAAGATGTCTGCCAGATGAGTGACCTCATAGAAGAGAATAGATTTATTTCCCTGGGAAGTTCAGTGAGATGAAAAGAATCCTATGAACCCTCTTGAGGCCCAAGCACCAAGTCTCTCAAGTCAGGGAATTCCAACCTTGATGTTTACTCTTGAGGCTCTGTCTGTATTTGGTGATGCCCAAGGCTCTAGCTTGGCATTTTGAACAAAGGACTCAGACAGTGGTGGACTTTGTGTCACATCCATAGGAAGTCTTAGGAACCGTTGTATGACTGAGTTAGTCATAAAGCAGACAGAACATGGTAGGTTATGAAAATGCTCTGTTTGCTTAGCAGGGGCGGGTCGTGGAATGAGCGCTGATGACATGAGATCTGGTCTCTTTCTCACATGGAAACATGGTAAATCTTGAGGTGCAGGAAGGGTGGAGATGTGGTGTGAGTCTGGGAAGTCCGTCCTAGAAGAAATGATGTAGATACCAGTGGCAGGTCAGAATAAGCTCCATCAGGCAATCCTGAAGTGCTGAGAAACCTGAATTTGCTGTTAATCAAATTTAGGAGATAGTTTATTGAGAAAAAGAAATCAAGAATCCAAGCTCTTCACTTTTTCACTTTTTTTCTTTTTGAGACTGATGGTAGAGGACATAAAGTCTTCCTCTTTGATAAAGACTTAGCTATGGTAGCTAAGTCTGTACGCAGACGTCCTTTCTCTATTCAACAAAGTGATTTTCAGTAACAATTATAAAATAAAACAAGTAATAGTAATAGAACAGAGATGCAGACAGTCCAAATGTTCAAATGTTCTTTTTCTTTCTTCTATTTTTTTTTTTTAAGAGAGAGAGAGAGAGGAGTATGGAGGGGGAGAGGGAGAGAGAGAGAGAATCTTAAGCAGGCTCCATGCCCAGCACAGAACCTGATATGGGGCTCCATATCACGACCTTGAGAGGTTGATCCCAGCTTAAATCAAGAGTCAGACACTTAGCCAACTGAGGCATCAAAAAGGAAAAAAAAAAGGATGAAAACTTTAAATCATATCGTGTTTTTTGACAAAAAAGAATCCTTATATTCGTTTGCAGCAATAAATACAGTTTTTCTTTTCAAGGCTTCTACAAATTTGACAATGACGTCAATCAAGTTGATCTTCATGGCTTTGGGGTCAGTAGATGGTAGAGTCCGTTTTGCCAATCTAGCTTTACTCACAGCTGATCAGAGAATGTTTTCTGCTTTAATATGAAAACTTTTCTTTTACACAAAGCAACAGATTCTCAAATAGTTGGGAGAAATCTTAAACATAAGGGTAAATTTCACAGGGAGCCGTACAATTTTTATATCACCACAACTTACCCAGAAAGTCACGACATCATCCATGTCTGTTTTCATTCAGGCTGGATTCTGGTGGCTTTCAATTATCTTGGCTGTTGAAAATTTTAAACACAGACACCCAACTGGTCATACTGCATGACAGCTGGAGTAACTCAAATTCTATTTCTTCGTCTTTGCATCTGTTACGTTGTCTTTATTTATTTTGAAGCTCCTGTTCAATCACAGGATTGTGTTGCACCACAAGTGCTTGGAAATAGAAACCGTGCACAAAACAAGCTCACTTAGGAACCTGATCTTGAAACCAACACATGCAATCGAGTTCCTGTTTGTTGGCAATGACTGTATAATTAATTATCAGAATTTGCTTTCATATAGAATATGATTATGAAAGTATAAATAGCAGAATCATGCTAATTTGAAGCTTACATACATGTTACTAAAAGTGAACTGAGTAAGTGGTTACTCAGTTCGGTTTAGTAAACGAGTTAGTTTAGCAATTGTTTTGAACTTAGACCAATGAAAGTGTTGTTTTTGTTTCTGTTTTTAAGGAAAGAGTATTTTTTTTCATTATAGTCTTTAGAAGTGCTAGTTTATGGTGATAATAAAATGAAGACTAGACAGTTTTATTTATTTTATTTTTTTAGGATTTATTTATTTTAGAGAGAGAGCACACATGCGGGGGAGGGGCAAAGGGAGAGGGATACAGAGATGAGCAGGCTTCCTACTGAGCTGTGTGCCAGGCGAGGTCGTGGGGCTCCATCCTAGGACCCTGAGATCATGACCTGAGCTGAAATCAAGAGTCAGATGCTTAACTGACTTGAGACTCTCAGGTGCCCTTTAAAATAATAGTTTTAAAATTCTCTACAGTCAGTGCATTATCTTATTGCCTGACCTTAGGCAATCCCTTCCCCATCCCTTCCTTTGGGCTTTGGAATATCCTTCCTTAAAGGATTTCTTTGGATTCAGGTGTTTTCAGCTATTTCTGATATATTTCATGATTTTTTCCCCCATGTCTTTTCTCAAATGATGAATCCTTAGAGGGCAGCCTGGGCGAGGGTTGGGATTCTTTGGAAATGTCGCCTGTTGAAGGGCACCCCCATTCTGAGCCTATGAGCTCACTGCCCCATTGCCATGAAAATAGGAGCATGGTGTTGCTCACCAGAGGGAGTGAGGTGGCTCGGCTACTGGCAAGCTCACTCCCAGTCCCCAGGGAAATCACTGGCCAGGTGTCTCACTACACTAGGACTGCCTTGTGACCTTGGTAAATGGTCTGGATCAAGATTGGATCTCTTTCTAATTTAAGTTCTTTAGGGGGCCTCCAGTATACCAACCCTCCCTCTTTCTACCAGAGGCAGGAGTAGTGCCAACCTCGCTAGGCTATGCCAGGAAGTTGTTCTTACTGTGTTTATTCCCTTCCCCTGGTTGCATTTTTCTTCTAAAGTGCCTGCTTAACAGCGCACTATAATCTTGATCAGCTAATCCCATTAGGAGATGGTGCCTTTGCTGGACAATCTCATCAGAAATTCCCCTGGAGAAAAAAAATTAGTATAAATTTGGCAGAGGGAATCCTAATTCCATACAATACATCCTCTGTAAAACATATCCCTCTCCCAACGAGACCAGAAAGATCTATGCGCTCATTCTTATCTTGCTAGTGCTCACTTCTTAGAGATTTTATTTTTACTATAGAAATGATAAATACAGCACGTGTATTCCATTTGGTTTTCATTGTGAGGTAAAATACTTATTGAAATGAGCAACATCGGGAGCCTCTGAGAATGGTAAGTCCATAGAACATCTGGAGGGGAGGTAAAGAAAATGTTTTTGCAGGTTTTTTGGGGGGGAACAAATGGGCCTTGGGTTGTTGGAGGTAGGGATCTGAGAGCATTTGGTCTCATATGAAAGATGAAACATGTTTAGGCCAGGAGGCCAAGGAGACATGAATCATGGAAACGAAAGCCTATTAGGCATAACATTATGTGTGGAGGTTTGTTTGCCAGTCCTGGGTCTGTCGTCTGGGATCCACCCTGGGGCAGGAGGGGTAGCCCCTACGGTGGGATTTCTCAACTTTCTGAATCACCTGGATGGATTGGACCAATGGGATTTGTGGATGGGAGGTCAAAGGGCAGGGGGAGGGACAAACTGGGTAATTCTCCCTCCCATCCCTACTTTTCTGCCCTGAATCAAGTCTCCCCCAGTCCTTGTGGTTCCTCTGTGGCCTCAGGCACGCAGCGATTCTAGCTTTGGTGGTGGCCCCAACCCCTGGCCTGGGGTAAGCCCACTTTATAAACTCTGTTTATTCAGGGTGGTAATAGTTTTCCTGCTGCTACAGCTCTCTGGGACTGCCTCACTGTCCTATATTGGCTTCTCAGCTCTTTCCTCCCTTCGGTAACCAATTGCTTGTTTTAAATTCCCTCTGCTTTCATTACAGGGAAATTTCCTTATTTATTTATTTATTTATTTTTCTGATGGGTTTATAAAGGATACATTCCGAATAGTTCTGTTTTTAGAAGTGGCCCAGTGAAAACCATATATGAGGCAGATGTTTGGTTGATTATTCACTTACTAATGTTCTTGTCCTTCCTGTCTTCCCTCTGGGATTCTGTTAAGGACCAGACCTGAACTGTTCTAGCCTGGTATCTCTGCTGACATGAACGTCATTGGAAAAAGAATACTGGTTTCATACATATAAGGTTAATTGATGGATGGATTTGGGAGCTCAGTAAATTCACTGGATGCTGGAGCCTCAGTATTGGGATTAGGTAGGAAGCCAGGCACCTTTATGGTCATAAGAATGTTCTTTTTGCCACCACCATGGCTGACTTCTAACCTGACCTTCCATTCTCATGAGGTCCAAGATTTCGAGTTGGCAGAGAAAATGCCACTGGTGAAGCTTAAGTCATGTGGCTCCCTCTGTCTGTACTAGAGGACATGGAACGGGGAAGAAGGAGCTCTATACTTCAACTTGCATGATGGATGTGAGTCTAAGAGCTAAGACCCTGCTAAGACCACACACTGGGTAGAAGAGGTGGTTCTCTGGAGGAAATTGGGTCACTGTTGGGAAGGGAATATGGAGGCTGGGCAGCCACATAAGGACAAATATTCACCACATTCTCAGGGAATGGTAGTTCTTCTTGGTTACCATTCCCAGTCCAGCCTCTCTGGTGAAGGTCTGAGAGTAACTGCTATTTTTTGATGCTCACTTAAGGGTATCTTCTCATTTAAGTCAGTTTACAGATGAGAAAACCATGGCTCAAGATGCTGAAGTGAAGGCCAAAGGTCACCTTCCAGGAAATGGAGCACAGCTGGGTTTGGATTCAGGTGTGCCCCCAAGGCCTAGAATGGCAGCCTTGATGTCAGGAAGCCTTTTTCCAGAGGAGCAAATACTTTTGTTCACCATTCACCCTCCTCAGAGCACCCATTTGATGTCCGGGTTGATTCAGGCACCAAGTTGCTTGCTCGAGAAAACCCATGGTGGGGGCACCTGGGTGGCTCAGTGGGTTAAAGCCTCTGCCTTCGGCTCAGGTCACATTCCCAGGGTCCTGGGATCAAGACCCGCATTGGATTCTCTGCTCAGCGGGGAGCCTGCTTCCCTTCCTCTCTCTCTGCCTGCCTCTCTGCCTCCTTGTGATCTCTGTCTGTCAAATAAATAAATAGAATCTTAAAAAAAAAGAAAAAAAAATACTCATGGTGGGAAATAGTGTTAGGGGCTGTATTCCAGACTGCGGTTCCAAAGACTTTCCTTTATTTTCTTACTCCTTGAGGTGTTTCCCTGAGAACTCTGTGAAACAAAAGAGAGACAGACAAAGAAACCTGTAGTTGGACTGGAAAAACTATGTAGGATTATCGCCCTTCAAGACAGTCTACAGTATTCGTGGAGCTGAAAAGTCCTAAAATAATAAGCCCTGTAGAGCTTTCGGCTTTGTTTAACTCAAAATTTATGCACCTATTTTGACCTCGGAATGTGGAGTACTCATTAACATTTGTGTTAGGCAGGATTTTCCAGAAAAACAGACCCAATAGGATCCATATTCTAAGCAGGAGACTCAGGAAAGCCAGTGATGTAATTCTAGTATGAGTCCCAAAGCCTGAGAACCAGGGAGCTGGAGGTGTAAGTCCCCGTCCTGGTGCAGGAGAAGATAACGGGAGATGTCTCAGGTCCAGTAGGCTAGAAGGGAAGGGAGTGAACACCTTCTTCCTTGCCTTTTGTTCTGTTCAGGCCCTTAACCAATGGGATAATGCCCACTCACACTGGATTTTATTGAGTTGACTAATTCGAACACTAACTCATCTGGGAACACTCTTGCAGACACACCCAAAAGTAACGCCTGGTCTGGACACTCTGTGGGCCGGTCAAGTTCACACATGAAATGAACCATCACAACAGATCATTTGACGAATATCAATCAGGGAACATTTACTGTCGTACTATCTTCCCATCTAGGTAAACTGATGAGGAGGTGGTCTCAAGGCCCAGGCTGTAGCTGCTTTGAGGGATGGGGGGAAATACGCTGGTCGCTCAGGTACGCCGCACCACTCCGGTGGGGCGTTTTTGCCATGCGGTTTTGGTTACAGTCCAGAAATTCTGGGCCTTCCTCAGACCTGCCCACATCGCAAGACACAGCTTAGGTTTATGAGTGGCTTTCCCTTTCTTTTTCCTCCCCAAATGCACAGGTGTACCGCTTTGCTATGTCACCTTCTAGAAACATGAAAATGAGTCTAAATAGATTTGGGACCGTTATGACACTAGTTATAATAACTAGGGATATCCCAGGTCTTTAAAAAACTACGTTTGGGGACAATACTAGTTTCAGTGTTCAGTTAACTAACTCATGGTTGTTGTATCCTGGGTTTAGGGGCAAACTCCTGATGCCATTTAGTCTTTCCCTGACAAAGGCACGGAGAGAAGAGAATTCTACAATATAATGGAGCATTCTCAATTAAAAAAAGCAATCCCACCTCACATCTTTTATACCTGACCTCGTTTTAGAAATGAACAACACAGCAGTCTTTCCAATTGGAATCTTCTGGGTTTTGCGCGTGCGTGTGTGTTAATGGTGGTGGCAGTGGTGGCTGTTTCATGGAATGCTCATTAGAGAACTAAATAATAAGGTCTCTGTAGAGTTACAGCGACTATATTTGAACTGTCAGCCATCTTCCCATGATGCACTGCAGCTTGCATCTTTTGGCTGCAAAGCTGTGATGTTATAAATCTGGAAAGAGACAGGCAAATTACAAATTAGGCATATTGTCCTATTAGCTGCAGATTTCATGATAAATTCTGCACATAAAAACTTCCCAGTAATGGTTCTATCTATGAGACTTTGTACATATTCCGTATATATCTTTTGAAATGAAGACCGATGAGTAATGGTTTGGTTGAGGAATAAATACATAATGAAGAATCACCTTTGATCTTTCTTGCTTTCTATGAGGTCAAAGTTGGGATGGGTTATAAATCATGATTTATGCTTTAAAGTCTGTGGTATTTTTTTTTAAAACAGTCTATTTCCCCATTGTTTTGATTTCAGTTGTTTAATTATTCATCAACCTGCAGTTCTTCCACTTTTTCAATGTTAGGTGTATTTGTTTAATTTTGGATACAGTTTGATTTTCAAGACTTGACTTTTTTTTTCCACCTCCGTGCATTGTCTTTGTGTTTACTGTGTTACATGACTGTACTACGAAGATTTAGTTGTGGTAAATAAAAACCCAAAATATGTATGTGTATCCATGCTATGAACTGTGACTGCAATCAGGGATTTTTAAGTAGAATTTTCAGGTGTTTTCTTCACTTACTACATTTTTTTTCTTTCCTTCCTTTCTCTTTCTTTCTTTCTTTTTTTAAAGATTTTTATTTATTTATTTGACAGACAGAGATTACAAGCAGGCAGAAAGGCAGGCAGAGAGAGAGGAGGAAGCAGGCTCCCGGTCGAGCAGAAAGCCTGATGTGGGGCTCGATCCCACGACTCTGGGATCATGACATGAGCTGAAGGCAGAGGCTTTAACCCACTGAGCCACCCAGGTGCCCCTTTTTTTTCTTGAAAAATAAAAAAATTTTAAATGCTTATAGGAGCTGCGGGACCTCAAAAACATGACATGCTTCACACACAATTGTAATGAATTTTTGAACACAGCTTGACTTGGTAGTGTGGGCATCTGATGAGAAGGAGTTTTTAAAAAACGATGTTTCTTAATACGATAGAAATAGAGGAAACTTGAACTGATTTTGCGGTCCCAGAAAGGTAACCTGCTCCCCTTAAACTAGAGAGACAGCAGGCAAATTCCTTTTTATCGTAGTGGTTGGTTTTAAATTTGGGGGTTGATGGGTGGACAAGACTCTGTGACACATACAGCCCCTAAACTCCATGCTATTCAGTGCTACAAAACATCAATCAACCTTTTAGCATAATGGGATGTTATAATTGGATACTGGCAAAAGCTTATTTCACACATTACTTCTGTTAATTTGTTTTTATGCCCCTGTTAAATATCCCTGCCACTTTGTACCTCCTGGGGAAGAAACAGTTGGTAACACACTTGAGACGAACCCCGGAGGGCCTCACATACAGGGTAAAATGCCTCTTTTCTCCCCCATATTGTGTTCCTACCTTGAGAGTTCTCTTAACTCCGAGACTGTGGAACGAGCACGGAATATTTTAGCAAAGCCAGCGTCACCTCATTAAGCATCCTTCACAAGGGTTGAATGTGGCCGTGCGGCCATTCTAGTGAATATAGTCCCGGCACTAAAAAACATTTATCGCCATCATTAAAAAAAGAACTTTTAAAATGAGTTTGAAAGAAAGTCATTACCTCCTTAACTACCAAATAAACTCAGTGGTCTATGTAGATGATGATGAAATATCCCTGGTGCTTCCCTCTTCCTCTCTTTGTTCCGTAAGCTGTAATTCATGCTGAGTCTGTGCTGACAGCTCTCCCTCTAGGTCCCTCCCCGCGCCTGTCCGCTGCCTCCCCTCGCTTAATCGTGTTTGCCTTGTTTGCTCTCTGCTCTTGTTTTCATCTCAGAATAAACTTTATTCCTTACTGTCTTTTAAAGTGTGTGTGTGTGTGTGTGTGTGTGTATAATCTAAAGTATAGAAACTTTAAACGAAACTTGACTGCTTTGGGGAACTATTTTGAGCAAATTTAGCTTTTGGATTTCTGTTAGTGTTTTTTGCAAGCACGGGAATTCACTGATGAGTAGAGGTTGTAATCTATTCAGGGAAGCTTAAATGAATGGACTTAGATCATCAGGGATAGAGAAGTGTCTAATTTCCCTACCTTCCACCTGTCCAAAGTCTAAATGCTTGGTGACTGGAAAGCTTCACAGATCCTAAGCGGACACACTGGGCACTTTTTCATTAAGGGAGGGCAGATCACAGAAGTCTTCCCTTCTTCCCATTTTCTCCCGCCTGCTTTGTAGTGCACTCTAAACGTGGCTGTGCCCTATCTTTGATAGCAGTGGGGTTTGGCAAAGTCGTTTGAAGGAGCAGTACAATCACCAGGGGTTGGTTCCTTTGTGCTGGTCGGCCATTTTCTTGGCCTCACATTTCCACAGCAATATCCAGAGGGCTTTGGGTAAGCATTAGCTAAGTCTCCCTTTTACAGCCAGGTCAGAATTTTAAAATTCATGGTGAGGGACGCCTGGGTGGCTCAGTTGGTTAAGCAGCTGCCTTCGGCTCAGGTCATGATCCCAGGGTCCTGGGATCGAGTCCCACATCAGGCTCCTTGCTCGGCAGAGAGCCTGCTTCTCCCTCTGCCTCTGCCTGCCTCTCTGTCTGCCTGTGCTCGCTCGCTCTCTCTCCCTCTGTCTCTGACAAATAAATAAAATCTTAAAAAAAAAAAATGTTAAAAAAAAAATAAAAAAATAAAAAAATAAAATTCATGGTGAATCGCTGGTACCATTTCGTGACTGGAGGTTTCCTAAAATTAAATGCATGTCTTGAGTGAAAAGGGGCTTGGCAACAACCAACCAAGAACCACACCAACATGTGTGAACACTGTGAATATTTGTGTTAATGTGAAGCTAATAATGTCTCTAGCAGCATTGAGGCCCGGGTATCTACGTCCATTTAGGTCCCCTTCCATTAGCTCTGGGTCTGGCAAGCAGGACAAGGGATGAAGCCTTGACAGCTGCAGAATGAGATCCAGGGGCAGGCAAACAGTTGGGAGACCTGATTCTAGTTCCTCTCTCTCCTGCCTGGATTCTAGTTCCTCTCTCTCCTTACATACCCTCAGAGCTTTACTTTGATTAAGAGAAGGCACGGGTACGAAACTGGACCAAATAATGGATGTGAAAGCCCTTGCTGATAACATGGATTCATTATAATTGCTGTTTGGCTTGATTTGTGACAGGACCAATGTCACAGAGTGTGATCTGTGTGACCACATGGGCCCTGAGCTCAGAAGGCCCCTGTGCTTGGTGTGGTGTTCTACTGTTGCCATCTTGAAATTCTTAATAATTTCGGAATGAGGGGCCTCACATTTTCATCCTGAACTGGGTTCCCTTGTTGGGTAGCCCATCCTGACTGTGGGCCCGCAGTTGGCTCAGATGGCTGGATTGGTTCACTCAGCAAGTGTCACTGGGCCCTGCTCCAGGAAAGTGGGATTTTATTTTTTGTCCTGGGTCTGTCTTGAGCCTCACATAGTTACAGTTGTGGGTCAAGGCTGTCACTGCTGGGGCTCTCCTCAGCAAGGCAGAGGCCTGTCAACTGGGAAACCACTGCCACTGAAGCCACAGGGAGCCTCCTTGGTAGGTCCACCTTTAAGACTTGGAGAAATGTTGAAATTATATTTATGCAAAATTTTATGACATTCTCTTTCACCTTTGGACCTACCTCTGCTATTAAGGAGTAGTGTTTGGAAAGGGATGGCGGTGCTGAAGGTTGTCATAATAATCGGAGCAGGGCAGGCAGAGGGGCAACACCGGCCCTTGGTGGCATGGGTAAGGAATGCTAGATTTCCTGCCACGCATGGACAGCCCCACATCGTGGGTACTTTTCTTGCTTCCCATACAACATCCCACGTGCCATTCACATCACCTAACCAGTCATTCTTGTAGTGAAAAGTGGTTTCCATTACTGAAGGTAGGAATGCCAGTTTCCACACAAGTACCCTCTACTTTTTTTTTTTTTAAGGTTGTATTGATTTATTTGCTAGAGAGAGGGAGAGAGAGAGAGAGAACACAAGCATGAAGAGCGGCAGGCAAGGGGAGAAGCAGACTCCCCGCTGAGCAGAGAGCCCAACATGGGGCTCGATCCCAGGACCCTGGGACCATGACCTGCACTGAAAGCAGATGCTTAACCCACTGAGCCACCCAGGTGCCCCTTTACATGGCTTTTATATACCCTGAGTCATGCAGCAATGCAACTGCCGTCCAAAGAGAGAAGGTTCTAGTTTGTTTCGTCCAGAGCTTGACTGTGAACTATTTATTCAGTATTTAAAAAAAAAATATTTTATTTATTTATTTGACAGAGAGCACAAGGAGGCAGAGAGGCAGGCAGAGAGAGAGGGGGAAGCAGGCTCCCCGCAGAGCAGATGTGGGACTGGATCCCAGGACCCTGGGACCGTGACTTGAGCCAAAGGCAGAGGCTCTAACCTGAGCCACTGAGCCACCCAGGCGCCCCTATTCAGTATTTTTTGAAGGTTGTCAATGAGGACAGAAATGTGGGTGGCACTTGACTCCCGCTGAAGCACACTGGCTGTAGTGTGTCTACAGCTGCTCTGGCATTCAGTGTGTTTTGATGCATGTGTAGACATACAGCTACACTTATTAAGGTCTCGTTCTGACATGTGAAGTCCAAACTTCATTATAAGTAGGTCCAAGCATCTGACATCTGCTTTAAGGTCTTCTTCAGTTCAGGGATCAGCAAACGAGGGCCAAAGCTGTCCTGGCGTCTCTTTCTAGACTGCTCAAAGCCTCACCAATACTCAAGTTGTGAAAAAGAAAAAAAAAAAGAAAGAAACAAAGACCCTCTGCAGCCCACGAATCCTGAAATACTGACCAGATGAGCCTTTACAGAAAAAAAATGTGCTGACTGCTGGTCTAATGTAATAATGCTTAAGTGGTGATATATCAAAATATATAGTTCATTAAAAATTATTTTCTTTTTCACATCTCCTTTATATACAGGTAAGGGCATCATGTGGATTAAGGCCATTTGATTATTGGTTGGATATTTGCGGCTTTCCCTCAGAAAAGTAAAAGGAAATGACCATTTGTTATGTCAAGGTGTGTGGAGAATTTCCAGTCACTCTTTGGGAAGGGTGCTCTGGGTTGAAGGTTCACAAACGCTGGCCTCCCATCCACTGCTGGAGAAGTGCTTTCTGTCTGCACTCCCATTATCTTTAGCTCGTGGTTTCCTTGGAGCACACTCACACTCACACTCACACCCCATTCCTCCTTTCCCTCTCGCTTCAAGCCCCAGCGACTGACTGTGGCTGCACCAGAGCTAGCGAGGGGTTGTCTATGGGCAGCAGATTCCTGTGTTTCCCTCTGTGGGCACTGGTCTCCTGGGCCCGGCCCCACACAGCCCAGACCCGCAGCCTGCCTTCTGGCCCAGAGCTCCCTTCCTGATCCCGGCTGTCCTGTCTGGCCTCCTCTCTTGCCATGTCCATTCTCCCCTTTTGTTGTCTGGTTCTCTTTCAGTTTCTCAAACATAATACGTTCACGTTTCCCCTTGGTCTTGGTGAATATTCCCCCCCCCCCCCCCACCCCTCATTGCTTGGCTTTTCCCAACTCCGCTTTCCTGCCATGGTGCTGCCTCCCTGACTGGCCTCTGCCTCCATGAGAGCAGACCTCCCTGCTCCTTCCATTGCTCGGCTCCAGGCCTGTGCCTGGTGAGGCTCAGTCACGATTCGTATGCCACAAGCTCACCCTTCAAACTCTGTAATTTTCTCCCATGTGAGGCGTATGTGGAAAAAGAAAAATTAGCCCTGATGCCTTGATACTATCTTGGCCTGCTTTTATAAGTAAGATCTTTAGAAGCGTATGTGTGAGTTTTCAGTACACACTGGCTGGTCAGAAAGATTAAGACCTTCATCCATTCCATGTGGAAGGGTGAGAAACCATAATAAGGAGTCACTGGAAAGCTTGGACTTAGGCCTAGGGGATTCAAGGAACAAGGAGACACCACTTTTTGGGAGGAATAGTCCTGTGGAGCTTACCCGGACACCTTTTCTCTAAAAACTGCCTTCCCACTTAGCAACTAGGTCTTTGCCACACAAAGACCAGCTACACCTAGTGAGATCTGTGGAGATATTTGGCTTTTCCTCCGTGCCTTAGTCACTATCAGCATACTAGTGACTAATCATTAGTCAGTACTGTCATCAGTTCACTTTAGAATTTTTACAGTAATTTTCTGACTTCAGGAGCAAATCTATTACTCCGGTAGGGAGCAAAAATAATAGAGAAGCTCTCGTCTCTGTGGTCCTCAACTCTCCCATGTAACAGCACCTTTGGTGCCCCTGGAGTTGCCATGTCTGCATTAGGATCCCTTCACAAAAGGGAACTTATTGGGTCACGTAACTTCTGGCTTCACTGGTTGCAGTTGTTTAAATGATCTTGTCAAGGATTTCTCTATCTCTTCTCTCGGGGGTGCTTCATTCTCAAGCTTGTTTTTCTTCATGGATCTCCTCCCCCTCCATCTCATTTTTCATGGAGAAAAGGAGCAACATCCCCTGATATTTGAAAGAAGACACTGGGCACAGGCGACTCAGCAACCTTTTGTTTTTTGGAAAGAATTGTGTTCAGGATGTTTGTATCGTTGGCCTTGTGTGTGGTAAGCTTACTAGGATAGCATCTCCCTGGGAGAGGCTGATGTCCAGTTTCCAGAGGTTAAGTTAGAGAGTATAATCGTGACTTGAAGTCAGGCTTCCCTCTCCAACATAAAGTGGATATTGTTTCTCTCTGTCATTCTGACTCCTCTGTACGTCTCTCTTAATTAGGCTTGTATACAGGAATTGGTATTTAAATGTCAACCTCCGAACCCCATCTGTGACCACAATTTGTGGTTTTCATCTGAAGAGTTTAGCAATAGCCCGAAGAAAAGTTTCCTTTCTTTGTACTGTGTAAGAGAAGTTTCCGTGTAGCCCTCATTCGTTAGGTCTGATTCACATACCTAATTTTGAGCTGTTACTGATTGGCCACCCTCAGGTCCACAGGCCACACAAACTGAAAGGAAGAAGGGCAAATGTCTATCAACAGTTGTTCTCCAATGGTTAAGTAAATATCAATTACTTGGGGCTCTTGATAAATGTAGATTCAGGTTCACTAGGCTCCAGGGTGGGGCCTGAGATTCTGCATTTCTTTCTTTGTTTTTTTTTTTTTAAAGATTTTATTTATTTATTTGACAGAGAGATCACAAGTAGGCAGAGAGGCAGGCAGAGAGAGAGAGAGAGGGAAGCAGGCTCCCTGCTGAGCAGAGAGCCCAATGCGGGGCTTGATCCCAGGACTCTGGGACCATGACCTGAGCCAAAGGCAGAGGCTTTAATCCACTGAGCCACCCAGGCGCCCCAAGAGATTCTGCATTTCTAATGAGCTCTCAGGTGATGCTGATGGAGCTGGTCTGGGCACCACATTTTGAGTAGCAAGGTCTGAAGGAACACGGGGATGTGGTTACTCAAGGTGCATGATGCTGGGCAGGGGAAGGAGACCAGAGATGGCCGCCATGATCCCTTCCTTCAACCCATTTTTTTTTTTTTAAATCACTTCTGCTTAGTGAACACAAGCTCTAAATTTCTCAGGGGACTTACCTCAACAACCACAATGCACTGTGACCTGTCCTTCATTGAACTCCTTGCATAAAATTCATCAAATTGTTGATGATGGTGAGACATCTGGCATGAAAAAATTCTCGAGGTTAGATTCATTCCTAAAACACTCAAAGGAAGGAAGAAACCTCTTTCTGACATGGGAGCACTGTTCTGTAGAGCTCCTGCTCTAAGGCCATCCACTCTGTATGGAGACTGAGATTGAGTGGGGTTCTGTGGCCTGGCCCACCAAGATAACTTGCTTCATTGGAGGAAACTGGTTCTACATTCCAAACTGATAACTTATGAAACCAGGCAGCTGGAACAAAAACTGCTTGGTGGAACACATTTTTTTCTTGGCTTGAGAATAGGGGAGAAGGCCACTTATTATTTGAGAGTACTGATGCCGACGAGGTAACAGGGGTTTATCTGGAGGTGATGAGGTGGTTCTGCTTACCTAATGCAGTATTAGACGCCCCCCCCCGGCCCCCGCCGATAACAGCCTTTTATTTTACTCATAAGTGGTCAGGGTTTAATGGGACAAAGCCCATTTCAGTTCTACTTGGTGTTAGTTGGGGTAGATAAAAGACCGGAATCATCTGAAGGGTCACTCATAGATCTGGTTCCTGAGGAGACTCACACAGCTGGGGGCTGGCACAGCTGGACTTCTGGGTGTTTCTCTCTAACTCTCTCTCGTTTCTCCATGTGATCCCTCCAGCCTGGACACTTCCTTCATGTGAATGCAGGGCTCCCAATGCACATGTGGAAAGAGCAGGAGTGGGGAGAGGGGGAGGGGAAAAGAGAGAAAGGGAGATGCACATGGTGGTGGTGGTGCTGGGGGAGGACCAAGCTGAAGCCCCATATCCTTTTATGACTTGTCCTTGGAAACCACACAGCATCACTTTCACTGAATTCTGATCTGTCAGTGCAGTTACAAAGACCCACAAAGTTTCAAGGGGAGGGAACTTGGACTTTTTGTGTAAAGTTTCAGTATTGCAGTATAAGAGGAACCTGAGGGATGGGGTGTGTGCATGCGTGTGTGTGTATGCGTGTGTGTGTGTGTAGCCATCTTTAGAAACTATGAACTGGCACAGAGACTATGGGTGACATGATAGCTTTGTAAGAATACACACCTGTCTGATGTTTTCAAAGAGAATATATAGCTTTAATATCTAAAAAAAATTGCAACAAAATGACTTTGATAAAAAGTCCTATAGGGGTGCATGGCTGGCTCAGTTGTTAACCATCTGCCTCTGGCTCAGGTCATGATCCCAGGGTCCTGGGATTGGGGCCCTGCCCTGGGCTCTCTGCTCAGTGGGAAGCCTGCTTCTCCCTCTCCCTCTCCCATTCCCCCTGCTTGTGCTCCTTCTCTCCCTATCTCTCTCTGTCAAATAAATAAATAAAATCTTTAAAAAAAAAAAAAGGACCTTGTATAAGATCTAAGCACCAAAACCTTGGCCAATATGTAATGTCCTTCTCTGCCCTCTTCTCCTAGCCACTCCCATCACCGATTATGACAGAATCAAGCCCCTTAAACAGAGAATAAGGCATTGGTCATTGGGCCGGCCAAATCACAAACAAACCGATTTCTTCTCAATTCTTCCTGATATAACAAACCAGGAGCAAGTGAAGAGCTCAGGGTTTTCTAAGTCAAAGAGGTAGAGAAAACCTCCTTGAAACAACGGCCAGTCCTTTCTGTTCAGCCCAACTGTGTAATTTCGAAGCCTGGCGTTGGGCTCCAACAGCAATATCCTAGCTGCAGGGCATGGCGGCAGATGGAGTATGGCGTCTAATAAGCTCCAACTCCCCATTGCCGCCTGGCCACATAAGGAGAGCAGTAATAACACTCCAAGAATGAAAACATCCATCAAAGCCTGACAAACCTCTGACATAGATTTTCTTTATGTTCCTAAAAGAGCTAGTTAAATGTGATGGAACTGCTAATAAAAATTCTTTGGTGGTCCTAATGAAACAGCTTGGTACACCCAATCTCCTTCCTTGTTAGGCGAAAAGGAAAGCTGTATTAGAATTTTTGGTGGCTAACACTGTTTGTGGTCTGGTGGAACGGAGGGGAACTGGATCAAAGCAACTCAACTCACTTGTCTTCTGGAATGGGAGACAACACAGTGATGAGTTTTAATGGTAGTCTTTGCCACAGAGAGATCGACTTTGTCATTGTAGTCCAAGAACAGAAGCTTGGAGGGATCAGGGGATGAGGGGACAGGATTTGCTTTTCCCTTGGTGGGTCTAAGATGTTTTTTCTTTCATCGAGCATGGTCCCTTAGGCCATTGAGGTATTTCTTCTGGACTCAGCAGAATGGAGTGTGATGCATTCCATGCTGGCATCAGCACTGCCTGCAGAGGAATTTGTAAGGCACTTCATTGCAATGTAATGTCTTGGTCATTTGTAGGTGGTGTCCCCCCTCACCTGAACTGCACTGACCATAATACATCTGGAGTGATATGACATTGCATTAGCCTACCCTGATTACTTCCTGTTTCCCAGTGTCCATTGTTGGCTTCCTTGTTTCCCTGTCATTTAAGGGGGTGGTGGCTCCTTTTTTCTTTTTTAGACACAGTGGGTGATTCAGGGGGAGGGGCAGAGGGAGAGGGAGTGAGAGAATCTTAAGCAGGCTCCACACCCATCATGGACCTGATGTGGGGCTCGATCTCACCACCCTGAGATCATGAACTGAGCGGAAATCAAGAGTCAGACACTTAACTGACAGAGGTACCCAGGTGCCTTGAGGGGGTGGTATCTTTGACCAAGCCAGGAGTCCTAAGGTCTGTGGTCTCTTGTCTTCCCATGCTCTACACAGCCATTCCTTCGGAAATCTGGCCAGTCTCCCAGGACACCGTTATGAAGCAGGGTCTATACTGAGACTATCCCTAGGACCCAAAGCAACCCTGTCCCCTTTCTATAGAGTCTGGGGGAATTTCTCTTACTTTCTCTCCTTTCTTTCTGAAGCTCATTCCTTCCCTGCCCCATCTAGCATTCTGGCTTTCCTGAATGTGGGCTTTCACACAACCCAGGGAAGGTGGTGACCTCAGAGAGGAAGAAACCTATGAATCAGCTTCTCAAAAGCATAAACTTATGTGTTGAGGATTCTGGGTGTCATGTTGATCTTATACAGGAAGAAACCAAGACCTAGGTAGATGAAGGGACTAGGATAAAATCACACTGTTAAGAAGCTGAGTGAGGCTTATGTTCTGTGAGTCCAAGCCCTGCATCTGGACACCTCTCTGTCGGTTGGAACCATCAGAGAGGTTCATCCAATAGGACCTGTTCATATAGACAATGCACTTCTGAATATTTGATGTCAACAGAGCCACTGACTTCTAACGTTCTCTGGGCAGAGCTGTGGACTTCGAGTCAGAGCGTCTGGGAATTCTGACCTTCCAGCTGCCACAGCTGTGTGATCTTAGACAAGGCATTTGACCTCCCATGATCTCACAGTTTTGAAATCTAAAATCCTGGCTCAGTCAACCTCACAAATATGGATTGGAGGAAAATGTTGGCAGCCTTTAGTGAGTTAGAAGTGCCACATGGGTACGACATAAACAATCGCGATCATCATGGTCTGCCTTGACTTGCCCCAAACTCCAAGAGGTCAAGCTCTTCACTTCCTCCAGTCCCGAAAGTCTCCACAGACAGTCATGGCAGTCATGACATCACAATAGGGGCATTGGAGGCATAAATTTGCTTATTATTTATTTGTGTGTCCCAGCTCTGTCTCCTGCCTCCTTGGGATTTGACACTCCTACACAGAAGTTTGGGATGCCGTCATGTTGACAGAAGTCACTGAACAATTAACCTGTATCATTAATAGTTTGTTAGCAACCTCCTTGCTTGGCTGATGTGTGGCCCTGGGCATCTCAATTAACCATTGTTCCTCCCTAGTGTATTATGAAAGGGGTTGACTATGCTCTGTGACAGTTCTATCCTGGAGGAAGAAGTTCTCCTGATTAAAAAATAAAAGACTCCTCTCACATCTGCTTTGCAAACATGGCCCCATCCCTTGCTTAAGATCTGCAGATCTTAGGTGCCAAGTAGAGCAGAATGCTGCTTTTGTAGCGCTCTGTTACCATCTGCATAATGGGAACCCTTGTTCAGGGAACCGGTTGTTTCTTATTTATTTATTTATTTTCAAAGATTTTATTTATTTGACAGAGAGAGATCACAAGTAGGCAGAGAAGCATGCAGAGAGAGAGGAAGGGAAGCAGGCCCCCTGCTGAGGAGAGAGCCCGATGTGGGACTCAATCCCAGGACCCTGAGATCATGACCTGAGCTGAAGGCAGTGGCTTAACCCACTGAGCCACCCAGGCGCCCCAATTGTTTCTTTTACCAGGCTGAGTTGCCAGGGATCAGCCACCCCCTCCCCCCGCCCCCCCAATTTCTGATGGTATCACCAGCACCATCTAGCAAGGTATTTTGTAAACAGTAAAGCTTGTCTGAATTGAATCTTACTACTGATTTGCCTTCTCTAGAAAGAATGGCTAGTGGACTTGTGAGAAGCCGTGTAGAACAAACTTGTTTGGCAGATAAATTGGTTGTTTAACTGCAGAGGGTGAATACAAAGAAAACACTTTCTACCATGTACTATTATATCAAAGAGCACACCACAGTAGGCAAAACCATGGCATGGACAGGTCAAGACAGCTTACTCTGACATCCACCAAAATGCCTCTAAAGTTATTTTGGACGTTGCCTTGGAAATAAGCTTATTACCAGGCTCGGAACATGAGAGAGTCATGAAGCCAGAATTGGATATATGTGAGGTATGAGGGGAGTATTTAAAAATACATGTTTCTAGGCCCTCTCCTCAGAGGTCAGTATTCACTGTGTTTTTGTAGCTGAAAATAACCATTTTATTTTGCTTTTTATTTTTGGCATCCGGGTTGGGGAAGGACTTGGTGGGGGTGGTAGGGGTCTGAGCTGCAGGCCTCCAGCTACACTATGGGGACTCCACTTCCAAGATGGCCTCTTTAATTATATGTCTGCTGCCAGCAATGCTCCTTGGCCTGTCTGTCTGTGCCCTTGTAGGCCTCTCCATATGGCTTGCTACTTGCAGCTTGGTGGTGTTCATGCAATTGTACTTTTTAATAGCAGCTAACTGTCAAGAGGCAGAAACTGGAAGCCATGGGCTCACTTAAATATCCTTGGCCCAGCCCTAGCCTGTGCATCTGGGGCTGCCTTGATTCAAGGGGCCATGGAAATAGGTTCCACCACCCAATAGGGTATTGCACGGTTTCACTGAAAAAAGAGTGTGGGGGATGAGGGATGTTGGGAAAACAAAATTTGCCACATCTAACGCATGCAAAAGAAAGGTCTTCTGGAGAAGATATGCCTAGATAGAGGGTCCTATTATGTGCAGAATTTACAAACAAGTGCATTCATTGGGAATGAAGATGTTGGTGGTAGAATTTTATAGTCTGTGCTTAATAATTTCTATGGTTACAGAATGTTCGTTTCTTTGCATATTTTCATGGCATTGTTGAGAAAAGCAAACTCACTTTCCCAAGGGCTGTTCTCTTTGTCCTACACATCTTCTTCAAGAGCGTGTCTCCACACAAGATGTGCCTCCGACTTTAGTGCATGGCCTTGGAATGTTCTCATGTCCTCACGGGTCAGGTTTAAATGTAGATGTCCTCTGACTTTCCTTGAGTTTTAAAAAATACATACACTCATGTCTTTGCTCCTCGGTGGTATTTCCTCTTTTCCAATAATACTTTAAAATCTAATTTCATTGTTCCATTAAATGTGGTTCTTCCATTTTGATTTCTGCTTTTTCACTCTTCTGCAATTGGGGCTATCATATCAGTGACACTAACTAGTGGTTTTATTACACTAGAGCGTAAAAGAATTGCATTTCCTCTACGTTTATAAATGTCGTATCCACATTCAGGCTGTGCATAGATTTCACTGAAATGCCTTGAACTTGTTAGTTGGTCCACAAATAGCTCCTTTATATATTTATGGTAATACTTTATGTTGAACAACAATTTCACACTTAGAACTGTCCCTACTGGTTTGCGTGTTTTAAATGTCATCTGCTCATATTTATAAATGTGGAATGAGCTCACTCAAATTGGATTTCTTGGGTCCAAGACACTTCTGATTTTCTTAATGACCAAATAACCAAAAAGCAGAACAGATTAAGGAGAAAAAAAATATATCTCAGGCATACACAATTTTCAAGCAGTCAAGGTTTGTTTAAAGCTGCTTTGTTCGGCAGGAATGGTTAATAAAAGAAACATTTCCCCGAAGAATTGTTGTGGTCTTTAATTAAACTCCTTTCCCATAGGTTTGTAATGTAGTGTTGAACAATATTTGGTCACTTTCTCTGCTTGGTTTTTTTAGTCGCAGGCTGGACTTTATTGGATCTCGAGTCCTAAGGGAACATTAGGAGCAGAGAGAGGCAGGCTGCGTCAAATGAAAAGTTAATTGTGTTTAAGCTGTCTTGGAAACCAGCCTCCAGTGTGCCTTAGCTGAGAGCTGCTGTCAACCATTGGATACCTACCGGGCTGTCAAGCTGGGTCTGTGGCCAAGAATTTACCTGCCCCAGAGAAAGCGCAGCCTCACAAAGACTAGTGACTGCAGGGAACATCAATCCAGGTTCTCCCCTCTCGGCGGTCATGGGCTCAGGGACAGCGGGCCATGAGGCAATTCACTCGGCTGGTGGGGCTGGAAGTTGGGGGTTGCTCTGAGGAAGGAGGGCAGTGGGCAGAAGTTCCTCCCTAGAGTTCATTAAGACTCAGAACTGTCTTGTGAAAAAGCTGTGATAAATTGCTCTAAATGATCTGGGAGCAAAGCACTGTGGGAGTTGTTGAGATATTTTGTCTGGCTCTCTTCCTGTCCTTGCGTCGAGAATTGTTCTATCAGAGCAGACACCTGCAAAGTGTGCCTGGCATACCTAAAGTGGGTCACTTTGAGAAGGAACAGCCCCCTTCATGTCTGCAGCTTGGGGAGGGGGCACCCCCATCTCCTTCAGCCCCGCGGCATGTCCCTGGACACACAACTTTAGGAAGGGAAACTTGGCGGTCTTCCCGGTCTCTGTGAATATTCCGCTTCCTCATCTAGATGGCGATGCCATACTGTTCATTTGATGATTATTAACTCAACAGCTCACATCTTTTACTTGCATTAGTATATGAGGTAATGTGTGAAATGGCTAATAGTTGGCCATCTTTCAACTTACAGAAATGGCAGTTTTATAAATTTCAGTACATTTTGCACAAGGAAATTAGAAAATAAGGTAGTGTAAATACCACCAAATCAGTAGTCATAAGATGGATTTAAGCCAGAAAGCAGCAGCTCCGTAATAGAGGCATTGTTGATAAGACTAGTAGCTTTTCCACTGAAGAAAGAGTACTTTCTTTTGCTTTGAGGGGCAGTGCAGTGTGGTGGTTAACACTCGGCTTCCATGGCCAAACATGCTTGGGTTTGAGTCTCTGCTTGACCATGTATCAACTGGCTTGGCCTTGGGGAAAGGTCTGAAGATGAGGCTGTTAATAGTCCCTCCTGCCCGGGATAGCTGAGTAGATCCCAATGGATAGTATCTACCTCACCAGATGTGTCTCCCACCACTTCCCTTTGCAACTTATGACTGGGTATGCTTTGGACTTCTGGGATACCTTTGGCCACTGTGTCTTTGAATGTGCGGTTTCCTCACTCTCCAGAATGTTCTTCAACCGGTGCTTTTTCCTATGGGGTTCCTCCTTGCTTGAGATTTCTGCTCATTTCTTGTTTTCTTAGCTTGCTCTGGGCATCTCAGACTAAGTCGTAATTGTTGACTTTTACCCTCTAGTGGAACCCTGTAATTTCCTCTTGTCATAGCGATCACAGGTGTGATTTCAGAGTAAGGTATGTATTGTTTTGATCCATCGATCACCCTCTGTGAGCTCCATTTGGGCAGGAGACAAGATGTTTTTTGCTCATTGTTGCTCCCTGGAGGAGCTGACTCATAGTTGGTCTTCTGGAAGTATTGAACGAATGAAGCAGCTTGCATTCTTAGAAGTTCTTCCATTTTAAGGGTTTGGGGAGAGTCCCTGTATTTCTGTTAAAAAAAAATAAAAAGAGAAAGCACGTATGTAAGCAGTGTGTACATGTGTTTGTGTGACAATCATGGATAAAGACATCGGTTTAAAAAAAATTCACTCTGGGCATTCTATGCAAAGTGGTGGATAGGCAGGAAAGTGGAAGGTTTAATAACTAAGGTGCTGTCCGAAGTCTAGGCTCTGGCTTAGTTCATCATTTGTTTGCTCTGTGGTCTTGGAAAAGTTGCTTGTTCTGAAACTCATTTTCTACGTCTATACACTTGATATTAAAAATAGTACCTAAATGTTATGAGTTGAATTATGCCCCTTCCAAATTCACATATTGAAGTCTTAACCCCCAGTACCTCAGAATGTGACCTTAGTTGAAGACAGCATTTTTACAGAGGTAATCAAGTTCAAGTGAGGTCATCAGAGTGGGGTCTAATCCCATATGACTGGTGACCTTCTCAAGAGGGGTAATCTGGACATAGAAACACACAGAGAGGGACGGTGGGGGAAGAGATGGAGAGCACAGCTGTGTGTCGGCCAAGTTGAGAGGCCTTCTCCCTTCTCCCACAGACTTCAGAAGGAACCATCCCTGTGGACCCCTTGATTTTGGACGTAGAGACTCTAGAATGGTTGAGACAGCAAATTTCTGTCATTTAAGTCACCTAGTCTGTGGCACCTAGTTTGTGGTTTGCTTCAGCCCTTGACAACAGATACACGCAATTAGCCAGTTTAATACACAGTGAGACCATATGTTAAACAATCCAAAAATATCGGCCAGTTACAGTGGAAAACATTTATTTTTCTTGCCCATGGGTCTGTGTGTTGGTTGTAGTTCACCCAGACATGAGGCCAGCTGGGTTCAGATCTACTCCTTGTGCCTATATCATTCTGGCCCTGGCAGCTACCTGGGGCATGTTCTCCTGGAAGAAGGCAGAAGAGGCCAAGGCAAACGGTGCACGTCCGTTGAAGGCCTCTCAGGGCACCATGCCTGGTAGCAAAGCGAGTCACCTGGCCAAGCCTGCTTCAGATAGGCAGAACATAGATGTCTACTGTAGTGGGAAGTATGGAACCTCACATGGAAAAGGGAGAGACGGACAAAAATCCACTTGATCACCATACCTTTAAAAAAATTTTTTTTTAAAAGATTTTTATATATTTATCTGAAAGAGAGTGAGAAAATGAGCAGGGTGGAAGGGCCGAGGGAGACGGAGAATGAGACGCCCCGCTAAGCAGGGAGCCTGACCCAGGGCTCTGCCCAGGGACCTGGGGTCATGACCTGAGCCGAAGGCAGATGCTTAACCGACTGAGCCACCCAGGTGCCCCTTAATCACAATATCTTTACATAATGGGGTTTTCTTAGCTAAATCAGATTATGCACTTGAAGCTCTGAGCCCGGGGCCTGGCACCAAGTGGGGGCCCAATAAATGGGTGTTGCTATTTTTATTATTGTTTTTATTCTTGAACAAATTCTAGTGTTCATCTTCTATTGTGACTCTACATGGACTTTTTCCTTTCAAACAAGTAGAATTAGCTGAATAAATTGCATTAATATTTGGTTAAGTGAAAGTCTCTGTAGGCTGCATTATCGCAGCTGTGATTAATTCTTTTAAATTCTTTTAAATTGCATGTCTGCTTCAGTGGATTGGAACAGAGATATGATTTCAAGCTTATGTTTCTCGTTAGGACTTTGAGGCCACAATTAAATGTGCTTTTTCTTCTTCTTTGAAAAAAAAATCAAAGGCTCTTAAAATGGATTGTTGTGAAAGGACACATAAATAGGTTTTAATCAATAGCTGAATTCTCCAAAGCATCATCAAGACAAAGTGGTAAATGTTCGGATTAAATTTGTGATTGGTTAAGCTAGAAATCCATACAGTTGCATGTCACACAGTATTTAATAAATGGCATATAGAGTATCTTAATTGTACCCATTTATCACTTCCCTCTGTTTCTAGATGCATAAAGTTATCAAAATCTGGAAACTCAAACATTTTTATTTCCATTTCCTTGGTTGGGCTTTGTTCTCTGTCTTTCTTGGTGTATTGGGTCTGGTTTTGAGCTAAATATTTTTGACACAACCTTCACAACTCATTTGCATTTAAATAGTAACAGGAAATCTCTTTGCCAAGAAGGCTATTGGAATCAAATTTTACACCAGATTTTTTTTTTTTTAAAGATGTTATTATTGATTTTTTTCTGTACATCAAAGCACTTTTTTTTGCGCTTTTTTTTTTTTTTTTAAATCTAAGTACTATAGGCAGGGTACAGTTTTTCATTTTTCATCTTGGGTGTTTATTATTTCTTCTGATGCTCATAATTTATACCAGTTGCTATAATATTAAAAATTAGAAATGAACTTCTGAGGTGTTCATTGCCTTTGCTATTGAAATTCCATTAAAGGGAGTTTGAAGTATAAATGCATGCTCTTGAACTTGTTGTCACATGTTGAATAAGATCTCCTTACAGGACAGAGAGGGTATAATTATAGAAAAGGTGATGAAATCAAATAGATTCCTAATCAGCAAATTGAGGTGTGGTTTATAACATCCCCATGATGAGAAAATTTAATGTGAGTTGAGCAGATTGAAGATGATCAAGGGTGAACCTTTCTGGCTGGGAAAACCAGCGTCTTCAACGGAGGATCACAGAATGAGAACTCCCGGGCATCCAAATGAATTTCACCTACCACACTACCTCATCATCCTAGGAATTTTTTTAAAGAAGGTATTAGAATCACAAGAAGGCTTCCCAGCTTGTAAAGCAAAGTCAGCTGCATCAGCGTTCTTAGACATTGTTATTCTAGACATCGTGGGAAGAAGAAATTCATTGTGTGCTGAGATCTTGTTATAATTCTCCCTGAACTGGATTTAAGGAAAGGCTCAGTATAACTTGTTTAATAATAACTTACATGCGATTGAGTGTTTATTCCTTTCTGGGTGTTGAGAGTCTTACATAGATTAGTTCATTTTATTCCTGCCAAAAGCCTTTGGAGGTTGGTCATCTTACTCCCATTTTCAGAAGATAAAACTGAGGCTTGAGGAGGCTGGGCAGTGGACCAAGTGTTGAGCTGGAAGCAATGCTTTGGCAGCTAGCCTGCAGTGCCTGTAGTCTTAATTCACACATTGGTGGTCAGAATGTCTTGTCTGTCCTTCTTTTGGCATCTCCTTCTTTCCTTCAGCTGTTTGGGTAGACACCCTGTACTCTGTATTCTGTTTATGCACTAGGGATATGGTGTATTTCTAGCAGAAAAAGATGCCTGTCTTCCAGGATTTGATAGTCCACTGAGGAAACAGACAAGAGCTCATACAAATCTATAATGTAATGGCTGGTCGACCAAAGTGCATTAATCGTAAGGCTGAATAAGGGGCTACAAGGCTGGGAGAAGAAGTGATGTCTTAGAGATGGTGATGTTTGAGAGTTTTCAACAAAGAATATTAAGGGGTTCTAAAATTCATAGAGCCGCTGGCTGGAAAAGCAAGTTAGCATGCTCTACCGGAGTAGGATCACATCACGATGAAATGTGGTGTGCACATGACAAGTGTATGCAGTGGGGGTAGGTGGGGAATGGCAGCAGAGATGGGCAGCCAGCTAGGACCAACTAGTCTCGAGTAGGGTTCTTTCTGTTCAGGTCACACTGGCATTCCTTCTGTCCTTCTCCCTGCCACCAGGTCTTTGTAGAGCACTTGGCAGACTGTTCCCTGTGCCCCTTTTCTACCACCTTCACCTGGAATTTTTAATCTTTCAGATCTCTGCTCATTTATCACATTCTCAAAAAAGCCTTCCTTGATTCCTTGCACAATGCCATATTCTTCGTTTGCGCTACTCCTAGAATGCTGTTCACTTCTTTTGAGCATGCATCTCTGGCAAATGAGCTATTTTTTGGCAGAAAAATAGCTGTGTGAGTGTTGTCTTCCTTGCCCCGTTGAACTATAAGCTCTTTGTGGATAGGGTCTGTGTCTCTTTGAGCTCATCAGCTGTCCCCAGAACTTACCAGAACATAGAACTTGTTAAATATTCTGCCATTTATTAAAAATGCAGGAATATCGACAGTTTGATATATCTCTCTATGTAGGTATAAGTCAACTTTAAATTTTACTTTAGGAGTAGTTAACATTTGGATTAATCAGGGACCAATTTTTCAGGGCTGCCATCAGATATCACTGTCTGCTAATTAAACATAAGGGATGTTAGAAATAAATGTTATTGGTGAAATAAATGGTGTTCAAGATATCCATTGGTTAGAATCTGCCCTTGCACAAATGGAGTTGTTACAGAAAAAATGATTTATGACACTTGTTAAAGACTGTAAGGCAGACTTTATCTAGGACCATCCAGATAGGTGCAGAGAGCACTGTAATTGGATTTTACACTGGGGGGAGAGAGAGACTGGATCCAACTCCCAATACAGCACAGACAAGTGGGAATTTATAACAAAGGAGCAGAATGAGGGCTAGTGGATGGAAAATTACTAAGAGAGAACATGGGGGGTAAGAGGGAGTTCTGGCTAAACCAGTCTAACAGGATTCTTATTGAAGACAGGCCAGGTGATCAGACATCACCTGCGGGACACTGAGGATGAAGAACATGATGAGATATTGAGAAGGATCAGTTGTCAAAGGTAGAGGCGTTCTGATTCAACTGACTTCTCAGGGTTCTTGCTAAAACCAGATTTTATGACGATGTGCGCAGATGGGCCTAGGAGAAGGTTCAGGAGCCCAAGTTTGCTCAAGCAAAGAATCTCTGCCAGGGTTGAAGAATAAAGTTAACATAGGCCCAGAACTCTGAAGGATCCTAGTCTCTGTTCTCCGGGGAAGACTCTGTTGCCTAAATTGACTAAATGAGAGGTGAACCTCGCTTTGGAACACGTTGTTACCTCAGGATGAAACTTCTGTGCAACGTGCTTTATCAAAAACCTGAAAACCTGAGAACGGAGGCCTGGCTTGGGCCAGGCCCAGATGGTTTGATTCTCTAGGACCTGCTTGCTCAGAACTCTTTGTAGGTATGGTGACCTTCAGCCTGAGACTTGCTTACGTGTGACATACTGCTCAGGTGGGAAGAGGGGGTTGAGGAAAAATACAGCTCGAAATTGCCTCTAAACATTGGAGGTTCTCCAGATTCAGTAGGGAAGTTTGGCAACTGTGAATGGCCAAATTGGCTTTGGTCATCTTACAAGAGAGCAATAGACCATTGTTGAATGGAAGAGGCGGTGGTGGGTTAGAGAATACCAAGATAGCGTCAACACGTCCTGATGACTGATTTATGTGGATGTGAGGGAAGAGGTGAGGATGACTGATGCATTGGTCCTGGGAGCAGGTGTGGGTTGGTTGCAGGAGGCTTATGACTCTATCTTGTAAACTGGGCTGGTCCCTGACTCTATTAGGAAGCAGACAGTGTTGGTCTTTGGTAACCTCTCACCTCTTTCATTGTGCCCATTGTGAAATATTTCTCACCCAGTGCTCTGCCAAGTAACATCCCATCTGCTGATGTGCTGTGCCTGAAAGTCTCATGGTCTTTGTTTTCCAGAAAAGGCACTTTGGAATCATCTGTTTACTCAACCCGTATTGTGATGGTTATGGCTGGAAATCTGGGGGACTCCAGCCCATGTAAATAAATCTGTGCATTTTAGAAACACTTTTATTTTGAATTCAGTTTAGATGTACTGAAAAGTTGCAAAAGTAATTGAGGTAATTCTCTTATATCTCTTTCTCTCCTTGCCCCAATCATGACATGGCATACAACCTTGGTGTGATTATCAAGAAGAGGAAATTGCGATTGATACAGCATTCTCAACTACACTGGGGTCCTTATGTGAAATTCACCACTTTTTCTCGAATGCCCTACCATTCCCCATCTTCGTGACCTTAACACTTTGGAAGAGGACAGGTCAGTTACTATTTTATAAATGGACCTTAATTTGGGTTTGTCCAATGTTTTCTCATGATTGATCTGAGGTTATGCACTTTCAGCCACAAAACTACTGGGTTTTCCTCAGTGACCGATGGGCAGGAGTTCGTAACGTTGGTATGTCTTATCGTAGGTGATGTCTTCTTTGATCACAATTCCTGTAAATTGTTGTTTGCCAGGTTCCTCCTGTATAAAGGAACTATCTTTCCCTTTGTAGTGGACAAACAAATCTGTGATTTTAAACCTGGAATCTAGCCAAAGGAGGGCAAGGACATTTTGGGCAAAAAACAAAACAAAACCCTGTTCTCCTCCCACCAGCCTCCGTTTAAAAAGTATTCATTTGAGAGGCATCTGGGTGGCTCAGCTGGTGAAGCCTCTGCCTTCAGCTCAGGTCATGGCCTCAGGGTTTTGGGATCGAGTCCCAAATTGGGTTCCCTGCTCAGCGGGGCGTCTGCTTCTCCCTCTGTTCCTCCCCGACTCATGCGCGCTCTCTTGCTCACTCTCTGTCTCAAATAAATAAAATCTTAAAAAAAAAAAAAAAGGTATTCATTTGAGCGCTGTATTTTGTCCTGCAAAACTTAAGCAGAAGGGTTGATGTGCTAAAATAAAGCCATCTTCTGGCTGCTTCGGTGGCAATTTGTGAAGATGAAAAAGAGTGATAATTCCTGTCTCTACACTGCTGGGGTCATAAAACCTATCTTTGGCTATTTTAGTTTCCTGATTAAAAATGTTTGTTGGGGGGGCACCTGGGTGGCTCAGTGGGTAAAAGCCTCTGCCTTCAGCTCAGGTCATGGCCTCAGGGTCCTGGGATCGAGCCCCACATCGGGCTCCCTGCTCAGCAGAGAGCCTGCTTCTCCCTCTCTCTCTGCCTTCTTGCGATTTCTCTCTCTCTCTCTCTCTCTCTGTGTCAAATAATTAAATAAATAAAATAAGAAAGTGTTTGTTGGGTTCCAAATGACTATAGGAAAATGTCCTGAATTCCCAGTGTGCTCCCCAGGACCTCCCACAACAGGACAGCTGTGCACTTTTCCACTTCTCTCCTCCCTTTGTCTTTTGTCTGTCTTCCGCTCTCAGGAGCCCCATGCACCAGCCACGTTCACCCAACAACTGTTCCCTGCGTCTCTGTTTTTGCTTATGCTGTTCTCTCAGCCAGAACACTCCGTCCTATCTCACCTCTACCTTTTAAAACCCTTGTTCCCTATGGATAAACATAATGATCTCATCAGTAATTAAGCTACTGTCTCTCAGCTCCCAAATCTCCCTCCTCTGTTCTGCTTTGTGATGCTGTGGCCGGGCTACTACAAGCCACATTTCTGCTTGGGCCAAATGCTTCCTGGAAGGCTCTGCCAGGATGAGGGACTAGAGGATCCTGGGAGATGTTTTGTTGCTGCGAACATCACTGCAGTAATGCTTCTCCATCCCAGCACGGCAATGGAATTTGTCTGCTGTTGGGCCAGGAGACCTGGCCACATTCTGCCTGCTCCAACACCAGAACTGGAGGCCAGTGGCCTCTCCTCAGAGGACTGGGTCCTGCCCCTGGGGGAGTCCCTCCTCTAAGCTCTGAGTTAACGGCAGCTGCCTGGCAGCACCCCCTTCTCAGACATCCAAGTTTTAGCTCGGCAGAAAATGTTCTCTAGGATTCTGAGCTCCAATCATTCCAACCTCTGCCCTGGGTTCCTGCCTTCCTGGCAGTGGTAACTGTCTCCCTATGTGATAGCTTAGTGTCTTCTTTTTGCTTTCTGTAAATTTAACATTCTTATCCCTAGCTAACTCTAATTTTTATTAAATTCTCTCTTTCGAACAAACTAGAAAACCTTGGTATGGTTCCTATCTCCTGCCTGGATCCTGAATGATGTGGAAGTCCGCGCCAGAAGCATTGCTAGGAAGCTAGTACTCTAAGATGGGTTTGGGGATTTGCCCGTGGGGTCTTCAGGCTTGAGCACAGTGTTGAGTCTTCCTAATGGAAAAGGCACTGCTGTTGATCATGGCACCCTGTGGCCTCATGAGTCATCAGCTTTGTGGTGAAACCCCTGCTGAGGCAAGGACTGAGGGGGCCAAGTCACTTCTGCCCTTGACTGTGATGGCTGTCACAATGACTCTTAGGACTGCATTGTGAGGTGGATTTCCGCAAGGACACAGGGACTCTCACAGAAATGGAGTGACAAGCACAGACCTTCAAACTCTCAGCTCACATCCATGGACAGAGGACCAGAGAGCTTCCCCCGCAACCTTAAAGACTTTCTTACCATAACCACAGTTGGGAATGTTGATGGTGGTGCTGTCTTCATTACCATTGTCTCCCGGGTTCGACAGAGAAAGGGAGAGAGAGAGAGAGAATATGAATCAACCAGTTCGGTCCAGCGGTCTTCCCAAGTCTGACTGGCTGTAGTCAGGAAAGAACCTCATAGGGGGAACATGGCTGCTCGCGGTGGGAGACTTTTCCACAGACAAGCACAGAGCTGATACCCCGAGAGGTGGCTCTTGATAATTATATGGGAGTACAGACCACAGCTTGGGGAGGAAGTCTGGTGCTTGGTCACCCTGGAAATGGGAAGAAGATAGAAGAATTCTTTTCCACTTCAAACTCCGCAACGAAGTCTGACCTTGAAACTGAGACCGCCTCTGGTAGCTCTCTGAATTTCTTTTCCTTTCTTCTTTTTTTTCCTTTAAAAATTGTATTTAGGGGCGCCTGGGTGGCTCAGTGGGTTAAAGCCTCTGCCTTCGGCTCAGGTCATGATCCCAGGGTCCTGGGATCGAGCCCCGCATTGGGCTCTCTGCTCAGCGGGGAGCCTGCTTCCTCCTCTCTCTCTGCCTGCCTCTCTGCCTACCTGTGATCTCTCTCTGTCAAATAAATAAATAAATAAAAAATCTGGAAAAAAAAAGTTTTAATAAAAAAAAATTGTATTTATTTGTTTGAGAGAGAAAGTAAGTGAGAGAAGCATGAGCAAGGGGAAGAGGCAGAGGGAGAAACAGGTTTCCTGCTGAGCAAGGAGGCTGATGCAGGATTTGATCCCAGGACCCTGGGATCATGACCTGAGCTGAAGGCAGATGCTTAACCGACTGAGCCACCCAGGCAACCCTGACGTTGGTTTTCTGAGGGACTTTTAAGATTCAGAACACAAGGTTGGCCGCTCTGGGCCTTGGTAACAAAACAAGACTCATGTTTTCCTTTTTGCTCAGAACCCACTGTGGCTTTGGAACAAGGACGGAGGGAGCTCAGTGCTGTGTGGTCCCTCAAGGGGCTTGGATCTTCCGGCATCCAAACGAAGTTGTCCCGCAGGCAGAGGAGCAGCCTTCTTGAGGAGGGTTGGGGCTGCTGCGGTGGGGGAAGGGGTGTGTCGTGCTGGTGGGGCTCCTCCATCCTGCAGAGACCAGCCAGGACACTGAAATGGAAAGAGACATCAAAGGGATTCCTTCGAATAGTGAGAGCTTTGGAAGTGGGGGGAGCAGAGCCCGCGTAATTCAGGTAGAAATGGAATTTCATTTGAACTCTCATGCTGCAGAGACTGGGGATTGCGCAGGTGACATTAAAACCTGCTTAACAACTGTTTTTCTCCCTTTTTAAAGAAGCATCCTTCGCCTAGGGCAGGCTCTCGTCTTTCTGAAGACGTGGGCATCTGAAACTCAGGCCAAGAGAATGACAGAGGGAGCCCTGGACACGAAGGCCTTGGTTTTCCCTTACATGGGTTTTGTTGTGTTTTGTTTTTCTCAGTGACACTTTTCAGGGTTTCTAGAAGGAGGGAGCTAACTGGCACGGGGCTTCTGAGCGTATCAACTCCCCAGAGGCGTTTTGGGGTTTGTCGTTAACAGACTTGGCCAAGCACACATCGAAAGAACTCATTACTCGTTCTACCTGTTGTTTTAAAAAAGGCATCGTTCAAACCCTTTGAATATTTTGCTGTGGGGGTTTTGGCAGAACATATTTCAGAAGGGGCGAGGGATAAACCGTGGGGAAGAGCACATGAATTTCCCGTGAAGGACGGCTAGCTGGGACACATGGGTATGTTGCTGGTGGATTTTAAATTAGAATATTTGGAGACCCTGTGGTATTATTTCTGAAGCCCTGTACTTATTATTCATGGTTTCATTATGGCCCCTTTTATTCACACACACACACATCTGAGGGCGGGGTGGGGAGGGGGCAGGTGCTGGGCTTGGCCTTAAAAAAACAAACAAACATAAAACTCACCATATATTTTAGAATTATAGGTGCATGCATTTTTTTTCCCTCCCATCAAATCTTACTTTTCCATTTTAGCCGCATAAATGGTTGTCATAGTGACATTTGCTTCAAGCCTTCATAGCTTTGGTACAGAGCGGAGAGCTCTGGCAGTGTCTGGTGACCGTAAATTCAGCTCTAACTGTCCCCTTAGCTCTCTGAAACTCATCAGAAACGAGGTCTGCCACGGAGCTGCTCCTGCTCTCACAGAGCAAGTGAAAATGACATTGAAATTAGGTTACAACGGCCCCTTTGTCTGAGTTTTACAGAGGGGTTCGTTTTTAAGAAAAAGTTTGCTCATTCAGCATTTTAAAGGGCGTTTAGCCAGTAAAAGTCATGGTTCTCTGCCATCCCGCGGTAAAGTAGGACACTGAATCCCTTCGAACAATCTCTGCATATCTTAGGTCCCGGGTTGTGTCTTAAAAGTTGTGAGATGGTCCAAAGAATAACGTTTATGAGACTGACGTGCTACCTACTGCACTAATGAGGCACCTAAGAATAACGTTTAAAAATGTCTTCCAGTTGACCTCAATGTCTCCTCTTTGGTAATATTTGGCTAATGTTATTTGATAAAATAAGAATATATTAAGATCTAGCATCGTCTCTAAGGCTATTTCTTCCTGGATTTTTTTTTTTTCAATTAGCAATAATCGCGCCTTGGATAAACCTCATTGACTACGATACTGCCACTGTGCAAAACTTGGATTTTTTTTTTTTTAATCAGAGGGTAAAACTGTAATCTAAAGGCAGAGAATTGGGGAGAATCTCAGCATTTGGAGGCTCTAATTGAGTTATTGGCAAGACTGGAAGACCACAGAGGTGGAGCAAATCAATGGGAGGACATAGAAAAGCAAATTCCCCATCCTACCTCAAGATGGGGGTCTGTGAAGGGATCAGGTGTTGCCACCAACCCTTCCTAGGGGTCCTGTGGGCCTTCACCTGTGGCCAGTCTAACATCCAACAGACCATGGTAGACAGCTGCCATCAGTGGCATAAAATATGGAAAAAACAAACAGACAAAAAAGGTAACACAGCATAACACAGAATAACAATTCTTTTGGGATGCTTCTGGGATGCTTTGAGATGCAAGAAATAAAATGGCACCCAAGAGTGGTTTCCTTAGTTTGGACTTAATTTTCTTCTCCTAATAAGACGTTGAGAGGTATAGAATTCCAGAGTTGGTTCTCTGTTGGCCCAGAATGCCATGGCTCTGGGTGATTGTCTCTGCAAGTGTCTGGTCCTTCCCTTCCTGGTTTAAACATGGCCACCACCACCCCTAAGTCCACATCCCAAGTCCATACTTCTGGAGTTGGAAGAAGGGAGAAGAAGTGCATGCCTTACTTGCTCATCCATCTCCCATGCTCTCTCTCTCTTTTTGAACTTCAGATCCTGGCTGGTCCCTGGAATGTCCACTTATGTTTCATTGGTGGAACTATATCACACAGCTGTCCCTAGCTGCACGGAGGGCTGAGAAAGTGAGTATCTGGCATTTTCAGTCTCTGCTGGGTTGGGGTAGAATCTGCCAATAGAGTAGAAGAAAGAAGTGAATGGTTGCCATGCTGGCAACCAAAAAGTCTCAGCCATAGACAAAGTTTTAGAAATGAAATGATTGAATGACATTGTTTTATCCATCTTATTTATGAGAAAACTGGCACCAGATGAGGTTGGTGTCAGACCACAGATCTGAGTCTAGATCTTCTAATTCCCGATGTAGAATTTAAGGTTGACGGCGACTAACATCTGAGTTGCACATTCCAGCTGGCACAGCGAGGCCTCTGTTTAGCGTGTATTAGTTTGCTTAATTTTTGCCTTTAGCACTGGGGGATGGGGATGCTGCCGGCTTCTCGGAGCGGAGGGCACATATGCTGTAGCTTCCCACTTCTGCTGAAAAGTGGCAAATCATTTCTTCCTAATTAAAGATCAAACATTATTTCAGATGGTCCCCTTCCTAAGATGTCATGGGAGATGTTCCTCGTATCTGTCAGTGCTACTGATCATGTTGTCATTTTTGGCAACTAATTCCTGGAATGAATAATAAAATTATAATAATCTTGCACCAGAGGGAGGACGACCAATTTGTAAAGTCCATTAAGAACTGAGCAAAGGATTGTCCTCTAATGAGATGGAGCGCGTCAGGGAGACCGTACATCAAGCTCTTCTGTCACAGATGCACAAAAGGACCGGGAGGGAGGGGCTCCTGTAATGCTGGCAGACAGGGCGGGTTGTCTTGGATGCACATTTACATATTGTCATTGATCAGCTGGCAGAGAAGAGGATGACAAGCAGAACACCAGGGTTCTCCATTGTGAGGCTCAGGGTGTGTTTCTGCCACCATTGATTCATTCCCCAAGGGGGAAGGAGCATTACTCACCATTTCCTCGTGTGCCAGAAAGAGAAATGGAATCAACGAGCATATCATCTTCTTGTTGGAAAATGACAGCTCCCTGATTATAAATCCCGAATAAATTGATGGAAGAGCTGTTCAAACTTCGTAGATATAAATGTTTTCTGGGATTAATGGGAAGTTATTCCTAGAAATGACTTACAGTTCAGGAACCAATCTCTGAGCAATTGGTTTTTGGTTTTGTTTTCCTTCAGATGTCACAAGCCCCCTCAAGCAGCTGAGTGTGGATGGCCAAGGTGGTCCATGCAGCCCAGCCCTGTACACCACCACCTTCCTCATTTTCTGCTGCCACGCATTTACAGATTCAGAAAAGCCAAATTTTCCCTGCCTTCTGGAGGAAGCTTCTTCCTGTTGAAAGTCCTTAAGAGGAGAACTTAAAATGTGAAGATCTACCTGTGACCTCTGGGGAGACATAACCGCTCCCTTGAAGGACGGAAGCCAAAATACTGCTTGTTATTGGGTCTTTTAGAATAAAAAAAAAACAACTTTATTCAGTAGCTATCTTAACATTTTTGTTTTCAGTGTCCTTGTAAACGAGGATATTGAGCCACTTAACTGTCACTTTGGGAAGGGATTGTGCCAACAATGGCTTATTTTCTGAAACATCAGGATTCTTCTCCATTGTGACGTCTAATGGTCATTGGGGGACGACACTTGTTATTTGTATTAATGTTGATACTCTCATTGAGTGAGTGCTTTTATAAGTGGGACTGGGCCTTTTGTCCAGCACAAGGAGCATGTGGGCACTTCATAAGTACCAATCAATACCTTTTGCTGATAGTGGAATGCAGACCCATCCACTTCCCAGATGGCTCCATAGGGAAAGATGCTCTTATAGCTTGTGCTTTATTCTAAAGAAGACATGAGGGGCTGCCTGCTATAGTCCCTTTGTTTGAGTCTGGGCTCAATGTGACATTTACCCAGGCAATTCCACTTCTGTGTGCTGGTTGCTGGGGAGCCAGAAATACACTTTTCCTTCCACTTGATTTGCTATAATTCTAATTTACCCCAAGAGTGGCCTGGGTGAGGAGTGGGGGTGTTGTCTTTAAGTCTGCCAACCTTCTCAACTGCCTTGAGCCCACACCTTACTTAGCCTCTTGTTAGAGTTTGAAGAAGCTAGAGACTGAGCCTTGAGTTCTTCTGCCATTCAACCCTTCTCTTAACTTTTCCAAAGGAGGCAGAATTCTGAAACTCCTATCTTCTTGCTGTTTGTACGTGAATTGATTCATTCCACCTCCTCCTTCATCCTCCAAGGTCCTACCACCTTTGGTAGCGGTAGGTAGATGGATGTGAAACAATTTCCAGAATTGGATAGTGGACAGGGAGAAGGGCATAGGGAACACATTAAGAATTAGATAGCACTTTTTTTTTTTTTTTTTTTTTTAAACCAGTGCCTTGGTTTCCATCACCATGGGGAAACCTCACTGGTCTTGCCCGCTCAGGTTCTGACTTCTGTGAAGCCCTTCTGCCTTCCTGTTTGCTTATTAGGTCAACAAATAGAATTGAGCATGTTCTGTGTACCACGTGTGAGCAGTAGATGCAAACAGACATGATGCGACAGGGCTTTTGGTCTAGGATGGAGGGGGAGAGAGAGACAGGAGGAGAGATGAAACACACGACACACACATATTCTAGCGCAACTGTGAGAAGGCCTGGGAAGGAGAACAGGGTTCTGTGAGCAAGATTAATATCTTCCCTGCTTCTTTTGTATTTTTGTCAGCCTCCCTCTTTTTCAGGTTGCCTATGAAATTCCCAGTCCCTCCCTCCCCCCCCCCCCCCTTCCTTTCTTCCTTCTTTCTGTTGACTCTTTGTTCCAGATCTGTCTCAGGTTTGGGATCCTCACCTCTCTTACCCAAGAGGTCACCAGGGTACTTCCTTAAAGAATGTGCTGTCTCCCCCTCATAGGAAATATGTCGCCGCTCTCCTATGGGAAGGCATCTAAGATTTGAGCTGTTTTAAGTCACAGTTACTTCCTTCCTGAAATAGTCTTGTCAGTGTTGTGTTTCTAAGTATGAGATATTCACAGTGAGAGGTGAAAGTTGTGTTTAGATGGTCTCTGGGAGAATGTTAGTTAACACACATCTCATGGAGATACAGAGATTTTCTCCTTTTTTGGAGATATAATTGATATATATATATAATATCATATTAGTTACATGTGTGTAACATAATGATTCAATACTTATATTTATTGCAAAATGATTACCATAATAAATTTAGTTACCATCCATCACTACCCAGTTATTTTACATGGGCATACACACACGCATACACATGACACCTGTAATTTCATTTCTTCTTATTACCTCTTCCTTCCTTCTCTCTCCTTACTTTCCACATTCACTTGGTGGTGACCCCTGACACCAATCAGTTACAAATGTATGTGACAACAAACACTTCTATAATACTTGTTATATTCCAGGCACTGTCCTAAGAGCCCATTACAGATAGATACTATTTTTTTAATTGAAAGATATTTGACACACAATGTTACTTTAGTTTCAGGTGTACAACATCGCAATTGGACATCTCTGTGTATTATGCTGTGCTCGCCCCAAGTGTAGCTATCATCTGTCACCATACAACCCTAGTATAACACCATTGACTCTATTCCCTGTGCTGTACCTTTCATCCTTATGACTTATTCATTCTATAACCAGAAGCCTATATTTCTCACTCACGTTCATCCATTTTGCCCACGCAACCACCAGTTTGTTTTTGGTACTATGTGTCCCTTTCTACTTTTTTTTGGTTCGTTTGTTTCTTGATTTGGTTTTTTAGATTCCACATATCAGTGATATCAAAGAGTATTTGTCTTTCTCTGTCTGAGTTATTTCAGTGAGCATAATCCCCTCTGGGTCCATCTGTGTCATTGCAAATGGTAAGAGCTCATTCTTTTTCATTACTGAGTAATATTCCTTGTGTGTATTTACCATCTTTCCCCTATCCATTCACCTATTGATGGACACTTGAGTTGCTTTTTATATGCTGGCTGTTGTAAACAAATTGATACTCTTAACTGGGTCCAGGAGAATATCTCAGCTTTATGCTGGTGTGACTTGGTTATTTTCCTCTCCAAATCCGTAGTGAGCAGCCCTTGGCTCAAAACTCCAACATCTAGTTAGAGTTCTAGAACTCTGTCCTGTTTCACTTTGCTATCTTCTTTTTAAGGTTATCTCCTTCCTATAGCAACTGATTCAGTTTATTTTGAAAATAACATTTTTAACGCATATTCTAACTATGTAAGTGTTGATTGTGTCTGGGAGTAGGAAAATCATGCAGTTGGTTGCAGCTTCTAAGACTTGGATGTCCTGTTACCATATGTGTGAGCAGACAACGCAGTAGGCAAGTTGCTGTTCCATGGCACGGGTGGGGAGAGTGTGCGGGGGCAGTCAGAAGACCTGGTATGAATCCAGGTTTTGCCACATCTCCTCCACATGGCCTTGGACAAATTTCTCTTCTCTTTCAGCCTTGATTTTATCTCCTTCCAAATAATGATGAATACCAGACTTCTGTAAAGATTAAATGAGAAAAAGCTTGAGAAAATGTTTGGCATGGCATCTGGCAAGTAGTTGGTGTAGAAAAATTTTTGTGTTTAAGTGGGAGTTGCAACATTTTATTGAATTAGCAAGTGACTATTAAAATAAAAAGACATCATTAGGAACAGCTGCTGTGTGTTCCTAGCACTGGGTTGTCAGTGGTGACCAAGACAGCCTAGTCCCTCTGCTCACAGAGCCTCTATGCGCAGAGACAGACGAGACACATTTTACACAGATTCTTGGAGTGAGGGCTGTGATCAGAGGGAGGAAGACAGTGCTATGGGAGCATCTGACAAGCAGGTCTTGCATTCACTGGGGACTGAAAAATGTTTAGCGGAACAACCGTAACAAGAAATTGCTTAAACCGAGCCCCCGGAACTGTGTAGGTGTTAGCGAGGTGAAGAGGAGAGGGAGAGAACAATATTCTAGACGGTAGACACTTCCTCCTGAGAACTTGACACCGACCTTTGTACACGGAGCCGATAAACTCATCCAACAAGCAAGCTCGGTTTATGGCCTCTATAAAAGGGTTTCATCCATCCCTAGTTCTCAAGGCAGTCCCTTTATAGTGGTGATCTTTCTTCCTGTTTTATATTACAACTGAAACTGTTCCTTTTCCAAATTGCCTGGCAGCCGGAGGAGTTTTATGCATCCTTGGGTCTCTAGAAACAAGCCATTGTTCCAAGTCCTCAATTTCTCCCTCTCCACTGGCCTATTATGTGCCATTCCCTACTCTCCTACAGGCACTTCATTGTCCTTAAAATGAGAATCTCATTCTGTGATTGCTGTTTCTGTTTTTTTTTTTTTTCCTGAGAGTCTTATTTGATGAGGACAAGAAGATCAGATTAAATGCACTATTAGATACATCTCCCTCTCTATTTTTGGCTCACTTTGAAAGGAAGGTCTATGTCACCGTTTACCATGTTGCGCCATGTAGAGAGAACATTTCAGAAGCCAGAAGTGAAGCAGGATGGAGGTTTTTAAAAAATCACTATTTATGTAAAGGTAACTTGACCAGTAAGGGATATTTTCGCTAACATTGTGCTTCTCATGTGTTTCCAAGCCGGGAACTCTTTGGTTCTACAAGTTTCCATTTCTATTTTCATTGCTTTAGAAATAGCTCTGATTTTGTGTGGTCTAATGTCATCTCTTGCTGGCATACTAAGCATGAGCTATACCATGACTGTTTGTTTTAAGATTTATTTATTAATTTTAGAGAGAGAGAGAGCATGAAGGGGAAGGAGCAGAGGAAGAGGGAGAGGGAGAATCTCAAGCAGATTGCCTGCTAAGAGTGGAGTCTGACATGGGGCTCGATCTCACGACCTTGAGATCATGACCTGAGCTGAAATCAAGAGTCAGATGCCTAACCGACTGAGCCTCCCAGCTGCCCCCCTGAGTTTCTTGAATAGGTCTTGTCCCCACTCACCCCTTAGAATGTCTAATGAAGCACCTTCCTTGTAAAATGATCTTCTGCCTGGAATATAGACCACCACCCCCTATCCACCCAGACAGCACTTTATGGTCTTGGCTGACACATAACCTCTGGGAAGCTCTCTCTGAAAGTGCGAGATGAAGTTGGAACCTACCCTCCCTCCGCCATGTTCATATAAGACTTGATAATTCTACCTTCAGGGTACTTATTGGAACTGATGATATTTGTCTGGTTACTTGTTAGGTTGCCCCCAAGTCTACTGAGGTTGGGGACGAGCTGCCATGTTCACAGCTGTATGCCCTGTGTTTAGCAAAATCCCCACACCTAGTGGGGATTCAATAAGTATTTAAATGAATGAGTGAATGAAGTAATGAGTGAATAATGTGAGCAATAATATGTGGGCTTGGTTTTGAATTCAAAATCATTGACAGTATTTTCCGAGTCTTTTGATACATTTCTTTATTTTCACCCAAGACACATTCCTCTTAAAGATAGGCTAAAGATAAAACACTAGCTTGGGTTTCAGATCATCTTCATTGCTCAGGGCAATCCTGCAATATCTTTGTTCCCATTTTATGCTGCATCTATAGACTAGTACTGCAGGAATGGTTTTTCTAATAGAAGGACTCTGCGCAAATAATTCAGCATCTGGGACAGGAATGTTGAGGGGAGAATAAAATTATTCAGATCCTGACTTGCTTCTGGCCAAGGGCCTTAGTCCTTGAATTCTCATCTGTAAAATGGGGTTATTCATACTCATTCAACTTCATGGAGTTGGTGTGATTAAATGCTGTATATATATATTTTAAAGATTTTATTTATTTGAGAAAGAGAGAGAGAGAGAGACAAAGCACAAGCAGGTGGGGGGGCAGAGGAATAGGGAGACGCAGGCTCCCCGCTGAGCAGGGACCCCCGTTCGGGGCTTGATTTCTAGGGCCTTGAAGTCATGACTTGAGCCAAAGGCAGACACTTAACCAACTGAGCCACCCTGGTGCCCCTAAATGCTGTCCATTTGGACGCAGCATCAGTAAAATAGACTGAGGTGACTGTAAAATGATCCTTAGAACAGTGGCCTTTGTTGGTAGTATGAATTAAATTATAAATAAAAAGTTCAGATTAATTTTTGCAGCTATGATGCGATGCCAGGCATTGGAGCAGTACTCAGTAAATTCTAGCTGATCTGGTGGTGTTCATTCCTATTAATTTATGAATACACTTGTCTGCTAGCTTCATCCTGAGGCACCAGGGAAAATGAAATCATATTCTAAACTACTGGGAGTGACAGCAAATACGGCAGCGCTAGCCATACCTCTGCCATCTTGAGAACTCCTTGTCAAAGGAGATCTCAAGCATCTCTCACATCAGCCTCCCCTTTGCCACCCTCTCTTTCGCTCTCGCTCGTGGCAACTCCAGTGACAAAACTTCACCCTGTAACTGGGAGAATGGTGACAGGTGGCAAATGACTGTGAAGAAAAACTCTTGGGTAGAGGTTGAAGATGAACACGTGCTTTACAGATTTCCCTGGAGGCTCTCTTCAGAGAGTTTCAGCCAACTGACATTATTCATGATCTAGCGTGAAAAATTGGTACCGAGGCCACTTTCAGCTTTGAAGTTAATTTGAGCTTTTTATTTTCTTCTGTGCATTTAAGATATTGGACCATGTTAGAGGTGCTGCCATACTGTGGGGCGAACCTCTCTCACCCCTGAAGCGGTATTCCTTGCCAATCAGATTGTTGTGGGTAATTAAATATCGTTGACATCTTTTTGGAAATCACCTTGAGACTTAATAATATGCTTTTATGCTTAATTTTTGTGGAACTGGGTTCACGTTAGTGTTTGATTCTTCTGTTCAGTATGCTTTTCTGCTTGGAAGTAGAAGACAGGCATCTCCTCTCTACCTCTGTAGATGAGAGTATGCCTAGAATTTCTGGGATTTTACCAGAATTGGATTAACAGTAACTCTGGAGTTTATATAGCTTAATTAGAACAATCACAGTGATAGGATGTGAAAGGCAGAAGAATGCAGTTATAGTGTGCATGTTTGTACCTGCACTTACATATGAACAAGTGTGTGTTCTGACATATATAATATGTGTCCAGCGCCTTAAAACAGTTGTCACTTGCCAAGATATATAAATGACATAGAGCAACACTTTCAACTTAGAAATTATGCCTGGGAATGATAGTGATGTGAATGTGATCAGCCGTTTTTACCTGTTCCCTTCTGCTCCGGTTGATGGATCAGTCTATCATGACATCACCCATGAGACATTCATAGCCTTACAAATCATTCTATCACTACATGCTGTGTGTTATTTGCAGCAGCTTGATTTTAAAATTGAATTATTGGCAGGACTTCCAGGTATGGCTGAGTAAGGAGGTCAGTAAATCCTCTCCCCAAAATGCATCTATAAAGCTGGACAAAATGGACAAAAACAAGCATTCCAATATCCTGAAAATTAGTCCATGGCAGGAAACAATCTGAGAAGCATTTGTGCTTTAAAAAAAAAAAATACTGGAATTTGGGTACTTCTGGGAGTCTGAGGTGTTTTAGTCTGAAGCTGCTCTCCTTCCCAGCTCAGGTTGGGTAAATTGCACAGCCACAGTAGAAGGGGGCTTGTGTGAATTTGGTGTAGGGGAGTTATTAATGAAAGTGATGACCTTGGTGACTGGGAAGTAGAAATGTCTACTAGCCTGAGTTTTCGGGCAAACATGTTCCCAGCTGAGGCTTTGCAGGTGCATAGTAGAGACCAGAGAGAGCCTCAGCTCTTCGTACACTCCTGGGTAACCCTAAAACTTTCCACATTGCCCAGAATACATGGAAAGGCCTAGCAGTGAACAAAAGCCAAGGCAGACTTAAGAAGAGCCTGACCTTTTAATGTCCACTCCTAACCTCTACCATCAGCAAAGGATAGTATGCTTCCTGGTTAAGGGATTTGATTCCAGCCTTTTCCCAGTCATTAGCTGACTACTGAGCGACAGTAATACAAGAGCAGCCCACACGAAGCCAGACTTATAAAAATAAAATCAAGGGTCCCCTGGGTGTCTCAGATGGTTAAGTGTCTGCCTTCAGCTCAGGTCATGATCCTGGGCTCCTGAGATTGAGCCTTGGGTAGGGCCCCTTCTCAGTGGGGAGCCTCCTTCTCCTTCTCCCTCTGCTGCCCCTGTGCGCTCTCTCTCGTGCACCCCCCCAACAAGATCTAAAAAAAAAAAAAAAAAAAATCAAGAATTAAACAACAACAACAACAAAAACCGGAGCTGAAACACAGCAGCCACACACTCTGTAGGAGACAAGCTTCAAAGTTTAGCCAGTGAAAATTTCTGAATAAATAGAACCAACTAAATGGCAATAGCAGCCATCAGAGGGGGAAAAATCAGAATCCAGATTGCTACAGCATATTATCTAAAATGTTAAGTGTTCAACCAAAAATATGAGACATACAGAGTCTATAATTAGAAGAAACCACAGTGGATAGGACTCTCTGAACATCCCTAGATGTTAGATTTAGCAACGATTTTTAAACAACTATTATAAATATTTTCAAAGAGGTATAGAAAACTATGCTTAAAGAATTAAAGGAAGGTGTATTAGGGTTTTTCAGAGAAACAGAACCAATAGTATTTTTTTCTATTGTATATTAATTAGTTTACATGATTATGGAGGCCAAGAAGTCCCATGATTTTCCTTCTGAAAGCTGGAGATTCAGGAAAGCTGGTGGTATAATTCAGTCTAAGTCTGAAGGCCTGAAAAGTGGGGGCAGGAGATGCTGATGGTCTAAGTCCTGATCCTAGTCTGAAGGCCCTAGAGTCAGGAGTACTGATGTCTGAGGGCAGGAGAGGATGAACATCCTTGCTCAGAGCACATTTACCATTCCTGTGCCTTTTTATTCTGTCTGGAATATGAAGGGATTGAATGGTGATTCCCCACATTGAGGTGGGCCATCTGTTTACTTGGTTCACTGATCCGAATGCTAATCTTGTCCAGAAATACTCTTACAGACACCCCCAGAAATAATTATTACTAGTTACCTGGGCATCCCATAGCCTGGTTAAGTGGACGTACAAAACTAAGCATCAGAGGAAGTATGACAATAATTAACAACTGAGTCTCAATAAGGAGATAGAAATTATGGAAAAAAAAACCCACATGGAAATTCTCAAGTTGAATACAATAACAGGAATAATTCACTAAAGGGATTCAAGATAGATGAAGAAAGCCTCGGTGAACATGAAGACAGAGCAGCAGAAATGATCTACTCAGGGTGCCTGGGTGGCTCAGTGGGTTAAGTCTCTGCCTTCGGCTCAGGTCATGATCTCAGGGTCCTGGGATCAAGTCCTGAATTGGGCTCTCTGCTCAGCAGGGAGCCTGCTCCCCCCCCACCTTCTCTCCCTGCCTGCCTTTCTGCCTACTTGTGCTCTCTTCTGTCAAATAAATAAATAAAATCTTAAAAAAAAAAAAAGAAATGATCTATTCAGAGAGGGGGGAAAAAAAGAATAAAAATAACAGAGCCTCAGAAAACATGGGGCATCAAATGTATCAACATAAATATAATGGGAGTTCTAAAAGAAAGAAGTGAAAGAAGTGAATAGAAAAGCTCTTTGAAAAAGCAGTGGCTGAAAACCTGCCATATTTGATGGAAAACACACATCTATCAGGGTCAACATCCCCCAGGTAGGGTAAAGCCAATGAGATTATCATTCAGACACATTACAGTCCAACTCTTGAAAGTGAAAGGCAGAGAAATTCTTGAGAATTTGAGAAAAATGGTTTCTTACAGGCAGGGGAAGTATTAGTATGATGAATGATCGACTGACTTCTCATCTGAAACAATAGAGGCCAGAAGGCAGTGGGTGATGTAGTCAAAGTGCTAAAGGAAGGAAACCAGGGGTGCCTGGGTGGCTCAGTTAAGTGTCTGCCTTCAGCTCAGGTTATGATGTCAGGGTCCTGGGGTAGAGCCCTGAATCAGGATTCCTGCTCAGTGGGGAGCCTGCTTCTCCCTCTCCCTCTGCTTGTGCTTGTGCTCTCTCTCTCTCAAATAAATAAAAATCTTTTTTTTTTTTAAAGAAGAAACCCAAAACTATAAACTAAAAATACCATATCCAGAAAAACCAGCCTTTCAAATGGAGGAAAATAAAGACATTCCAGGATAAGCAAAGGCTGATAAAATTGGTTGCTGGTAGACCTACCAAGAAATATTTAAGAAATCCTTCAGGCTTAAAGAACAGGACATTAGGTACATCTTGAATCCATAAAAGAAGACAAAAAAGCGCCAGAAATGATAAATATAGATTAACATAAGAAACTCTATAAATATATCTTTCTGATAACCTCTCTAATCTTTCTAAAAGATAAAGAGCTAATTAAAGCACTGTTTTATATATATATAAATATATATAATATACACACATATGTTCAAGACACAAAAGAGCAAGGAATGGAGCCATGCTGAAGCAGTTTCTATATTTAACAGAATTATGTTAGTATTAATCTGAAGTAGGTTGCAATAAATTAAGACACATGTTTTAGTTCCCAGCGTAGTCACTAAGAAAATAATAAAAAATTAAAATATTTCATAGAAGAATTAAAATATTACACTAAAAAGTAGTTATTTAATGCAAGAGAAGTCAATCAAAAGAAGAAACAGGAATACAAAAAGGAAACAGAAAATAAGGTGGAAAATGTAAATCCACTGGGAATGATCTAAATACCTTAATCAAATGACAGAGATTGTCAAATTAGATTTTTCCAAAAGCAAGACAATCTCTTACCTACAACACAAAGAGCATGATTCATAAGAGAGAAAAAAAATCTATATATTTGTTGTCCATCAACTGGTGAATGGATAAACAAAATGTGGTGTATCTGTGCAATGGAATCCCATTCAGAAATAAAAAGGAATCCATACATGCATACCATGGATGATTCTTAGAAACATTATAAGAAGCCAGGGGCAAAAGACTACCTCTTGTATCATTCCATTTATAGGAAATGCCCAGAAAAGGCAAATGTAATAGAGCCAGAAAGCAGAACAGTGACTGCCTTGGGCGGGGGAAACAAGTAAGGATTAAGTAAAAGTGGTCTTCATAGAATTTTGGGGGTTGGTGGCTCAGTCTTGTGGTATATAAATTAAACCTCAATAAAACTGTTTTAGAAAACACTAATTTATAAAATATTGAATTATAATTAGAAAGTCTTATTAAACAATTCAGATAAATTATCCCAGTATTTGGATTTCTGAACAAACGATCTTCTACTCTACAGTCATATAGGAGAAGAGCTATTTGAAATGAATATTTCTCACACACAATTTAATGTTATGTAGCTATGATTTGGACATATGCAGAATTATGCTGTGAAGTTACTGCTTTCCCAATGAATGAATAAGGACCTTCTTTTGAAGATACTCTTGTTACCTGCCAACTAGCTCAGGTTTTTTTTTATAATGCTACTTTATGGACATGTTTTCAAAATATCTTCCTACACAGCATTCCTTCCTAGTACATTTTATGATATAAATATGTTCTTTTCTATAGTCAGCATACTACACCCCAGCACTCATCACTTGTGTTTGGCAGGCAGTAGTGTGTAATTGCTGCTGAGGAGTGTCACTGTGTGTACCATACAGTATGATCTTTTGTTTCAATGAGTGTTCGCCATGTTGAGTTGAGTGTGGAGTTGACTTCTCTGCAGTCTTTCCTTCCGCCATTGTTGTGTAGAGTATAAGAAGAGTCATGGTTCCCAGTGATACCAAAGGCACTCGAGTAGTAGTCCAGTGACTGCTCCAGAGAAGCAGTGGGAGAACCTCCAGTTAGATGGAGATGTAAGACTTGTATGTGGAGAGTGTGGCAGAGGCACTTGTAGGGGAATGCTTGAGGAAAAGCAGTCAACATCATCAGGCAGGCAGGGGCTGGTAGGAGTCCTTTGGCTTTCTGTTGGACAAACCTTGCTAGGTGAGATGAGTGACCAACATTTGCCTGAGGGATTGCAAAAGAAAAAAAGCCCAAGGTAGTCACATCTCCAAAGATTGAAGAACATGGAGATGATCACATGATTCAGGAACTTCTCAGGGCAAGGGTTTTCTGGAACACATGCCTGCAGCACAGATTCAGGTAGTATCCCCATTTCTAACCAAGCATTCCCATACCACTCCTGCTTCATGGCTGAAGGCTGGGGTAATATGCTTTTTTATTATAAAAACAAGCAGTCCAGTCTTTCCTTCCTCAGTGCTACTACTCTGGTTTTATTCTACCAAGTCTTGTTTCCCCTACAAGCGTGCACCACACTGCAATTGGAGTGATGTTTCTGAGTGAACTTTCAGAGAGTGTCACTTCCCTGCTTTCAACTTTAGAGGCCAGCCAGTGCCCTCAGGATTAATATGGACTGCAGTGCCTTGTCCTACTTGCCCATCCTGCCTCATTCTTCGCTGCTCTCCGTGTCCTCCCTTTTAGCCTTTATACACATGGTTCCCCTGTTTGGATGATTTTTGTTACCTCACAGCCATCCCACTGCTCAAATACCCTCACCCCTGGCAGTAACTCTTCCTCATTTTCAAGCCTCTGTTTCCATGTCTGGGAGACTCCCCTCTCCCTTAAGTACTTCAAGATCATTTCTGTGCTTCTCCCAAGTGTTCCCTTAGTACTTCTTAAATCGATTTTCTTGCAGTTACCATCCTTATGGCAGATAGTACTAATTATCTCCCCAATAACCATTATACTTTTCTTTCTTATTAGAAGAACCCTGGTTTTTCTCAGAGTAACCATGTGCCCAGTTAAAAATACTTACCTTCCCAGACTCCCTCGTAGCTGTGTGCAGTCATGTGATCTGGTTATTGCCAATAAGGTGTAAGGAACTGTCTACTGGGTGCAATTTCCAGATAATCATTTCCACTTTTTAAAAAATTTTTATTTATTTTTTTTAAATTTCAGTGTTCCAGAATTCACTGTTTATGCACCACACCCAGTGCTCCATGCAATACGTGCCCTCCATAATACCCTCCATAATACTACCAGGCTCACACAACCTCCCACCTCCCACCCCTCCAAAACCCTCAGATTGTCTTTCAGAGTCCACAGTCTCTCATGGTTTGTCTCCCCCTCCAATTTCCCCCAACTCCCTTCTCCTCTCCATCATCCCCATGTCCTCCATGTTATTTCTTATGCTCCACAAATAAGCGAAACTATATGATAATTGATTCTCTCTGCTTATTTCACCCAGCATAATCTCTTCCAGTCCCATCCATGTTGATACAAAAGCTGGGTATTCATCCTTTCTGAAAGAGGCATAATACTCCATAGTATATATGGACTACAACTTCCTTATCCATTTGTCTGTTGAAGGGCATCTTTGTTCTTTCCACATTTTGGCGACTGTGGCCATTGCTGCAATGAACATTGAGGTACAGATGGCCCTTCTTTTCACTATATCTGTATCTTTGGAGTAAATACCCAGTAGTGCAATTGCAGGGTCATAGGGAAGCTCTATTTTTAATTTCTTAAGGAATTTGAACACTGTTTTCCAAAGTGGCTGCACCGACTTACATTGGCACCAACAGTGTAAGAGGGTTCTCCTTTCTCCACATCCTCTACAATACACGTTGTTTACTGTCTTGTTAATTTTGGCCATTCTAACTGGTATAAGTTGGTATCTCAATGTGGTTTTGATTTGAATCTCCCTGATGGCTAGTGATGATGAATGTTTTTTTCATATGTCTGTTAGCCACTTGTATGTCTTCATTGGAGAAGTGTCTGTTCATGTCTTCTGCCCATTTTTTGACATGATTATCTGTTTTGTGTGTGTTGAGTTTGAGGAGTTCTTTATAGATCCTGGTTATCAACCCTTTGTCTGAACTATCATTTGTTAATATCTTCTCCCATTCCATGGGTTGCCTCTTTGTTTTGTTGACTGGTTCCTTTGCTGTGCAGAAGCTTTTGATCTTGTTGAAATCCCAAAAATTCATTTTCGCTTTTGTTTCCTTTGCCTTTGGAGACATATCTTGAAAGAACATTTTGTGGCTGATGTCGAAGAGGTTACTGCCTATGTTCTCCTCTAGGATTCTAATGGATTCCTGCCTCATGTTGAGGTCTTTTATCCATTTCGAGTTTATCTTTGTGTATGGTGTAAGAGAATGGTTGAGTTTCATTCTTCTACACATAGCTGTCCAATTTTCCCAGCACCATTTATTGAAGAGACTGTCTTTTTTCCACTGTATATTTTTTCCTGCTTTGTCGAAAATTATTTGACCATAGAGTTGAGTCCATATCTGGGCTCTCTACTCTGTTCCACTGGTCTATGTGTCTGTTTTTATCCCGGTACCATGCTGTCTTGGTGACCACAGCTCTGTAGTGAAGCTTGAAATCGGGCAACGTGATGACCCCAGTTTTGTTTTTCTTTTTCAACATTTCCTTAGCAATTTGGGGTCTCTTCTGATTCCATACAAATTTTAGCATTGTTTGCTCCAGCTCTTTGAAAAATGCCAGTGAAATTTTGATTGGAATGGCATTGAAAGTATAGATTGCTCTAGGCAGTATAGATATTTTAACAATGTTTATTCTTCTGATCCATGAGCATGGAATGGTCTTCCATCTTTTTGTGTCTTCTTCAGTTTCTTTCATGAGTGTTCTGTAGTTCCTCGAGTACAGATCCTTTACCTCTTTGGTTAGGTTTATTCCCAGGTATCTTATGGTTCTTGGTGCTATAGTAAATGGAATCGATTCTCTTATTTCCCTTTTTGTACTTTCATTGTTAGTGTATAAGAAAGCAACTGATTTCTGTACATTGATTTTGTATCATGCCACATACTGAATTGCTGTATGAGTTCTAGTAGTTTGGGGCTGGAGTCTTTTGGGTTTTCCATATAGAGTATCATGTCATCTGAGAAGAGAGAGAGTTTGACTTCTTCACTGCCAATTTGAATACATTTTATTTCTCTTTGTTGTCTGATTGCTGTTGCTAGGACTTCTAATACTATGTTGAACAAGAGTGGTGAGAGTGGGCATCCTTGTCGTGTTTCTGATCTCAAAAGGAAGGCTGTCAGCTTTTTCCCATTGAAGATGATATTCGCTGTGGGGTTTTCACAGATAGATTTTATGAAGTTGAGGAATGTTCCCTCTATCCCTATACTTCGAAGTGTTTTAATCAGGAACGGATGCTGGATTTTGTCATCAATTTTTTGCATCAATTGAGAGGACCATGTGGTTCTTCTCTCTTCCCTTATTGATTTGTTCTATCACATTGATTTGTGAATGTTGAACCACCCTTGCAACACAGGGATAAATTCCACCTGGTCATGGTGGATAATCTTTTTAATGTGCTGTTGGATCCTATTAGCTAAGATCTTGTTGAGAATCTTAGCATCCATATTCATCAGGGATATTGGTCTGAAATTCTCCTTTTTGGTGAGATCTTTGCCTGGTTTGGGGATCAGGGTAATGCTAGCTTCATAAAAAGAGTCTGGAAGTTTCCCTTCTGCTTCGATTTTTTTGAAACAGCTTCAGGAGAATAGGTATTATTTCTTCTTTGAAAGTTTGGTAGAATTCCCCAGGGAATCTGTCAGGTCCTGGGCTCTTGTTTTTTGGGAGGTTTTTGATCACTGCTTCAATCTTGTTACTAGGTATTGGTCTATTCAGGTTGTCAATTTCTTCCTGATTCAGTTTTGGAAGTTTATAGTTTTCCAGGAATGCATCTATTTTATCTAGGTTGCTTAACTTTTTAGCATATAACTGTTGATAATATTTTCTGATGATTGTTTCTATTTCTTTGGTGTTAGTTGTGATCTCTCCCTTTTCCTTCATACTTTTATTAATTTGGGTCTTTTCTCTTTTTGTTTGAATTAGTTTGGTCAATGGTTTATCGATCTTATTGATTCTTTCAAAAAACCAGCTTCTAGTTTCATTGATGCATTCTTCGGTATCTCCAGTTTCTGTCTCATTGATCTCTGCTCTAATCTTGATTATTTCCCTTCTTATGTGGAGTTGGCTTAATTTGTTGTCAATTCTCCAGTTTTTTAAGGTGTAAAGACAGCTGGTGTATTCTGGATTTTTCAATTTTTTTTGAGGGAGGCTTCGATGGCTATGTATTTCCCCCTTAGGACTGCCTTTGCTGTATCCTATAGGTTTTTTTTTTTAAATTTTCAACAGTTTTATTTAATAAAAATATTACGTAATACTTATAGTGTTTTAGATACATCATAGTATCAACTCTCTGAAGCCCCTATGAGCTTATACTCATTTTATAGATGAGGAAAGCAATCCCTTCGGAGGGCAAAGAATTTGTCAAAGTTGTCTCTCTTGGTAAGAAGCAGGGCCAGATTCTACCCTGGTAGGATGGCTGCAGGTTTTATACTTTTTTTTTTTTTAATTTATTTTTTTATTTATTTTCAGCATAACAGTATTCATTATTTTTGCACCACACCCAGTGCTCCATGCAATCCATGCCCTCTCTAATACCCACCACCTGGTTCCTCCAACCCCCCCCCACCGCTATCCCATAGGTTTTAGACTGAAGTGTCTTCATTCTCATTGGTTTCCAGGAATTGTTTAAGTTCTTCTTTGATTTCCTGGTTGATCCAAGCATTCTTCTTTTAAATTTTATTTTATCTTTTTAAGATTTTATTTATTTGACAGAGATCACAAGTAGGCAGAGAGGCAGGCAAAGAGAGAGGAGGAAGCAGGTTCCCTGCCGAGCAGAGAGCCCGATGCGTGGCTTGATCCCAGGACCCTGGGATCATGACCTGAGCCGAAGGCAGAGGCTTTAACCCACTGAGCCACCCAGGTGCCCCTGATCCAAGCATTCTTAAGCAAGGTTGTTTTTACCTTCCAGGTGTTTGAATTCCTTCCAAACTTTTTCTTGTGGTTGAGCTCCAGTTTCAAAGCATTGTGATCTAAGAATACATAGGGAATGACCTCAGTCTTTTGGTATTGGTTGAGCCCTGACTTGTGACCCAGTATGTGATCTATTCTGGAGAAGGTTCTATGTGCACTTGAGAAAAATGAGTATTCTGTTCTTTTAGGGTGGAATGTTCTGTATATACCTATGAGGTCCAACTGATCCAATGTGTCATTCAATGCTCTTGTTTCTGCTTGGATGATCTGTCTATTACTGAGAGTGGCGTATTAAGATTTCTCCCTATTAATGTATTCATATCAATATGACTCTTTATCTTGATTAACAGTTTCCTTCATAATCATTTCCATTTAAGAGAGTCTGACCTGACTGGTCTGTACATTGCTTTGCCCTTGTCCTTTACTCTGTCTCCTCTGCTTGGCATTCTGATTTGAGCAGCAGCTAAAAGAAGGGAGGCAAAACATGAAGGATGGCAGGGCAGGAGAGCAGCAGTTGTCCAGAGAGAGGCAGTTGTCTGTGGTCTTTGTCGCACAGGCAGTCCTTTGTCTGGGACTGCCTACCCTTGTATTTGTTTCTACGTGAAAACAGACCTGGTTAAGTCAAATCCCAGTTTGATTAAAGTATTAAGCATACAGCTGAACTCATTGCTAACTGATAGCAGCATTTCATTAAATTGGATATTTGCATAACTGACTTTATTTCTAATGACTACCTTCTGCAGAAGGCAGGGACTCTGTCCTCTTCACTGCTGGAATCCCTGTGACTGCAGTGACACTGGGCACCACACTGATGTTTAGAAGTGTGTTGAATAAATAATTGGTTCAGTGAATGAATTCAGGCGAAATGGTATGAATTTCCCCATGACTTTTGATTAGTCTTCCTGGGTGTATTCCCATATGGAGCTGGGTCTCAGTATTCCATTGGGATTTTTGGCCTACTGTGTAGAACAGCATTTCTCAGCCATGGCATAAATGATGTTTGGGTCAGATGGTTTTCCATGTGGGGAAGTCTCCTCAGGATTGTAGGAGGTTTAGCAGCACTTTTGGCTTCTATCCACTAGATCCTAATAGCACCCAAACCTTCCAGCTGTGGCAAACACCACTGAGTCCAGATGTTTGCTAGATGTCCTCTACAGGACAAAACAGCCCCTGGTTGAGAACCACTGCTCGAGAGAAGGAATCTGATGTTAAGTTCTATGAACTACTGGGTGGGACGTGCATGTGTGGACCATTAAATAGCACGTAAAATTAGTTCCGTGTGTGTTCACTGCTTTGGGGAGAGGGCCTACAACTCTCATACATCCTCAAAGGAGACAATGGTCCAGCAAAATCAAGAACCATTCGTCTAGAATTTTCTAGCTGTTTTAAAACTTTTCACCATGATTTCCTTTAGCTTCCTGTACACTGTTGAATTTCATAGGTAGAGAGGCCAAGACCACACTTAATGACTGGGAGTTCTAATTGAGTGTTCAAGCCCAATAACCTAGTAGTGCTTATGAGGCCCACAAAACAAGCCATCTGAAACCTTTTGGAGAGACGTTGTAAATGTGGACATTGAGGAATGTACTCTCCTGCCTTCTAACCTGATGGTCAATCTACTTAACAAAGGAGAATCAGATTGCAGTTCTCAAGCTCCCAGTGCAGCAGTAATTGGGTGAAAAGTAAGAAGAGAAACTCTCATAAACAGGTTACTTAAAAATAGTCTCAGGTGAATATATACCAGCAGGAAAATTTAAATTATAAAAAAGAAATAAGATGGATGTAAGCATGACTGAACTGAATTTAATGGTTGATGTTCTCACTTACTTAATCACATAATGCCACTACTTGGGACTCTATTACTGAAGCAAATCATTTGTTGCATCCAAAGGGAGCCATAATAATGCAAAATGTGCCATGAAATACCCAATTAAATTATTTTAACACATTGGAGATTGTGGGCTGGTACACGTGTCCTAGTCTTTCCTCTGCCTGACAGTCTGGAGGGTATGATTTGTATTTAATATCTGGTTTTATGTCTCCACTCTGGCCTGTATGTTTGTGTGTGTGTGTGTGTGTGTGTGTGTCCATGTGCCTTCACCACTCTGCTCTAACCATGATAATGTTTGAACGTAACATGGCTAGGAATATAAAAATAAAAATAATCTTTAAATAAAACAGTCACCTCCTAGAGCATTCCTAAGGGAAACTGGGAGTGTGACAGACCAGGAACTAGGAAATGAGGTTTCCTAAACTTTAAACTATGGCCGAAGCTTAATGCGGTGAATCTGCCAGGGGCATGTACCTTGCTAACTGATAAAATTGAGCTGTCTGCTGGAAACACACGCTTCACTTGCTGGCTTTGCTTTGGGAGAGGGGGAGGGGAGAGAATGTGGGGAACTACTCTTTTCACCTGTAAAGTGTTTCCATAAATGTAACTTTTAATCGTCCTTGTTATTTTCAACAGTAAGGTTGTAGATGAACCATGTAGGGTTTAGCTATATATAGTATATTGTGTGTATTAAAGTAGCATGCATTCATTATAGGAAAATATAAGATAATAAGAAATGTCCATAATATTACCGCCAAAGACAACCACTCAGTGTATTTTCTTTTCCTCTGTTTCAAAATCTAAAAAACTTTTTAAAAAAATTTATTTCTTTTCAATGTCACAGAATTCATTGTTTATGTACCACACCCAGTGCTCCATGCAGTATGCGCCCCCCGTAATACCCACCACCTGGCTCCCCCAACCTCCCACCCCCTGCTCTAAAAAACTTTTTTTAAGAGAATCATTCTCATTAATACAGAAAGCTGTGGACATAGACTGTAATAATGCTTATGCCCAAGGATAGGAATTATTCATTTTTGTATATAAATGTTTGAGTTTCTTCCCTCCTGAGCCTTGCATCCACACATATACAGAAATGGAACGTTGTCCACCAAATTCTCTATTGTTTCTATTTCTGTCAATAGGCAGATCCATGATGCACACAAGGCTTTATTGCTTTTATTTTTTATTTTTAAAGTATTTCATTTATTTATTTGACAGAGATCACAAGTAAGCAGAAAGGCAGGCGGAGAGAGAGGGGGAAACAGGTTCCCTGCTGAGCAGAGAGCCCGATGTGGGGCTCGATCCCAGGACCCTGGGATCATGACCCGAGCTGAAGGCAGAGGCTTTAACCCACTGAGCCACCCGGGAGCTTCGCTTTATTGCTTTTATACAAGAAGGCATATTCTGGGGGATGGGACGAGAAGGGCTCTGTAGAAAAGTTCAGAAGAGAGAATGATAGCATCCCAAGCCCACTATCCTGATAGAACTTAATGTGGATGGACACTTAGAAACATAAATGTCCATTTTAAAAAAAGATTTTATTTATTTGACAGAGATCATAAGTAGGCAGATAGGCAGGCAGAGAGAGGAAGGGAAGCAGGCTCCCTGCTGAGCAGAGAGCCTGACGTGGGGCTCAATCCCAGGACCCTGGGACCACGACCCGAGCCGAAGGCAGAGGCTTCAACCCACTGAGCCACCCAGGCGCCCCATAAATGTCCATTTTTTAATTTTTATTTTACATGAATGGGGTCCTACTACCTTATCTCCACTGTGTTACAAAATGCACCCCACCCCCCTTCCAGGTGGATACAGTTCTCATTCATCTCCTCAGGTCTGTGGAGGCCTCCAATGGAGGCAGCAAGCCCTGACATCTTCCCCTCAGCAGTATGTGGAAGACACATAACGCTCATACGTAGATGTCCCTTCACCACTGCATCAACGTCCCCCCACAAGAGGAAATACTGAGTGTAATGCTTACTGTACATCAGGCATGGTTTTGGGGGCATTTAATAAGCACCGTTCTCTTTAGCCCTTCAACAGCTCTGTAGTAGTACTCTTACTTTCTCCATTTTATTGATGAGAAGACGGAGGCCTAGAGACATGAAGTTGCTTGTCCTGTGCCCCCCAGCTCGTGAACGGCAGGGATGGAATTTGAATCCTGGCAGGTTGCTCCCAGAGTTCATGCTCCTCCTTGTCCTGCCATTCTAACTAATCTCTTGTTGGCAATTTCTCCTTTCATTCCTATTAAAATCATGTTTTAGTGAACATTTTAATCTGCTTGTATCCTTAGGATAATTTTCTATTTAGTTTTTATTTAACACACTATTAAAGAACACTGAATGCCTGGCACTATTCTGAACGTTTTACAAAAATTAACTCATTAATCTTCCTACAAATTTTACAAAAATTAACTCATTAATCTTCCTACCAACCCAAAGAGTCAGGATATTGGGGATGAGGCCGAGAAAGATTAACTAGAAAAAAATGCCAGAGCTGAGCTTCCAACCCAGCCAATCTGGATCCAGAGCCTGTTTCCTTAACCATCAAGTTATAGAGCTTCTATAGCAGTCTGGATATACAGATACTGTATATCCAAACTTATCCAGTTTTTTATTAAAATAATTTAGAAAACAAAAAATAGGGGCGCCTGGGTGACTCAGTGAGTTAAAGCCTCTGCCTTTGGCTCAGGTCATGATCCCAGGGTCCTGGGATTGAGCCCCGCATCGGGCTCTCTGCTCAGCAGGGAGCCTGCCTCCCCCGCACCCTCTCCCTGCCTCTCTGCCTACTTGTGATCTCTGTCTGTCAAATAAATAAAATCTTTAAAAAATATATAAAGACAAAAATGACATACAGAAACCACCTGTACATAATCACCTATGTGTGCTTTAGGCTTCACAGTATTTTTTTCATGGAATTGTAAATGTATGTGCACATTATAAATTACTGTCCTTTTTGCAATGAAAATTATTTTTGCCATTAGTCTTTATTTTTTTAAGATGTTACTTATTTGAGAAAGAGAGAGAAACAAGTGGGGGGAGAGGCAGAGGGAGAAGCAGACTTCTCAATGTGGGACTAGATTTCAGAGTCCTGGGCTTATGACCTGAGCCAAATGGAGACACTTAACTGCCACCTAGGAACTCTCCATTAGTCTTTAAAACTAGTTGTACTGCTTGTACAACAATGAGTTTTAAAAATGTAGCGTGTATTTAACAAGTCTATAACTGAAAGAGGTTCCATCCAGTTTTTGGATTTTGATGGAAAAAATAACACAATGAAGAACATTGTTATGCATTATTGTTGGTGTGATTTTCTGTTTCTTTAAGGTAGATCCCAGGACAAAAAAAAGTTACATCAAAGGCTATGAATATCTTAGGGTTTTATAGATACACTTTTAGTTTGTAACAGATATTTTTCTAAGTTACAAAAAACCATTCATGAGGACCATTTTACTCTCTAAGTAATATAAAAATTACATATGGCTAGACCATACCTTGGTCATTTCGCTCTTATTTTATGATTTCTGTTGAGAGTGGTGGTCCTCGATCTTTTAAAGTTAGTGTCCCTGCTTGACAAACATTAATACCTCACACCTCATTTAATGTAATTTTTTGATAGTATTTGAATCACTAGAAATTTTAGGAATAAAATATTTTATTTTGATTTTGAAAAATTATCTCCCTTTACCCTAAAAATCTTCCTTTAGGATTTCTTGGAGTTAAGGTCTGAAGGGGACAGATTCTCTTAGTTTTCTTTCTTTCTTTTTTTTTAGAGAGGGAGGGAGAGAGGGTAAAAGGGAGGGTCAGAATGGGGGAGAGAGAGAGTCTTAAGCAGGCTCCAGGCTCAATATGGAGCCAGATACAGGGTTTGATCTCACAACCATAAAATCATAATCTGAGCCGAAATCGAGTCAGATGCTTAAGCTATTGAACAATCCAGGTGCCCCAGGTTTCTTTCTTTGATTTAAAAATGTTTTTTATTTTGGAAAAATGGGGCCCTTGGGTGGTTCAGGGTCCTGGCACCGGCCCATACTGGATTCCTTGCTCAGTAGGGAGTCTGCTTCTCCCTCTCCCACTAACACTCTCCCCACTCCTGTGATCACTCACATGCATACGCTCTCAAAAAAATGGATAAAAAAATATATATATTTTTAATTTTAATTTTTTATTTATTTATTTGACAGAGAGAGAGAGAGATCACAAGTAGGCAGAGAGGCAGACAGAGAGAAGGGGGGGAAGCAGGCTTCCTGCTGAGCAGAGAGCCCGATGCGGGGCTCGATCCCAGGACGCTGAGATCATGATCTAAGCTGAAGGCAGAGGCCCAACCCACTGAGCCACCCAGGTGCCCCTGGATAAAATATATTGTTAAAAATGTTTCGATTTTGACTTCATTCTGAAAGATATTTTAGCCCGTTACTTTTTATTTTTCTAAGTAATCTCTACACCCAACGTGGAGCTTAAACTCACGACCCTGGGATTAAGAGTGGCACACTCTACCAACTGAGCCAGGCAGACACCCCCGGAGGACATTTTGGTTAAATAAAGAATGCTCTTGTCAAGGTTTTCTTCAGGATTTTACAAATGTTATTCCACTATCTTCTTGTCTCCATAGTTTCTGATGAGAAATTTGTGATAATTTAAGTATTTGTTCCCCTGTGTGTAATGTGTTGTTTTTCTCTAGCTGCTTTTAATATTTTCTGTTCATTTTTGGCTCTCAGTGCTTTGACTATGAAGGGCTAGACATTGTTTTCTTCGTACTTATCTTATGGGGGTTTATGTAGCTTTGTGAACCTATGAACATATGATTTTAACCAAATTAAGAAAATTTGGGGTGTTTTATATTCAAGTATTTTTTTTCCTGTTGATCTTCCTTCCAGGATTGTAGTTGTCTAAAAACTAGTCCATATGGTATCAGACCCAAATCCCATGAGGCTCTGTATATTTTCCATAATTGTTTTTCTCTATATGCTTTAGATTGCCTCATTTCTTTTGAGTTAGCTGTAATTTCGCTAATTCTTTCCCTGCCATCTCCATTCTTCCAGTAAGCCCATCCCTTAACTTAAATTTCACATGTTTTAATTTTCAGTTTGAGAATTTCCATTGGAGTTTCTCTCTCTCTCTCTCTCTCTCTCTCTCTCTTTTCTTGTTCATTATGATAAAATTTCTTTATTGAACATAGAATAGCTGTTTCAAGTTCCAATGTCTGGGTCATCTCAGGATTGGCCTCTATTTATTGTCTCTACTCTGGCAATTGGCTCACAGCCCTGGTTCCTTGCATACTGAGTAATTTTGGATTAGATTCTGGAAATTGTGATGTTACCTTGTAGAAACTCTGGATTCCATTATATTCTTCTGTACAGTCTTGATGTTCTTGTTATACCAGACACCTAAGTGGAACTCAAAGAGTAACTCTTACTTCTGAGCAGTAGGTCAAATTTCAGTTCTGTTCTTTTTTTTTTTTTTTTAATTTTTATTTATTTATTTATTTATTTAAAGATTTTATTTATATGACACAGAGAGAGAGATCACAAGTAGGCAGAGAGGCAGGCAGAGAGAGAGAGGGGAGGAAGCAGGCTCCCTGCGGAGCAGAGAGCTCCATGCGGGGCTCGATCCCAGAACCCTGGGATCATGACCCAAGCCGAAGACAGAGGCTTTAACCCACTGAGCCACCCAGGCGCCCCCAGTTCTGTTCTTTTATCGTTAGCTGGGCTGCTTTGAAATCTGCTCTGTGCATGTTGAGTTCAGGTCAGCCAGACATGTGGACCAAGACTGTATGTAGAAACTGGACTTCCCCCTCTTTGGCTTTCTCTACTCTAGGCTTCTCTCCTTGCTTTCCAGTGACTGTGCTAGCTCTAAACCCTGTCCTCCTGTGCTTTGGGTCCAAAAGAGTGGTATTTTTCTTTAGGATTTGATTTATTTATTTTTCAGGGAGAGAGAGAGAGACATAGAGAAAGAGAGAGTGTGCACAGAAGCAGGGGGAGCGGCAGGCAGAGGGAAGGGAAAAACAGACGCCCCCACTGAGCAAGGAGCCTGTTGCAGGCCTCGATCCCAGGACCCTGGGATCATTACCTGAGCCAAAGCAGACACGTAACCGACTGAGCCACCCAGGCACCCGAAAAGAGTGGCATTTTTCTTTCAGAGTGGTAGCTGCCCCATGTGCTAATTCCAGCTCGTCTTCAGGCTGCAAGTTGTAGAGACAAGTAACTTGTACTTTTCTTCCAAGTTTTGACGACCCTCCAGAATGTCTGCTTTTCATGCTTCATACCTTCAGGTTCTTTTGTGTGCGCCTATGTGTGCATGTGTTGTCCAGAGTTTATAGTTGTTATGTGCTGGACCCCTCAGTTCCACAGGTACCTCTTTATACCAGAAGCTGGGCTTCTCTGTGTTCTAAAAATGTCAGATAATGTATGCTTCAACAGTTAAACCTCAGAAGCACTTATGCCCATTTCCAATTCAAATGGCACTTCTTTGGGTAATATTTATTACATAGGTTATTAAACATTGATTGGGATACTTATTTTATTTATTTATTTATTTTCCCCGTGAGAGCATGTGAGCCCCTGTGATCCCAGCCTGTAAGCCTGGTATATAGTAGCAGCTCCTCAAATATTTGAATAAACAAATATAGCCAGGAGATGAAGAGTGTCTAAACCACAGCAAAGTACCAATACTAGAAAGTAGAGAGTTTATTAAAAAGAAATGTTAGAGCTTTGAGGGAATTTGCTGACAGGCCAGATGCGTGGGGGTGTGTGGAAGAGGGAGGATCATAGGACAGTCTCCAGGCTTTTAGCTGGAGCTACTTGGTGGGTGGTTAGAGAGGGCAGGGAAGAAGACTGGATTTCTGGGGGCGCCTGGGTGGCTCAGTGGGTTAAGCCTCTGCCTTTGGCCCAGGTCATGATCTCAGGGTCCTGGGATCAAGCCCCACATTGGGCTCTCTGCTCAGTGGGGAGCCTGCTTCCCCCTTTCTCTCTGCCTGCCTCTCTGCCTACTTGTGATCTCTCTCTCTCTCTCTCTGTGTCAAATAAATAAATAAACAAAATCTTAAAAAAAAAAAAAAAGACTGGATTTCTGAGTGTGGAGAAAAATGACTCAAGTCTTTCCAGACTGGTGGTCCCTCCTAATTTTTTATTTTTTTTTTATAAAATATTTTATTTATTTGACAGAGATCACAAGCAGGCAGAGACAGAGAGGGGTAAGCAGGCTCCCCACTGAGCAGAGGGCCTGATGCGGGGCTCGATCCCAGGACCCTGAGGTCATGACCTGAGCTGAAGGCAGCGGCTTAACCCACTGAGCCACGCAGGCGCCCTGCTCCTAATTTTTTATTAGCATTCTCTTGCCCTCAGCCCATCCTTGATGGGAACTGAGATTAAAGGAGCAGTAACCATATTTCCAATTCCTCAGTCCTGATCAGGTGCTGCTGGTTCTTCCGAGAGAGAGAAACGAGGACGTCTGGAATCCGGGGCATCTACTGAGAAAGGGTGTTTCTCTACGATAAGACGCTGAGTGTTGAAATTTAATCCTCCCAACTCCGGACTCCCCAGGACTCCATTAAATTGTTCCTATTAGCGTGATTGCTCCAAGATACCACAGGAGCAGGGGAGATATTAGAAAACCTGAAAACGAGGGGAGAGATATTGGAAGTTGTGCTTCCGTCATGATTTAGGAGCCTCGCTAAATTCGCCAGCGCAAATGTCTGGCAGCCTCGGAACCTGCAATCTTTCATCTTCCTGGTGGAATATGAGCTCGTGTGCGCGGTAAAATGAAAACCGGTGGTGAGCGGCGCAGTAAAGCTCATGTTCCCTTAGTAGCAGGGTTGGGATGAGAGCGTAATTACATGTAGAAATGCTGCCTTGGGCCTCCTTTCCTGTAAGTGGCCACGATAAAGACGGCATCTCTTCCCGGATTCCGGAGCGACCCGCGCCATCCAAACTTTTATTAGCACCTCTGATGTCCCCTGGAGTCCCAGGCTTTCAGCTAATCCCCCCCGTGGAGCACGGTTGTTGTCACTAGCCTCAGTCAAGGCACTGAGCACCGGGAAAGCCTCTCCTGATGAGGTCCCCCTGCAATTAAGGAAAATTGGTTTCCAAGGGCGGAGGAGGGCAGGGCGTGGGGGAGGGGGTTGGGGTGGGGGTGGGGTGGGGGTGGGCTTTTCAGCGGGGTATCTGTTGTTATTTCTGCTTGGAGGCGGGTCTCCCTGGGATGCCTGGCTCCCGGCCACCCCCACAGGCCCTGCACCAGGGGACTGATTGCTTGTCATCAGGGGTAGTTTTTTGTGCATCTTGTCGTGCGGTTAGAAGTGGAGACTCAGGGATGCTGGGTAGAGAAGGAAGCCTAGCGATCCGCCGGGGGCGCAGAAGAATGCAGCCTTGAGTGCGTTTGGAGGTTTTGCTCAACAGAACACCACAGCTAACCTAACGTCATTGACCCTCACCTGTCAGCTTCCTCCCACAGGAGCCCTAGCTGTGAATTCTGGGAGACCCAGGGCAGAGGGGGCCATTCTGATGAGTGCTCAAAGCACCTCTCTGTTGTTCTGGGTCAGCTTCCTCACTGTGTCCCACTCTCCTTCAGCTGCTTGGTGACCACGGGGTGCCACTGCAGGGGCTTGGCCCAGCCACTCCAGGTGCTGCTGCTACTCTGAGCTGCTTTTCTGTGCACCGAAGTCTCTCTCCTGCTTCTCTGCACCTTCGTTCCCCATTGCTGCCTTTGTTCACAGGGCCCCAAGGCTGGGGTGGGGTAGGGACCGAAGGGCTCCTTCTAAAGTTCCTTGCAAGTGACTTTGTGAGTAACCTAGTGTGTGCCCAGAGCTTTGCAAGATTGTTCCAGATAACAGCCCCTGCATTTCTACCCTGACACCGTTCCTTGTGAAATTAATGGTTCAAGCCGGTGGCTGCGCAGAGAAGTCACACGTGCGGCTTTTCATAGATAATGATGTCTGGACCCCAGCCTGGAGCACTGAAGTTAGGATGCCATGGGGGAGGGGACGGCTGGCACTGTGGTTTGTAAGCTTCCCAGGTGACACTAACACGTTGCCTGGGCTGAGAACGCAGTTCCGCTGGGAGCGGGGAGGCACCAGACAGGATTGCCATCCCCATCCTGCCTCCCCACTCCCAGGACCTCCTGCAGATGCCACCAGACCTCTTTCCTTCTACACAAAGGGATGTCTGTCCTTAGGTGGTACTGGTAGTGGCCCATCAGATTGGCTGGAAGCTAGGATTTGGATGCCCATTCACTCTAAAGCGTTTTAAGTAACCATTTCAAATACTTAGCTCAGGTGAGTCTCATCGCTGGATGGCATGGGGAAGAATGTAAGGTGGAAAGCTTAAAGTAGACAGAATTAATTTCAGGCTGTGTGACCTTCTGTAAGTTTCTCAAGCTATCTGATTCTTGGTTTCTCTACCTGCGAAATGGGAACAGAATTTACCTTGTGGAGTTGCTACAATGTACGTAGATGAAAGCGTTTTGTAAGAATGTGGCATTATGGAAAAGCAATCCCTTGCTCATTGGCCGTCATCCAGCCGTCTGGCAGATCTGGGGCTTGAGTTTCTCCTGGGGAGTGCAGGTAAAGCACTGGGAATTCATTACCGCTACCGGAAAAACCATTCTGGGCATTCATTCTGGGGGTGAAAATTCAATGTTCTGTTTTTGTAAATGGGGATTGGTATTATCATTATTGTTTAATTCTGTAATCCTCTGAAATAGTATTACTTCTTACGGCAGAATTACTTATTTTCCTCAGTACTAGGAATTCTGGTTTTGGAATATTTTCACGTTTTCAAAATGTTATCTTTTAGGCCCAAGGTTCTCCAATATCAAGGCCTTAGCATCACCTGAAAGGCTTGTTAAAACAGATTGCCTGGCCCCTCCTCCTGTTTCTGATTCAGCAGGTCTGTGGTGGGGTGCAGGAAGGTGCACTTCTAACGCATTCCTAGGTAATAGTGATGCTTCCAGTTCAGAGAGTGTGCATGGAGAGCCACTGTGTAAACTTCTACAGTGTCATGGCATTTCCTGGAGGGCAGTGGTTCTTATCCCTAGCTACACCTTAGAATTACTTGTGGAGCTTTTTTTTTTTTTTTTTTTTTAAGATTTTATTGATTCACTTGTCAGAGAGAGAGAGTGAGCACATGCAGGGGGAGAAGCAGGCTCCCTGCCAACCAAGGAGCCTGGACAGGGACTTGATCCCAGGACCCTGAGGTCATGACCTGAGCTGAAGGCAGACGATTAACCATCTGAGCCACCCCGGCACCCCATCCCAGCCCTGGGGAGCATTTAAAAATAGTGATCCCCCACCACAGCCAACTTGGTCTCCCTGGGTGGGGCCAGGGTATCACTATTTTTAAAATGTTTCATGAGGGATTCTAATGTGCAGCTAGAGGTGAGAACCACGGACTTGGCATAAATCCCATTTCCCGGCTTCCAGGCTTTGGCCCTAGAATACAGTCTCCACCCAGAAGCTGAGTCTGTTTGAGAAATACCAATCAGATGATCTCACGGCATTTCTCTGCTTAACACCCCTCATTTACCTTCCAATGTTTAAGATAAAGTCTGAACTCTATACCACACCCCTAAAGTCCAGGCAGGCCTGCTCCCCCTCACTCATTCTGTCCTACGACCTCGCCTACACACAAGCTCTTGGGCTTCTCTTGTGTTCTTCCAGCAGGCCACACCTGTCCCTGTGCCTGGGCCTCACGCTTGTCCTCCCTGGCTGGAATGCTCATCCCCTACCTCAGAACTGCTGTCTCCTGTCCCTCAAGGCGCAGCTCAAACATCCCTTCCTGGGCCATGCTGTGAAATACGGTGGTCACTGCTTAGATGTCTGCTGGTTAAGGACCACACGATTCTAGGGACCCCTTTACTTTTTGGTCATCCCAGATTTGTATACACATGCTGTGACAGTTTTCTAGCAGTTGGTGTTAAATGTGCAGAGTAATCTAATTCTGAACAAAGCCACCATCTTTTTCATTAGCGGTGGAACTGCTATAACAGGCCCTTTCCTACCATGTATCCCCCTTTAAGTTTTCCTATTTGCCCATCTACCATCCTCATAGCCCTGATGAGATTTTAATATCTGGGTTATTTAGTTGATTACTTGCATGTCATCTGACTGTCAGGTAGAAATCAACTTCTTGAAGGTGGGGACCTTGCCTCCCTTGCTCACTGCCGCTCCAGGGACTTGCGAGGTAGAAGTACATAAATAGATTTATTGAAAGAATGTATAAATAAATGAACCCTTCAAATTACGACCTACAGGTACCTACTCTGTCCTGTGACATTACTGTAAGGGACTGGCAGTCCAGACATAAGTTTTCCTAGGCGGTTAGGCTACATGTGGCCACCTTGGAGGCCACGGGCCAGCATATCCTCTCTTGAGCCTGGTTGACTTCTCACTCACCACCCATCAGTCACAGTTAAGATCAGACAATGGTGGGAGGGGCCAGACCAAAGCAGCAGCCGCATTGCATTTCACAGAGAAATATGACAAGGGTGATTAAGTGGCTCTGTGGTCCTTTACACCATTGCCTTCCTGAGGGGCGGGGCTGTGGAAGGGTCAGTAATTGATAATTGCCATTTTATATGGAAGGTTTATAGGCTAATCTCCAGAGTAATTTTTTCAGAAAGAGTAGTAAAATTAGGCAAGGAGGCCATTCGAGATGATGACTTGTGAGGGGCGGTGCACAGACTGGCTGTTAGCATCATGGAGGTCAGACCTGCCTCGAAGTGAAGGGCATTGTGTGTCCAGAATGAGGCATCCGAGCTTGAAGGGTGATCTCCCAGCGAGTTTAAATGGCACCTGGAAGGTTCAGCTTCTTGAGGAGGAAAAGGCAGGGTTGACCGAAGTCTGTGTTCTGGAGCAGGGAGGTAGTGTTGGGAAGGGTGAGATAGAAAATCTGGTGGGTTGGAAGCAAGCAGGCTCTTTCCAAAGCCATTCTCTTCCTTATACGGAGAAGTTTTCCATAATCAACACAACTCCCTAATCTCCTTGCATTTGTGGCATTTTATCCCATTCATACAAAGTGGTGCAGAGTGCACATTTCTAAATGAAAATGAAGGTGAAAAGCAGTTGTGTGTCTCAAATAATTATCCTTGAATTTCAGGATAATTGGCCAGATTGTCCCAAAAGTAGCCACTCTTACTTGCAAGATCAGTGAGAGGGTATTGGGCATACATATAATTTAAAAGCTGTTAATGTGTAGTAGAATCTTGGTAACTAGGACATCAGATCTGTGTATTTTCTTTCATATAGTGGTATAAAGTCTCTCATGCAAACAGTTTAGGTTAAGAAGTTAAATTGATTATAAAGAAAACTATGATGGAACTATCAGGAGAAAGTAAAGAGTCCAGAGAATTGAGAAAACCAGGACTGGGGCATCCAGACCTAAGCAAGTGATTAAGCAAGTGCTTTCTTTGTTTAATGGATGGGAATGTGCATAAAATTGTTTTTGCTCAACATCTTCAGCAAAAAAGTTTGAGGAGAGAAGCAAGAATAACCCGCACTTGGACCATCTGTTTATTCTTTGCTGCGTAGACCCACAGAGCAGAAGAGGAAAGGGAGGAGATGCTGTGTAACCAGCTGGATTAGCCAAATCCTGTTGGCTTCCTGATAGAAGGAAGAGTGACGCTGCCGTCAGATGATGCTCATGTCCTCAGAAGACCTTCCCTGGCTCTGGACCCATGAAACTCATAAATCTTCTCCAGAAGCCCTTGACCCCAGCAGGAGGACAAGGTGAGGCAAGGCTTGTCGCACTTGGATCTGTTCCTAACTCAATAACTAGAGAAGGGGGAACAATTTGTACTTGCTGGCCACAAGACAATACCAACAGTTGCCTGTCTTGTGGGAATGCCTCAATGCAAAGAATTTAACTCAGGAGTATTTTTAGATGGTTAAAATGTGTGTCTTCGGTGTCAACAAGGGCTAATAGTTTTGAACACATTGGTACTTGCTGACAGCTGCTCTTAGCCCATTTCTCTTGATGATGTTACTATCACGGAAAAGAGACTTGGGTGGGAATTTCTAAATAGACACTTCTTTATTGTAGATCTAGACTGTCCAGTACGGTAGCCCCTCACCACTGGGGGCATTTAAATAAAATTAAATAGAATTAGATAAAACTTAAAGTTCACTTTAAGTGTAAAATCTAAAGTTCAGCTTAAAATTCTCCTTTGGACTAGCCACATTCTATACGCCAAATAGCATCCTGTGGCTATTAATACTGAATATTATATTTGATAGCATGTGATTGGACATTCAAGGCAGGAAGTTCTTTGGACAGTGTTGTAGGAATGGGTCCCTTCTGAAACTTTGGACCCAATCAGCCTATTTTCCTGGAGCATCATCCTCTCTTAGGGAATTCAGGTATGTATGTTTGTGGGGGGGGGCACGCTTCAGCAATTAGTTAAGTTTTTCAGTGTTTCAATTCCGAGCTATTTCTTAGTATACGTCCATCACCCCAGGATATGCCTCTTGTTGGCCTCTCTCCTCCATCTGAGGCTGATTGGCTTCTCCACATGAGCATGTTGTCTCTTCTGGGTTTTCTAATTCAAAGGAATTCTTGCCATTTCTGGAGGGAGATAACAGACAATGAATCAAAAAGGAAAAGTCACAAATAAACCTATTCTTAAGATTTTCACTCACTGACGGTTTACCCCTTAGGGCGGGGAAATGGTCCACCAACAACCCCTGCTCTCCCTGGCACAGAGCAGGTGTACAAGAATAAAGAAAGAGGTGATTTAGAGTGGGAAGAAAATTAATTTTTGAATTTTTCTGGATAGAGTCGGGGACACTGAGCCGGAAAAGCCAGAACTGGCTTCTGCACCCTCTGGGTGTGTTTTATTGAATGGGTCTTGTGCCTCACAGCCCAGATTGACCGCTGCCCTTTGACTGATGGCAGAAGGAACATCGATTGAGCCTCTGCTAAGAAAACAAGTATCTCCACTCGATTCAAGAAAATACAATGTGTCACACACTTAGTGAAAATCAATAATGCAGGAAAATTTACTGGCTGCTATTCAAATCTCAGTTCCTCTAATTGTAGGAGCTGACGAAGTCCCTGGTTTTTGTTTTTGTTTTTGTTTTTGTTTTGAAATTCAGCAGCCAGGCAGTAGGTACGGATCACTAGGTCTCTGGAAAACCTGAAAAGAGCCCCACTGTGTTGTTTTCTGTGCAAACGAGACGGGAAGCCAGTGGAGAAAGCCAACCGCAAAATAGATGGCAAGCTCGGGTGCTGAGAGCGACTCCTGGGTCTTTGTGGTGTGCTCTGCAGAAGAGTGGTGAGGAGGGGCCTGGAACAGGGTTTCTCAAAACAAGAATCTCCATTTGGTTCACTTCCCCTGTGGAAGCTGTCCATCTGGTACTGGCTAGGATTTGAGTTTATGACCCTGCTTTCAGGAAAGCTAGGCACTGTTTATATACAGACGGATTTGAAGAGAGAAGAAAAGGCGAGACCAGAGGAGCCCTGGAATAGAGGCATTGCCTCTTGTGGTCAGAATTGGAGGCAAAAGTTGCTTGTTATGCTCTATCCCCTTCGGCCCACCTCCCCCTGACCCCACCCCAAGGACTTTAGAAGCAGAATGGGAAGATTGTCAAATGCAGGGAAGGCAGGAGAGAGCTGGGGGATGTGGGTAGAGCAGGACTGATGAGACACCGTAACTGAGTATTGAACTCTGGGCAGTAATATGGTGAATTACAGCCCAGCCCTTGAATGATGGCTGGAAGTCATCAAGTCTCTCGATTTTACTAAGTTGTCATTCACATGTTATATTAGCTGAAACTGTAACTACTGCTTCCCTCTCAGAAGGGAAAATGGCTCTCCGTGCTGGGTTACCGCCTCTGCTGTATTGATTTTATGTGGGCGGGCAGTGATTCATGGGACACCCCTCCCCTTTTATTTCTGGCTCCAGAGTTTCAAGGGTCTTGTGTGAATTGCACAACTTTAGCAACAACGTAGCAGACTCCCTCATCCTGTTTGCAAATGATTACTCCGGTTTTGGGAGCGAGAGGAAGATGGGTGAGAAACCACCAAATATAAAGTGAACTCAAGAAGACAAGGAGGAAGACGATGTTTGTGAATCTGTCAGGGATCGAAAGAAAGAGTTCTGAGTGTGGCGCGCCTACCCTTTAGCTCAGCGGCATCCCTGGGGTGAAGAGAGGGGCAAAGCAAAAATTGAGACTGTTACTCTTTTTATGTCCTATTAAACAGTTTTCCGAGCCTCTCCTGCTCATTTTTGCTGAAAAACTTGCCCAAAGCTCTGCTGCAAAGAGTGGAACAATTAAATGTTTATGAAGACATTAGGTTGAATGGTTCTTAGTGAGAAAGAGCTAATTTTGTCCATCATTAGATACCGACGTGCTGAGGGTGCTCTCTGACTCCGTCCTCAGTTGGGATTCGGGATCTGAACCAGACTTCTGCTGACTACCAGTGTTCTTTCAGACACTGTCCTGGAGCTTTGATTCCCCTCCCCTGCACAACCTCCTGCGAAACTCAGCTCATGTCCAAAGGTGATGTTTATAAGAACGTCAACATCTGGAGGTGTTTTTCCATGAGCAAGGCCTTGACCTTGATTTTGGTCTGGGAATCCAGAGCCTTATTCTTGGTATATTTTCACTGTAATTTTATTGTTTTATTCCATTCTAACTCCTTAATTTTAGGCAACGTATTTAGCAGATATTTCTCATTTGAGATGCGGTATAATATTAACAATATATGGGGGCACCTGGGTGGCTTAGTCAGTTAAGTGTCTCCCTTTAGCTCAGGTCCTGATCCCAGGGTTCTAGGATGGAGCCCCCAACTAGGCTCCCTGCTCAGCAGGGAGTCTGCTTCTCCCTCTGCCTCTGCCCCTCCCTCCTGCTTATGCTCTCTCTCTGTCTCTCAAATAAAAACATAAAATCTTAGGGGAAAAAAGCAATATACAATAGTAACCATCATTGTAACTGCTATACTTTGGATAATATGTTACATATTAATTCTATTAATATATACTAATTATTATAATTGGATTTTGTGTCACTGTTAAGGAAATAATTCTTTGTCACTGTTAACAGTTCTTAAACTCTTACTATAAGCTGAGTGCGGTGCTAAGCCCTTTTCATGTATTACCTCATTTAATCCTCACAAAACCCTATAGGTGAGTTTTAATCATTTTACCCCTTTTACAGATGGGGAGACTGGGACTTACAGAGTTTAAAGGAACTGTCCTAGGATGCACAACAAGATGATGGGAGAACTAGGCCTTCTACGTCTGTGGTCCTCATCTGTCTCCCCTGTAAACACTGCTCTGTGATATGGTTGCTGTGACAGGTGCCTCCAAGCCCAGGTGTCTGGTGCTCCTTCAAGCCTTCTGTTTTCAGGATGATGGAGAAGCCAGTGTCAGCCTCCAGGAAGAAGTCATTTTCCAGTGAACTGATGATGGCCCCAAGCCTCATTAGCTGGCTGATGCTCTGGGTTTTAGGGGGTCTGTTCAATGGTTCGTGGAGTCAGTTCACTCCTGGGTCACCCCGTCCCCGCTGACCCCTAGCGATGCACTGGTAGATCAGGTCTGGGGGCTCCATCTAGCAGTGGGTACGTTCTGGAGGGTGCCGCCCGCCCCCCCGGGACAGAGCAGCAAATCAGATCTGTAGATCAGCAGAATCTGCCCCCACTGCCATCCGCCTCCTCAAAGTACTGTGTGAGGAAGTGTGCAGGGAACCATGTGATGATGAATCATGGCCAGCGCAGGCGCTGGGAAGTGGGCAAAATCGACCCAGTCCTGTCTTTGTTCTCATTGACAAGAGTAACAACAAATCCTGGTTGCTGAAGGCGGAACCTTCCACCAGCTGCCCATGAAATCCAAAGGGCCTGAGTTTATCTCACTCATTCTGCTGTGGGGTATCCGAATCAGCCCCCAGCACTAGTTCGGGCTGTCACATGCTAGTATGTATTTTGAGAGCACCAAGAAGTAAGCATCTATAATTTGTCGTGTGACAGCTGCCTGGGAATTTACAACAGTGTTGTCCTTCTAGCCCATGCTGGAGGCCCACAGTGTGTCCAAAGGCCGGCCCAGTGACCTTCACAGTGGAGAACAAGATCACGGAGAAGCTACATTTCCTAGCAGCAGCAGGTTACGTGGGACAGAAACAGGGTGTGCCTCTTTTTCCTGGAATAATTATTAGCTTCCCTTTCACTCTCAAAGGTGTCCTTCTGAAATAGAAATTACAGGGGCATGTGGGTGGCTCAGTGGGTTAAAGTCTCTGCCTTTGGCTCAGGTCATGGTCCCAAGGTCCTGGGATCAAGCCCCACATCGGGCTCTCTGCTCAGCAGGGAGTCTGCTTCCCTTCCTCTCTCTCTGCCTGCCTCTCTGCCTACTTATGATCTCTGTCTGTCAAATGAATAAATAAAATATTAAAGGGAAAAAAAATAAATTACAGAGTTGTTTTCTGACCCAGCAAAGAATAAAGGTGTTGCAGTCCACAGCTTAAGTACGAATCGTGGGTTTTCCTATTCGCAGCCCTGGGATCTTGAATTGTTAGTTTTCTGAGCTCCGGCTTCCTCACTCTAAAATGAGAAGAATAGTGGCAACTTTTTGAGGGTTGTTTTGTGGATTAAACAAGATGGTATTTGCAAAGGGCTTCGTGTGAAGGGCTCACAGGTTAAGTGCTCCGTGAAAATTGAGTTTTGATGCAGTGTGGTTGTGTAAGCTTGTATGTTCTGGAGTGCCAGAAAGGCAAACTGGCTTGTTTTGTAGACCTCAATCATATTCCTGGCTTGGACCTTCCCTCTTCTGAGGCCGGCAACATGGAAACAGTCTGCGAGGCTCTGCTCGAATTTTAGCCCTGCTGGTTAATGACTGTGTTACCTATGTGCGTCATTTTACAGTTCCTCATTCAGTATCCTCGGCTGAAAGTTGGAGTCATGATGGCAGCTTAAAGTTTGAGACTCTGGATTCTGGATCCAAGTGTCTGCTTCCACATCCTGGCTCATCTGCCCTGTCCCTGTGTGACCTCTGGGACTTCCCTCGCCCCTTTATTACTGTTTCCCAGCTGGGGATAGAATTTACCTGATAGCGTGCCATGAGGATTAGAGGTGTGAACACATGTAAGCCTCTGATTTGTACCCAACACATCGTGAGCATTGGTGAAGGTGCGATAGAGATGCAGTGTTAGTTTTCAGGGAAATAGGAAGAAATGTAAATAACTGTTCATGAGTCCATCAGCCAGAGATAGCCTCTGTTAATGGTTCAATGTATTTTCTTTCCTTTATATCTGTACGTGCAATTTTGAAAATACCGTAGGGGTATATAGGCACGTTGCTATCTTTTTCTTAACTTAGGTCAGTCATGTCCTTTATGTTACTGGTTTTTAGAAATTCCATTTTCACCAGTAGCATTGGAGTCTATTATATGATGAAATCTATTTTTTATAACCCTGATACTGCATATTCACATGATTTCTTTTTTCTACGAAAAGTAATTATTCAGTAAATATTGCTGGATGAAAACCATAAATTTTGGGATCTGTTCTTTGATTACCTCCTTCGTGCAGAAAGACTGGGCCAACAAATACAACTGTTTTAAGGCTCTTTTTAGGATACATATTGTCAGGTTATACTCTAGGGACATATCAAATTTACCTTCTTAGCAGCAGAGTAGAGCCCTGCTTGTTTCATCGTGATTTCACCGGCATGAAGTATCTTTATTTGGTCCTATTCATTGACTTGTATACACAACCTACCCTGTTATTTTTAGACCAGGCTATCCCATTAAACTTTCTGCAATGATGAAAACGCTGTTTTAGCACTAATCGGGTAGCCACTAATTACGTGAGGTTATTGAGCTCTTGAAATGTGGCTAGAGCAACCAAGGAAATGAATTTTAATTCAATTTAGAGCCATTTGAATTTAAGAATTTTTTTAAAAAGTATTTTTTTATTAGATAAATAATTTTTTATTTTTAAATTATTCCCATTAAAAAAATTTATTTTAATTCCAGTGCAGTTAACACCCATGATTACATGAGTTTCAGGTGTATAGCACAGTGATTCGCCAATTCTGTACACTACGCAGTGCTCATTAGGGTAAGTGCACTCCTTAATCCCCATCACCTAATTCACCCACCCCCTACCCCCATCCCCTCTGGTAGCCATCTGTTTGTTCTCTAGAGCTAAGAGCCTGTGTTTTGGTTTGTCTCTTTTTCCCCCTTTGTTCTCTGGTTTCTTAAATTCCACATACGAGTGAGATCCTATGGTATTTATCTTTTCCTAGCTGACTGATTTCAGTTAGTATTACACTTTCTAGGTCCATCCCTGTTGTTGCAAGATTACTTTGAAGTTAAAGAGCCACGTGTGGTCAGTGGCTACCGTAGTGGACAGAGCAGCCTCGCACTCTGTTTCCCATGAACACAGCAGGACAGCTCCATGCGTTACCAGCTGGGAGCTCGTCTAGTGTTCTTTTCCGGTCCCTGCTGTAGGCAGGACAAATGGTAGAATCACTGCCAGTGATGGTTTTGAGCAACAATTCCACTTTTTCTCCTGTGTCCACTCAGCAACATTCCCAGAAGGCCACCCGCCCAGAGAGCTGATGTCACTCCCTCCGTTAGAGGAGATTGAAGTGTGTGTCCCATCTTTGCCGTTTGCTCCGCTCTGCCATCCGAGGTTTCTGCCTCCCTTACCCTGTTACTGTTAGACCCTTTTCCAGGGTGAGATGGAAACTCCAGAAAAGCCATCTCTCTCCCTGCTGCTTTGCCCCCGTCTCATGTTGGTGTGGAAGGTGACGAGTTGGTTCTCTGCTTCCCTCTGCCCTCTGTTGTAGATGCTGCCCACGGATCAGCATCTGGGGTTTTCGCTGCTCGCTCCTCAAATGCTCAGTGTGTGGTGTTTTTTGTTGCTGTTTATCTCGGTCATGTGACAAGGTACACAGCGTGGTTCGCTGCAGGCCCGAGCTCAGTACCTCTGTGATGGAGAGCCAGCCGGGCCCTCTGTGAAGTGTGCCTCCATCTGCTTGGCCCTGACCAGTGGGGCCAGAGCCGAACAAGGCCAAACCGCCCAAGGAAACAGCTGCCAGATGGCTCTTGGCAGTCGGGCAGATGCCCTGTGGCCTACTCCTGACCACATCAGAAGAGAAATTAATGTCACACCATATAATCTAGTTTCTTCATTCTTGGCAAGTTCGAGCTACAGATAATCTCATTTGTAAGTAAATGGAATCATTTCAGAACCTGAACAGAAACAGGCAGCAAGAAGTGGTCGAATGGTTTGACGTCTGTTTTTGGGTAACAACGTGGTTCTCGCTCGGTTCAGGTGAGAGGTCACTTACATGGTCCCCTGGGGTTGGATTTTGCCTTTGATTTCTTAATCAACTTTTAATCCTACAACTGAAAGGAGTGCCCAGGAATTGACACACATCAGCTATCATGTATGAACTCTTTCTGGGGCAAATTCTTTTCAGAGTGGCTATGATGGTGGTAAGAGACAGGCCCTCTTACATTGTACCTCCGTGTTTGCTGTCTGCTGGGCCCCATGCTGAATGCTTTTCATGGTTATTTTGTGTAATCCTTCCAGCATCCTCCTAGAGCCCGTGACATTTGTCTTCTCATTTGCAGATAAAGAGATGCAAAGTTAAGGGAGGCAAATGGCTTGCCTCATGTCACCCATTTAGTAGCTGGTAAAGCTGGGATCACACTGCAAGCAAACGGCCTCCAGCAGCTACGTCCCTACCCTCTGCACGAATTGGATTCAGCACAATTGTCATATATGTGTGCTGGATGCTGGAGAAGGCTCTTTACGTACATCCTTCTTGTTGTTTGTTTTACTTCTCAGAACAGCCGTACAGGCAGTGGACACCACTCTTACTCCTAGTTTGTGGACAGGCAAACCAAGGGTTAAGACTTAGGAATGTGACCGAGGTCACATGGTGAGGAATATGGCGGCTCCAGGACGGGCCACAGTTGGACCCTTCCAGAGCTCAGGTTCTTAGCTATAGTCCCTCCCTCCCAGTGAGAAGGTTTGTCCTGGGCAGTGGCCAGAGTGTTATTACTGAGAGATTTCCAACCAATAACTAACATCGTTTATGCTTTTAAAATTAAACTGTGAATTGGGGCACTGCCATGGGTCTGTGGTGATGCCACGAGAGAGGTTTTGTGGTATAGACCACTGCTCCTCAAACGAGGAGCCAGAGGGGAGGACCAGATTTTTGTTTTGTTTTGTTTTGTTTTTTCCTTCTTCAAATTTCTAACTCATTGTGGTCCCACTCTCTATAGATAATGATGTAGCTTGTGGTACACGCCTGACTGGGGAGATGGCAAGACCCCACATTCAGAGACAAGACCACAGATCTCTGCTTCAATATCAGCAATGTCGACCTGCTGTAAGACTTTCTAAACATCTTCACTCAATTTCTGTACATATCTCATCGCAGAACGCGATGAGAACATGAACCAGGGTTGGCCGTGGACCACACCATGAGAAAGTCATTACCAGAAATGACATTTCCAGCTCATAATTTAGGAGACACTCATTCTAGCTCCTGCTTTGAGCTTGCTGTGTGGCCCTAGGAAAGTTGCTTCCTTTCTCTGAGTTTAGCTCTTTCTTTTAGTGGCTGGATTTGGAGCAGATAAATACAGGATCCCTGCCAGTTCTAAGCCTCTGTCATTCCATGTTGATTTTTGATGGGGTTCGGGGCTGCCCCCGAGAGGTCAGTGGTAGGAAGCCAAAGAACACCATGCATTTAGAATATGCTGAAAATGGTCTGTTTCTTGACAAAGCTTGGCATGGGGGACTCACGAACTTAATAGGACTCTTGTGATTTCAGTCTGTGGCATCCCTGTGTCTGACAGAAGAATTTTAAGGGCACCAGAGTTGGTTGAGGCCGCTGAAAATCAGAGCACACCCAGCGTGCCAAAGCAAGTTGTGTGTGGTAAGTCTTTTGACCTTAGTTACAGTGATAGTTAAAATAACAGGAAATACAGTGAGGTTTGTAAAGTATGATCTGCTTGTTGGATTTAAAGTGCGGGTTCTTTCAACATCCGTCTGGAAGCTACAGAGCACGTCCTGGGTTTCTGCACCAAAGCACTGGAGAGAGTGATTCAAGGGCCTCCCCTTACATCGTAGCTCTGGAGAGATCCTTTATTCTGTAATTGTAAGTGCTCCTCACGTGAAATGTGGTCCATGGCCCAGGGGCCTCGGCATCTCCTAGGAGCTCGTTTGAAATGCAGAGTCTTGGGCGCCTGGGTGGCTCAGCAGGTTAAAACCTCTGCTTTCGGCTTGGGGCATGATCCTGGAGTCTTGGGATCGAGCCCCACATCGGGCTCTCTGCTTGGCGGGGAGCCTGCTTCCCCCTCTCTCTCTGCCTGCCTCTCTGCATACTTGTGATCTCTGTCTGTCAAATAAATAAATAAATAAAATCTTAAAAAAAAAAAAAAAGAAATGCAGAGTCTCAGGTCCTTCCCCAGCCTGGGTGAATCAGAATGTGCATTTTTAAAAAATTTTTTATTTTTTATAAACATATATTTTTATCCCCAGGGGTACAGGTCTGTGAATCGCCAGGTTTACACACTTCACAGCACTCACCAAAGCACATACCCTCTCCAATGTCCATAACCCCACCCCCCTTCTCCCAACCCCCCTCCCCCCAGCAACCCTCAGTTTGTTTTGTGAGATTAAGAGTCACTTATGGTTTTTCTCCCTCCCAATCCCATCTTGTTTCATTTATTCTTCTCCTACCCACTTAAGTCCCCATGTTGCATCACCACTTCCTCATATCAGGGAGATCATATGATAGTTGTCTTTCTCTGCTTGACTTATTTCGCTAAGCATGATATGCTCTAGTTCCATCCACGTTGTCGCAAATGGCAAGATTTAATTTCTTTTGATGGCTGCATAGTATTCCATTGTGTATATATACCACATCTTCTTTATCCATTCATCTGTTGATGGACATCTAGGTTCTTTCCATAGTTTGGCTATTGTGGACATTGCTGCTATAAACATTCGGGTGCACGTGCCCCTTTGGAACACTACGTTTGTATCTTTAGGGTAAATACCCAGTAGTGCAATTGCTGGGTCATAGGGCAGTTCTATTTTCAACACTTTGAGGAACCTCCATGCTGTTTTCCAGAGTGGTTGCACCAGCTTGCATTCCCACCAACAGTGTAGGAGGGTTCCCCTTTCTCCGCATCCTTGCCAGCATCTGTCATTTCCTGACTTGTTGATTTTAGCCACTCTGACTGGTGTGAGGTGATATCTCATTGTGGTTTTGATTTGTATTTCCCTGATGCCGAATGATATGGAGCACTTTTTCATGTGTCTGTTGGCCATCTGGATGTCTTCTTTGCAGAAATGTCTGTTCATGTCCTCTGCCCATTTCTTGATTGGATTATTTGTTCTTTGGGTGTTGAGTTTGCTAAGTTCTTTATAGATTTTGGACACTAGTCCTTTATCTGATATGTCGTTTGCAAATATCTTCTCCCATTCTGTCAGTTGTCTTTTGATTTTGTTAACTGTTTCCTTTGCTGTGCAAAAGCTTTTGATCTTGATAAAATCCCAATAGTTCATTTTTGCCCTTGCTTTCCCTTGCCTTTGGCGTTGTTCCTAGAAAGATGTTGCTGCGGCTGAGGTTGAAGAGGTTGCTGCCTGTGTTCTCCTCAAGGATTTTGATGCATTCCTTTCTCACATTGAGGTCCTTCATCCATTTTGAGTCTATTTTTGTTTGTTGTGTAAGGAAATGGTCCAATATCATTTTTCTGCATGTGGCTGTCCAATTTTCCCAACACCATTTATTGAAGAGGCTGTCTTTTTTCCATTGGACATTCTTTCCTGCTTTGTCGAAGATTAGTTGACCATAGAGTTGAGGGTCCATTTCTGGGTTCTCTATTCTGTTCCATTGATCTATGTGTCTGTTTTTGTGCCAGTACCATGCTGTCTTGATGATGACAGCTTTGTAATAGAGCTTGAAGTCTGGGAATGTGATGCTACCAACGTTGGCTTTCTTTTTCAATATCCCTTTGGCTATTCGAGGTCTTTTCTGGTTCCATATAAATTTTAGAATTATTTGTTCCATTTCTTTGAAAAAGATGGATGGTACTTTGATAGGAATTGCATTAAATGTGTAGATTGCTTTAGGTAGCATAGACATTTTCACAATATTTATTCTTCCAATCCAGGAGCATGGAACATTTTTCCATTTCTTTGTGTCTTCCTCAATTTCTTTCATGAGTACTTTATAGTTTTCTGAGTATAGATTCTTAGCCTCTTTGGTTAGGTTTATTCCTAGGTATCTTATGGTTTGGGCTGCAATTATAAATGGGATGGACTCCTTGATTTCTCTTTCTTCTGTCTTGTTGTTGGTGTAGAGAAATGCAACTGATTTCTGTACATTGATTTTATATCCTGACACTTTAGTGAATTCCTGTACAAGTTCTAGCAGTTTTGGAGTGGAGTCTTTTGGGTTTTCCACATATAGTATCATATCATCTGCGAAGAGTGATAGTTTGACTTCTTCTTTGCCGATTTGGATGCCTTTAATTTCATTTTGTTGTCTGATTGCTGAGGCTAGGACTTCTAGTACTATGTTGAATAGCAGTGGTGATAATGGACATCCCTGCCGTGTTCCTGACCTTAGCGGAAAAGCTTTCAGTTTTTCTCCATTGAGAATGATATTTGCGGTGGGTTTTTCATAGATGGCTTAGATGATATTGAGGTATGTGCCCTCTATCCCTACACTTTGAAGAGTTTTGATCAGAAAGGGATGCTGTACTTTGTCAAATGCTTTTTCAGCATCTATTGAGAGTATCATATGGTTCTTGTTCTTTCTTTTATTGATATGTTGTATCACATTGACTGATTTGCGGATGTTGAACCAACCTTGCAGCCCTGGAATAAATCCCACTTGGTCCTGGTGAATAATCCTTTTAATGAACTGTTGTATCCTATTGGCTAGTATTTTGGTGAGAATTTTCGCATCTGTGTTCATCAAGGATATTGGTCTATAGCTCTCTTTTTTGATGAGATCCTTGTCTGGTTTTGGGATCAAGGTGATGCTGGCCTCATAAAATGAGTTTGGAAGTTTTCCTTCCATTTCTATTTTTTGGAACAGTTTCAGGAGAATAGGAATTAGTTCTTCTTTAAATGTTTGGTAGAATTTCCCCGGGAAGCCGTCTGGCCCTGGGCTTTTGTTTGCTTGGAGATTTTTAATGACTGTTTCAATCTCCTTACTGGTTATGGGTCTGTTCAGGCTTTCTATTTCTTCCTGGTTCAGTTATGGTAGTTTATATGTTTCTAGGAATGCATCCATTTCTTCCAGATTCTCAAATTTGTTGGCATAGAGTTGCTCATAGTATGTTCTTATAATAGTTTGTATTTCTTTGGTGTTAGTTGTAATCTCTCCTCTTTCATTCATGATTTTATTTATTTGGGTCCTTTCTCTTTTCTTTTTGATAAGTCTGGCCAGGGGTTTATCAATTTTATTAATTCTTTCAAAGAACCAGCTCCTAGTTTCGTTGATTTGTTCTATTGCCTTTTTGGTTTCTATTTCATTGATTTCTGCTCTGATCTTTATGATTTCTCTTCTCCTGCTGGGTTTAGGGTTTCTTTCTTGTTCTTTCTCCAGCTCCTTTAGTTGTAGGGTTAGGTTGTGTACCCGAGACCTTTCTTGTTTCTTGAGAAATGCTTGTACCACTATATATTTTCCTCTCAGGACTGCCTTTGTTGTGTCCCACAGATTTTGAACCATTGTATTTTCATTATCATTTGTTTCCATGATTTTTTTGCAATTCTTCTTTAATTTCCTGGTTGACCCATTCATTCCTTACAAGGATGCTGTTTAGTCTCCATGTATTTGGGTTCTTTCCAAACTTCCTCTTGTGGTTCAGTTCTAGCTTCAGAGCATTGTGGTCTGAAAATATGCAGGGAATGATCCCAATCTTTTGATACCAGTTGAGTCCTGATTTAGGACCGAGGATGTGATCTATTCTGGAGAATGTTCCATGTGCACTAGAGAAGAATGTGTATTCTGTTGCTTTGGGATGAAATGTTCTGAACATATCTGTGATGTCCATCTGGTCCAGTGTGTCATTTAAGGCCTTTATTTCCTTGTTGATCTTTTGCTTGGATGATCTGTCCATTTCAGTGAGGGGAGTGTTAAAGTCCCCTACTATTATTATATTATTGTTGATGTGTTTCTTTGATTTTGTTATTAATTGGTTTATATAGTTGGCTGCACCCACGCATAGATATTTAAAATTGTTAGATCTTCTTGTTGGACAGACCCTTTGAGTATGATATAGTGTCCGTCCTCATCTCTTATTATAGTCTTTGGCTTAAAATCTAATTGATCTGATATAAGGATTGCCACTCCTGCTTTCTTCTGATGTCCATTAGCATGGTAAATTCTTTTCCACCCCCTCACTTTAAATCTGGAGGTGTCTTCGGGCTTAAAATGAGTTTCTTGTAGGCAACATATAGATGGGTTTTGTTTTTTTATCCATTCTGATACCCTGTGTCTTTTGATCGGGGCATTTAGCCCATTCACATTCAGGGTAACTATTGAGAGATATGAATTTAGTGCCATTGTATTGCCTGTAAGGTGACTGTTACTGTATATTGTTTCTGTTCCTTTCTGATCTACCACTTGTAGGCTCTCTCTTTGTTTAGAGGACCCCTTTCAATATTTCCTGTAGAGCTGGTTTGGTGTTCACAAATTCTTTCAGTTTTTGTTTGTCCTGGAAGCTTTTAATCTCTCCTTCTATTTTCAATGATAGTCTAGCTGGATATAGTATTCTTGGCTGCATGTTTTTCTCATTTAGTGCTCTGAATATATCATGCCAGCTCTTTCTGGCCTGCCAGGTCTCTGTGGCTAAGTCTGCTGCCAGTCTAATATTTTTACCATTGTATGTTACAGACTTCTTTTCCCGGGCTGCTTTCAGGATTTTCTCTTTGTCACTGAGACTTGTAAATTTTACTATTAGGTGATGGGGTGTGGGCCTATTCTTATTGATTTTGAGGGGCGTTCTCTGAACCTCCTGAATTTTGATGCTTGTTCCCTTTGCCATATTGGGGAAATTCTCCCCAATAATTCTCTCCAATATACCTTCTGTTCCCCTCTCTCTTTCTTCTTCTTCTGGAATCCAAATTATTTTAATGTTGTTTCGTCTTATGGTGTCACTTATCTCTTGAATTCTCCCCTCGTGGTCCAGTAGCTGTTTGTCCCTCTTTTGCTCAGCTTCTTTATTCTCTGTCATTTGGTCTTCTATATCGCTAATTCTTTCTTCTGCCCCATTTATTCTAGCAGTGAGAGCCTCCATTTTTGATTGCACCTCATTAATAGCTTTTTTGATTTCAACTTGGTTAGATTTTAGTTCTTTTATTTCTCCAGAAAGGGCTTTTATATCTCCCAAGAGGGTTTCTCTAATATCTTCCATGCCTTTTTAGAGCCCTTCTAGAACCTTGAGAATTGTCATTCTGAACTCTAGATCTGACATACTACCAATGTCTGTATTGATTAGGTCCCTAGCCTTCTGTACTGCCTCCTGTTCTTTTTTTTGTGGTGAATTTTTCCGCCTTGTCATTTTGTCCAGATAAAAGTATATGAAGGAGCAAGTAAAATACTAAAAGGGTGGCAACAACCCCAGGAAAATATGCTTTAACCAATTCAGAAGAGATCCCAAATCGTGAGGGGGGAGAAAGGGGATAAAAAGAGGTTCCGAAAGAAAGAAAGAAAAGAATTAGAAAAAGAAAACAAATAAAGAAAAGTATAAAAAAGAAAAAATATATATATTAGATAAACTAGTTAAAAAACGTTAAAAAAGAAAAGGATAAAAGTTAAAAAAAATTTTAGCAGAAGAAGAGAAAAAAATGAAAAAGAAAAAAATTAAATTAACTGCAAGACTAAAAAATCACAGGGAGAAAGCAATGAGTTCCGTGCTTTGCTTTCTCCTCCTCTGGAATTCTGCTGCTCTCCTTGGTATTGAAACTGCACTCCTTGGTAGGTGAACTTGGTCTTGGCTGGATTTCTGGTTGATCTTCTTGGGGAGGGGCCTGTTGTAGTGATTCTCAAGTGTCTTTGCCCCAGGCGGAATTGCACCGTGCTTACCAGGGGCAGGGCTGAGTAATCCGCTGGGTTTGCTTTCAGGAGCTTTTGTTCCCTGAGCGCTTTCCGTAGAGTTCCGGAGGACCAGAATACAAATGGCGGCCTCCTGGTCTACGGCGCAGAGGAGCCGAGAGCACGGGGCCCCACTCCTCAGTGCGCCCTCAGAGAACAGCGCCCAGTTACTCCCGTCTGCCTGACCTCCCGCCGTGCTCCGAGCTCACCGAGCCTGCGACCGGTTCAAGGTAACCCCGAGCTATGAGCTCACTCCTCGGCTCTGTCTCTGTACCCGGCTTCCCGTTCCAATACCTGCAAGTTCTGCGACACTCAGACACCCCCAATCCTTCTGTGACCCTGCGGGACCTGAGGCCACACTGACCCCGCGTGGGCTTCACCCCGGTTTAGCCTCTGGAGCGATGTCCCTCAGCGGAACAGACTTTTAAAAGTCCTGATTTTGTGCGCCGTTGCTCCGCCGCTTGCCGGGAGTCGGCCCCTCCCCCCGGGGTCTATCTTCCCGTCGCTTTGGATTCTCTTCTCCGCCGGTCCTACCTTTCAGAAAGTGGTTGTTTTTCTGTTTCTAGACTTGCTGTTCTTCTCTTCGATCTGCCGATGGATTTGCAGGTGTTTGCAATCTTTAGATAAGCTACTTAGCTGATCTCCTGCAAGCTGAAGTAGTCTCAGCCTGCTACTTCTCCGCCATCTTGACTCCTCCTTCTTCCAGAATGTGCATTTTAACAAGGTTCCCAAGTGATCCCTACTCATTAGGATGGGACGAGTACAGCTAAGGGTCACTGGGAATCGCTCTTGAAAAGGGGAAAATAAAAGACTCAGTCATTCAATGAGTGACACTCCCAGTGGTTGTCTGGCAGGCTCTGTAGTGGGCACCGGACTGGGGTTTGAGGGTGATAGATTTGGTCCCCTTCCGATAGAACTAGGACCATGCAGTCATGTACGTCATACAGGACTCTGTACTCTGACAGAGCGGGGGAGTGGCACCAGAGACACACAGAGGAGGGGCAACTTACCTGCCCCGTGGAGGTCAGGGGCAACTTCCCAGGTGTATGGCTTCTAATCCAAGACTCAGACGGCTGACCACAGAGAGTGGGAAAGTGCAGTGGTTTCTAGCAGAGGCTCAGGGCATAGGAGCTTTTTTGGCTTTCTGTTCTGGAAAGAGTCAAAGGCAGATTTATAGGTAGCTCTTGATTCACTTAGAACAGTGGCTGGCAAACTGTGGCCCATGACGCCTAATGGATCCCATTATTTATTTTTGTAAATAAAGTTTTATTGGAACAGAGCCATGTTCCTTTGTTTACATATTGTCTCTGGCTGTGTTCATGATCCAACAGCAGAACCGAGGGGTCGCAACAGAGACTTGATGGTCTGCAAAGTGAAAAATATTTACTGTCTCGCTCTTTATATAAAAAGCTGGAAGGCTCCTTTTCCAGAGCAGTGGTTCCCAAAGTGTGGATTCCAGCTCAGCTGCACCAGCGTCATCTGGGAATGTTTTAGACATGACATTTCCCAGGCCCACTCCAGAGCCACCAAAGTAAACTTTCTGGGGCGAGGCCTAATGATGTGCATTGAACGAGCCCTCCAGATGCTCTGACACACATAGCATTTGAGAAACACAGCCTTCGAGCCATCTCCTCTGTAGTTGGGGGACTTCATATAGTTCCCATGTTCTCCCTGGACTGGGAGATCCTTGCATGCCTGGCTGCTTCTGTCCTTCAGGCCCCAGCTCCGATAACCCTCCCTCAGAAAGCCACGCCTTGAGCAGCCCACATAAAGGTGACTCCTCGGTTGGTCTAGCTCATCTCTTCTCTGTTTAATGGCACATGGGCTATTTCTGCCACTTACTACCCCCTCTGCCCTTTTTGCTGTCTGCAGAGTAATTTATTCTCTCTTTGCTTTAGTTCCTTATCTGTAAAATGAGGGAGATAATAACACGGGTGCTCTCTGTTATCATAGAGAATATATAAGTCACCATGTTAAGTGTTTATCCCGGGTACATGTAGGGATGGCATGTTTATTCCTATCATGTAGGTGATAGTCTAAGAGGTGATACAGTGCTCTAGAAGTTTCCTAGGCTTGGTCGACAGGAGTTACTTGCCAGAGAGACTGAACTGAACTGGCTTTGGTTTGGGGCCCAGAGCTCCTGAGTTCTAAGCAGAAGTTATTTTCACTGGTCTCCTTAGCCTCTGTTCTAGGAACTGGACCAATTGAATACTGGAGCTACAGACTTGAAGATAATCTGCTCTCTCTTGTTTGTAGGACAAAGGGGCCCCTATCTCCTCTGTTGCTGTGGGATGCTTCCTGAGTCTTTATGTGTCTTATCTCTTCCTTATCCCCAAGTTTAGGTGAAATACCCATGGCTCAGAGAGTTTCGCTGACTTGGCTACCACCACAGAGCTGGAAAATGATGGAGTGGTGGCTCCCCCGCCCACAGGTCTGTGTTGTTGACAGATTACTGAAACTTGTCCTAAAGTGTCCCAAGTGAGCGTGATTTCAACCCGTGCTCGGTTCTTTTGAGGACATATTCTTCTGGAAGGGTCAGTCTTACCTCCCAACATCAGTGTAAAGCTCATAGACATTCCTACCGCTCTCCAGTCATGTGGCATTGATGGCCTTCTCTTCTTCACGGACACATGAATCAGCAAAATCTGGCTGGTTCATATGCCTCACAGATAGGTTAGGCTCATAGCCCTCGTGTGCTTAGCTTCTTTCATTATGTTTGAAACTGACTCTGAACTTGGCATTGCTAGAATAGCCTTTATCAACCAATTAGCTTCAGATCTGGGTGGAGGGGTTGGGGTACCCCCCCAAAAAAAGCACACTGTGTGAGAAAGTGAATCGTTAGGGTAACTAACAAAGGTAAGGCCAGTAAATAACTGCGGATCCCCTAAGGTGCCTACAGAAAAATGTTAATAAGTGATAAAGAATTGCTTGCAGGGGCGTCTGGGTGGCTCAGTGGGTTAAGCCTCTGCCTTCGGCTCAGGTCATGATCCCAGGGTCCTGGGATCGAGCCCCACATCAGCTCCCTGCTCAACAGGGAGCCTGTTTCCCCGTCTATCTCTGCCTGCTGCTCTGCCTACTTGTGATCTCTGTCTGTCAAATAAATAAATAAAATCTTAAAAAAAAAAAAGAATTGCTTGCAAAACCAAATAATTTCTTAGAGTGTATGTTTTAAGGGTGAAGTCTCTTTTGAAATAAGAGAAGTATGAGATTGATGGTTACATAAAACCAGGTGCTCCCATTCAAAGACTTCAGCAATAATAAGGGATGCCGGTTCTCGCAGGCAGTTGAGCTCAGGACTTTGTAATTACTTTCGTCTTGATAACATCCCAGGCTGGGGTATGTTTATTGCTTGTGAAGAAGAACTGCCCTCAAGTTATCTACGAAAAACCAGTCAAAGGCACGTTTATAAAGGTATTGACCCTAAGATAATAATAAAGTGTGTGGTTGAGGGGGTAGGAAGGCATATTGGGTTTGTGGGGGATTCTGAGGGAAGGGGGTGGTCGCTGGGGACAGAAGGGTAGAAGAAAAATGGGAAAACTGAAACCTGGTTAATGATTGAAATGCATCTGGACTATTTTATTATTTGTCCTGATTTGGAGATGCCTCAAGTGTTTACAGAACGTAGATGACCATTGTGCCCAGGGCTTGGAAGGCTTTCCTTGAGGATGCTTCAGTGTTTTTGGAAAGTGAAAGGGGGGAAGAAGGAAAGCGATTTTAAACAAAAATACTAGTGTCGCTCTGAAGTCTTAGCTCACCACAGAAAATTCCCATACACAGAGATTGTCAGAGGGGCTTCAGTCCTCAGACCTGCAGTACAGCCATATTTGGAGAATCACTCCGGGACAAGGAAAGCCACTTTCTGCCCTCTCTAAAGTAAATGCCATGAAAATCAAACCAGCTCTGGTCCTCAAGTGTGTACCTGAGCCTCCATTGTGGGATCCAAGGGAGGAAAGTTGCTAAGAGCTCTCAAAACATCTCTCAAATATTGCTCCAACTCTCTGCTCAGTGGGGAGTCTGCTTCTCTCTCTGCCCCTCATCCCGCTCTTGTGCTCTCTCTCCTCTCAAATAAACAAATAAAATCTTAAAAAAAAAATACTTGCTCCAAGGTCACAACCCAAGATGGCAGGTTTTTTTTTTCCCCTTTCAGTGTTACTGAGATGTAATTGACATGGAGCAGTGCCCAAGTTTCAGGTAGACAACATAACGATGTGATGTAAGTACGTATTGTGGAATGATCACCACCCCAAGTTCAGTTCAGATCCATTACTTCACAGTTACACATTTTTTATTCTTGTGACAAGAACTTTTAAGATCTACTGTCTTAGCAACCTTCAAACATACAATACAGCGCTGTTAACTATAGTCCCCATCTGTGCATTAAATCCCGGGAACCTACTGACCTTCCAACTAGATGTTCCTACTTTTGTCCCCCTTCACCCAGTTCCCCACCCCTTAACCCTGCCTCTGGCAACCACCGATTTGTTCTCTGTCCCTGTGAGACTTTGGTGTTGTTTTATTTTGTTGTGTGTGTGTGTGCCTTTTTAGATGCCACTTGTGAGTGAGCTCATACGGTATCTGTCTGTCTCTGTCTGACTGATTTCACTAGGTGGGTTTCTTTCTTCGGATAACTCTGATGTATTGGTGGTAGATGTGTAAAGTGCTGTATGGAGTAGGGTTCAGACATCATTCTTGGCCTCAGCAAGAAGGCGTGCCACAATTGGTTGGCTTTGTCTGCCCTGTAAATGAAAGGGGAGTGTGGTTTCATGTGTACCCATTTGCCAACGTCACCACGTTCATGCTTAGCTAGGTCGCTGTCCCTAAAAGCACTGTGCTCTGCAAATCTACTGCATAAGAGGGGCAAGAATCATATTTTTTTCTTAAAATTTTTTTTTGAGCAGTATTAGCTTTGCAACAAAATGGAGAAGAAAGTATGGAGGTTTTCCATTTACCCCGTGCCCTCACACATGTGTAGCCTCTCGTTGCAACATCCCCTATGAGAGTGGTATGGTTGTTACAGTTACTGAATCTATGTTGATTCTGTGGTGTTGACCTCCATCATCATCCAAAGTCCAGGGTTAACATTAGGGTTCACTCTTGGTGTTTTGCATTTGGTGGGCTTAGAAAAATGGACAGTGGCACGTATCCATTGATATAGCCATTATAGTATATTGTACAGAGTATTTTAACTGCCCTAAAAATCCTCCATGCTCTGCCTGTGTTTCTCTTCCCCACAACTCCTGACGATCACTGATCTTCCTACTGTTGCCATAGTTTGAAATGCCCTATGGTTGGAATCACAGGGTTTGTAGCTTTTTTCAGACTGAATGACCACATTCTTCATAAATGACGGAGAGTTTTCGTAGACAGATCTACTTATTGACTTCGGTTCTGCAGGTGGATATGTGTCTAGTTTGGAAGGCTAAGGAGCACTATAAAGCAAGATTTGTCCAACTTTTTCTGTAAAGGGACAGACAGTGAATATTTTAGGCTTTGTGGGTCAAGAGACAAAATATAAGGTATTTAGATAACGATTTAAAACAAAAGCGTTTAAAAATCTAAAAACTGTTCTTACTTCATGGGCCATACCATTAACAGATAGCATGCTGGATTTGGCCCACAGGCCAGAGTTTGCAGCCCTCTGACAGTATGTAGACACAGAATTCACCCTGTAGACAGCATTTCGTCCTCAGTTTCCCACAGACCATGTTCTTGTCATAAACCTCCTGCTTCCTTTATTTACCTCACCTGAGTTTAGGTAATTAAGTGTGCAACTCCTGGGCCAGAGGAATGAGCTCAAAAGCATGAAATCGTCCTTCTGATACTTTGTGTGTCATACTTTGCAGAGTTGGTGTCAGCGTTAGGTATGAGGGAGGCTAAGAGGGGCAGTTGAGGGTGGAGAAGCAGCATGGACTAAGAGAACGTTCCGGTAGAATGTTCTGGTGGGCTCCCATAGATGGTGCTCTGGGGTTGGAGTAATGCATTAGAACACAGGCCAGCCCTGGCTCTGCCATTTGCAAGCCATGTGACCATGGACCAGTCAGCTTTCCAGGTCTCAGTGTTCTCATCCATACAATGGGGATGCCGGTACCCACCTACCAGCTGACTAGGCTTGCTATAGGACTTTTTAGGACTATTATTTTTATTATGTGAATCTATTGGGACGCCTAGTGTTTAGCAATTTTGGATCATGGAAGATTGAATGAAGGTGAGTGTGGAGTGTGGTTTGATGGGCTGGGGAACAGTGGGCTGAAAGCCCTACACTGATGAACACCCCTGGACTCCTGAATGAGTTCACTGTAGAAACAAGAGAAGGAAATGTCACTATCTGGCAGATGATTCTTGAGGAATTGTGTAAAATCTGATGTGTGGCAAATATCTATTGAGAGGCTTGATTAGCAGAAGTAAAGCTTTATTTGGTTCATGGTCTGGCCTACAGTCATGTGGCCTCAGATGGGGGACTGTCCATACTGTCATCACCGTATCCATCTTTCAGGGAAGGATTCAGTCTGCCTGAGTTTTCATGGCCAATGCCCCAGAACCAGGCTATTAATGTATTCATTTTGGTGGAATACTCACGCCTGGATGGTTACCAGCCTCTCTCCCGCTTGGCAGAGCTATGTGGGAAGACAGAGCTCACCCAGAAGGTTGAATGGGGAGTGGGGAATCAGTGCCAGACGGGGGAATGAAGTAAGTCCACGGGCCCAAGGCGGGGTTGCCTGTTTCTATTATATCCCGAGGGCTCATGGATAGCTTTGAGACGAGAAAATTCCACATTTTGCTTCAAGTGTCCTAAATTGTGTGTGTGTGTGTCTACTTATTACAGTACAGCATCTGGGAAATGCAGAAAAGCATCAAAATATTGTTAATCATCTAATTTCATTCTTCAGTTACAATCTCAGTTAATATTTAATAGACAGTTTTTTCTGTGTATACATACATTTCTAAAAAAAAAAGTCCTATTGTACTGTACTCGTCAGGGTTTTCAAGAGGAACAGAATCAATAGTGTATATGTGCATATGTACCCACATATAGAGAGATCTTGGTATATATGGATAAGGATACATATCTGTTTGTCTAGAGAGCAAGAGAGGAGACTTCTAAGGAATTGGCTCACACCATTACAGAAGCTAAGAAGTCCGCAAGGGGCCGTCATCCCGCTGGAGACCCAGCGGAGTGGATGGTACAGTTCGAGTCCCAAGGCCAGCAGGCTCGCTACCCAAGAAGAGCCCATGATTCAGTTTCCAACCGAAGACAGGGAAAGATTGATATCCCAGCTCTGGTCAGTCAGGCAGAAGCTCCTTCTTGCTCTCGAAGATCAGTCTTTCTGTTCTAGTTGGGCCTTCGGCGCCTCGGATGGAGTCATCCATTTTGGGGAGGATCATTTGCTTTACTCTGTCTGATTCAAGTGTAATGTCATCCGGAAGACACCCTCCCAACACACTCAGAATAATGTTTAACCAACTCTCTGGGTATTCCATGTCCCAGTCAGGTTTACGCATACGATCAGCCATCACAAAGACTGCTTTAGAAATGACCTTTCCAATATAGTAAATTAGGAACAATTCCCCATTTCATTACATAATCTTTCAAAACAACTTTCCAATGATACCATCTTTTACTTTATTTTTTAAAGATTTTATTTATTTGAGAGAGAGAGAGAGAGAGAGAGAGAAAGAGAGCATGCACAGGGGAGGGGCAGAGGGAGAAGCATACTCCCTGCTGAGCAGGGAGCCCCATGTGGGGCTTGAACCCAGGACCCTGGGATCATGTCCTGAGCTGAAGGCAGCCACTTAATTGACTGAGCCACCCAGATGCCCCTAAATTATACCATAATTTAATTATTTCACCACTGTTGGTTATTGAAATGGTCATCCTGGGGTCTGGATATAGTTCCTGAAAATCCTTTCTATCCTCCCAAGACAACTCTAGTTTTGTTGCCTGGAAGCCCTCTATGCCGATGGATGATTGACAGCCCTTCCTCTCTGGCCAGCACTTCCTACTCCTTCTCTAAAGCTTCCTGCATTTTCTGGCATATAGTAGGTATCTGCCTCTGGGTTTCTTGCCTAAAATCATCCTCCCATCATGACACATTGTTTGTCTCATCTATTGTTTCTTTCATAGCATTTACCTCTACCTAAAATATTCCCATTTATTTTACTTATTTACATGTCTTCCAACTAGAGTGGAAACTCTATAAGCCCAGGGATCATCATAGCTCATACATACACTTAGAACAAAGAAAGGCACATAGCAAGTGCTCACTGAATATCTTAGAAAGGAAAAAGGGCTATGTGAGCAACTAGTTCTTTTAAAAAAAATATGGATTTCCAGAAGAGAAGTTGCTGGTCTGGGAGGGAAAGGAATATGATTCTCTTGTTTAATGAAAAATGACAACAACTATAAGCCATATTTTGATTCACTTTCGTCACAATTAGACTGTGAAAGCGTGATCATTTTTTCAGTGGACCATTTTTATGTCCTGGCATGGATTTCTAATGGCACTCTCTCAAATAAGATTTTGGAAGCATGGGGCGCCTGGGTGGCTCAGTGGGTTAAAGCCTCTGCCTTCGGCTCAGGTCATGGTCTCAGAGTCCTGGGATTGAGCCCTGCATCGGGCTCTCTACTCAGCAGGGAGCCTGCTTCCTCCTCTCTCTCTCTGCCTGCCTCTCTGCCTACTTGTAATCTCTGCCTTTCAAATAAATAAATAAATAATCTTTAAAAAAAAAAAAAGAAAGATTTTGGAAGCATATCCTCTAGCACACGTGGCCCTTTCCTGCCCTCCTGTAGCTTGGCATTTCCGTCCTCGAAACCTTCCCAACCCCCGTAAAGGGCTGTCAGTGAAAGCATGGCAGATAATCTTTGGAACACCTGTGAGTCCATTCCACATAAAGCATGGGTTTTGCCCAATCCACATTCTCGGGCTTGTACAGGAGGAGATTGCTGGGGGGCAGTGATGGATGCTGGAAGGAGATGTGTGTTTGGTTCACAGTGACCGCATTGGCCTTCTTACCTTTGAGGTCTTGATGCCAGTAAGCAGGAGACTTCTTGCTTGTCAGGGGCCACAGTGCAGCCCATAGGAGAGCAGGGCTGGTCAGATAAGGCTGGGTCATTGCAGCACAGAAGTCCGCCCCCTGGACATGGCATCCACCAACTGGTTAAGTTCTTTCAGACAATGAACATGATCAGTTGGGCATTTTGGTCTCCCCGGATACCGAGTTGAGCTCTATTCTTTTCATGGGCCAGGACATTAAACAGTATGAGACTTGAGACACCACAACCGTATGAGGTTGGTGAACGTTTACTGGTAAATGGTCAGAGAGAAGACAGGTTTGGCTTTGCAATCGCTTGACTTTTCTATTGCACCGCGAAAGCAGCCCTCCAGAGGACATGTGTGAACCTCCTGGCTGTGTGCCAAGGAGACAGGTATGTGTAGAAAGAGGTGGCAGGCTGGGCTTTGGCCTGTGGGGTGTGGTTCCCACCCCTCTGCGCTGTGGTATTGTGATTACAGATATGGATTCTGCAATCAGACACACCTGGCTTCACCCGTTTCTGGCCAGGAGACTTTGGGGAGCACAGCTAATGACCTTGAACTCTCTCTCCTTATTAAAGTTAAAGAAATCAAGGGTGTGGGGCGTCTTAAAAATGTTGCTGTGCACGGAGACTTCACATTAGCATTAGTTTTCTCAAAAAAATGACATCAGGAACAGTTTAAATCAGGATCTCTTCAGTGGGAAAGGAAAAAAAGTAGCATTCTGAGGCAGAAAACAAGACCTTCCTTGAACTTTGGCAGCGTCTGGTTCTGCGGCCACCTGAGGCACTGAGCAAACAAAAGGCATCAGAAAGGAAACTGGTCCAGAAGGAACCTTTGCTTTCAAAGTCCTGGAATAAACCAGACCATAACTGCATCCTTTAAAAATGTGAACTCTTTTTTTTTCCCTCCAGAAAATAAATATCGTTTTCTAAAATCAAATCTCCTTATGCATCCCATACACATGTACTTGGAATAGACAAAATAGTCCCAACTTGCCTACAGAACCCCTCCATGGGGTCCAGCCAGAGCTGCTTACCATCACGCCTCTCACGGCAGCGGCTGCTCAGCAAAATCCGGCGGCGGGGGGGGGGGTTGCTTAATGAGGGGTGAAGACAATATGGACTCAGGGATGCGGCCAGTTGCTTTTTCACAGTTGGTAGGCAGTGTTGCAGGTGCATTCTCTTAATGAGGGTTAATTTGTCTCATATTTTAATCTGACAGAATCTGGCCATGTTGTTCTGTATTCCTTGGAGGTGACTTGGTGTTCTTGGTTGGCAGAAAGGGAGAAAATGGAGTAATTTGGGTTTTGTTCTAATGATAAAGAAGCAAGCAGGAGTTGGTAAGGAATCCTACATTTCTGGTGCCCAAAGTGACGACTACATGGAGGAAGAACATTTTAGCACAAACAGCAAAGATGAAGGAGGGCTAAATTAAGTTTCTGGAAGATTCCACTTGGCAGTGGCTCACTATACAATGCACAGAATGAGAGTAGGTACCAGCGGTGTTATTTCACACGGCACAGGTGAGTTTGCCACTTGCAGATTCTGCTACCTACAGGGTACTTAGGTTCCTACTCCGAGGGCGAACACAGATTCTTACCATTCTTAATTGGAGGCAGAAATTTTTTTGAAAAACACAAACCAAAAAAATGCAAATCCATGTTTTCACTGAAAAAAAAAACAACAACATAAATAGTATCAGTACTTGTTAAGTTAAAATGATTAAATTGGCCCTTCCCACCCCATGTTAATCACAATCATAGATGATCACATATAAGTACTGTTAAATCACTTGGATGTGTTTTGGATTTGGAGATGGAGACATCCAGAAGCCCACAGGTATATATCCACGGTATTTGGGAGAGCTCTTTAATTTGCACGTGACTGAAAGCAAACCCACACAAGCTTCAGCCACGAGTGGAATAGCCGTGTTCCTGGGAAGTTAGCGAGTGGACATGGATGGTTTCTTGATTGGATCCTGGGGTCTGCTGGGAGCCTTCTCTCCTCCTCCTCTTCTCCCTTTCTCCTTCTCCATCGTCTAGTCCTTCTCTCTCCTTGCCAGTCCTCTGCAGACCGCTCTCCTTCCCTTGGTGGGAAAGATGTTCACCCACATCCCCCCAGCCCTAACTCACCAGGGCAGCCGCTCTGGTGGAGAGAAAAACTTCTTTATCTGGGGACCTGGACATCAGTCCCAGCGAGGGACGGTGACTGGCTCTGAGCGTGACAGGGGGACAGTAACGGGACAGACTGGGGTCACCTCTTTATCTGTACCAGGTGGAGGAATTGTTGTTGGGAAATGTGAAGCCCAGGACCACCTCAACTCAAAGAAGAGGGAGTTTGTGATTCCAGAAAAAGGGGAGAAAGTGTGCCAGTTAACAACCACATAGTGTGCCAGTGACGCATACACATGTACATCTTAATTTAAACAACAAAAAGGAATACAGAGTCTTTGCTATTCCATAGCGTTGCTTTTTGCTTGGTACATATCTTTGTGTGTGTGTCTCCATACATCCTTATAGCTTTCTTTTTCAAAGCTGTAGAACATTCACTTTGGCATGGATTCTGTTTTGCCAGAGCCAAAGGAGCCACCTTTTAAGGAAAGACAATCATGTAGTGTCCATCTAAGAGCACATGACAACTTATATTTTGGTATTTCCTTGTGTGTCTTTGACAGCTTTCCTCAAAATCCTAATTTCATTAAACTGTCTTAAAAATCAGGGATGTCATATTATGTGTCAGATTAGCCTTTGTCGGATTTCTGAGCCTTCAGAAAAGCCTCTGACTTGTTCCTTGTTGCCCGGAATTCCATTTCCGTGGCTCCTTTCCTTTTTGCTTGAAAAATGAAAATCTGAGCCCTGGAGGGGTGATGATTTGAGCAAGGAGTCGCTTTTACTCCTGGAGGTCAATGAATTTGTCAGAGCTTTTCCTGCACGGAGGTTTTGGTAGGAGGTGGGGGGGGGATCCTGGGCTCTGGGGGCAGAGTACTCCTTTGGGGTAGCGGCTCCCCTGAGGAAGGGGGACAGAAGTAAAGGTGGGCGGGGATAAAACTGAATACATGAGAGGTTCTGGAACACATAGGAGCTCAGTGCTTCATTAGAGAAAAAAGCTGGAAAACTCCCCTGCCTCTTAGGGATCTGGCTCCACATGTGCCAATTTCTGGAATAGCTCTGTGTGCCCCCCTACCACCAATTTCTGCTTGTGTCCTTCTGCCTCTGTGCCTCCCCATCTGTGCATGCTGCTTTGACGCTACACTTGTTACCATCAGAACAAAGCCCAGCCCCTTCCTTGGTTTCCACCAAACAATTGGTGAGCATCCCTTTTTATTGAAAATTTTAGGAGTTCATGGGAAGGAATAATGTGGGGGTTCACGTGCCTCTTCCAACCCCTTCCTGGCACCAACACGATTATTTCTTCATTCCTGATTGCCTTTATTTCTGGGAAAGAAAGATATTCTTCTGCCTGGCTTCTGTGGGATAGTTCTATATGACATTCCCGAGTTGTCCCCTTACAACCCCACGCACTTCTCAAGAGGTCCGACAGTTACTGATCTGCTGACACAGTATAGGGGAAAGAACAGATGTGTTGGAATCAGGCAGACTTGGTTTCAAATTGTTGTGCTTCTGCTTACTGACTGTGTAACTTTGGGCCAGTTACAGAACCTCTCTAGACTCTGTTTCCTCAGCTCTAAGACAGCTGTAGTGACGCCACCCAGCCTCCTCCTCGCTGCCTCAAAGCACTGCTGGGAGTCTGAAATGGAGAATCCGTGGCAGAAGGCATAGCACCTGAAGGCTTGTGGGGCTCGGGGTTAGAGGATGGGTACCTCATTGAGAGGTGGGGCCGAACAAGTGGGCTACATTCTGAACACAGAATGTTCTAAATGTATACCACGTTTTTGGCTTTCTGTTTAATCCATTTGGGGGCTATTAAAGGTGTATGAATAGAGCTGGGACTTATTAGGCTAATTCTGGGAGCATGGAGGAAGATGGGTGGTCCAGGCAGGCCCGGGCAGAAGCTGGAGAGCACTATGTCATGAAGTGGTGTCAACAGAATTTGATAAATTACTAGATTCTATCCTCAAGTTGGCTTCCATTCAGGCCTTTCCCTCTGCATTTGTTTTTGTGATCTCTGGTACTCATTCATGATGCATATTGTATATTATTCTAACCATGTATTGTGACTATTTTTCTATTGGCAACCAAGAGAAGGTCTCAGTAGGGTGTATAGGCTTTGTAGGCTCTGATTCTGAAGCATGAGGGCTACTTACTTACCGTGCTGCCCTAGAGAACTATCACCCAGCATAGTGGGACCTTTAATTAATCAAATAAGCCATTCTTTCTGTACATTTCACTGAGATGCATGAGTTGAGACGTGTGAACTGTAGCGGGTTTTGATGGACTCCTTGGATGGAGAAGAATCTCATTCCCAAGCAAAATAGCAAAAATTTCTCTACAAATGACAGGTATCCCTGATTAGGAGTATCAACCAGAGAATGTATCACAGAAGAATTCTGTTGGTGCAATGTTGGACGTGATGCCCAGCCCCCTGCCTTTGAGATGATGCCTTGGTCTCTCCTGATGCCCACTGTGTGGGCTGGGACTGTCGGGGACACGCAGCAGAGCCGTTGGTAGGAAAGGGGATCAGACAGTCCCATGAGAAACTGTGTATTCAGACAAAGCACAAAGCTGCCAATAATGAGTTTTCTGCTTTTGGCAAAGGTACAAGAGCTTCAGAATTTCCCCAAATCTCAGGTGTGAAAGCCAAAGTTACCTCTAGGCGGTTTCAGGTATGTTATGTGATTGGTACTTCTTTGATAAACCCAAGTGTCTGAGGGCTTGGCACCCTGAAAGGCTGGTTTTTCCTAGGGTCCAACTGTCCTCAAATAACTTCCTGGCATTGAAGGCACTAAGCTGGCTTTCCCCCACCTCCAGCCGTATTGGTAATGCCTCCTGCCTTGTTCCACCCTTGAGTTATTTACAGTGGGGTAGAGATGGCATGAAATTCCCAATTTCTGTTTATGTCTGACATGCCCCATGTCTATCAGGCTCATCGCTCCTTAATTATGAAACATTGAGACGGACCTTTGAAATGGATGCCAAGTCTTATTACAGACTTAATCATGGGTCTTTAAGTCATATAATTGCTTGTGATCTCTCTTTCTTGGTCCCATTTAAGCAAAGTACGGTTAGTGTCTACATTTCTGTAAGGTCATTGAGCTAGAAGAGGGCAGATCCAGTCTCCATGTATGCAAATCGCACAGAAACGTGTGTGCTCTATGTGGTGGTCATGGTGGTGGTGGTGAGAATGGGGGAGAATGGACTCTTGTTATGTCTGCTGCCTGTTTAATTAATCTTTCTAGATGCATGTCCTTGTTCGTGAGTCTAAAATCACGTTGTGTCCCTGAGTAAGCCCAGGGGAAGTGAGGTTTGCGAGCCACACTTGGGCTGCGGAAGGACAACCTCCCTTCTCAGCCTGAGTCCCTTACACGCCATCTGTGAGGTTGGTGTGGAAGTCTCTGTGTCCAATCCTCTTTCAGTAGGATCCAGGAGCCTTCACATCTCACTCCCAGAGGAACAGGAGTCCCATCTCTTGACGAAACCAGGAATATGTTTTCTGAGTTAGATCATGTTCGAGTTAGATAATGTTCAGGTCTGCCTAAGGTCTTCCATGTGAGGAAATGAGAAAACGTAGCAGAACTGTGCTTATTGAACAAAGCTGCCTGTCGTGAGTTCATCCAACCAAGGCTGAAATACACTGGGTTAAAAAAAAAAAAAATGAAAGGAGGGCTTTTGCTGAATTTGATTTCATATTTTGCTTGCTCTACCCAGAACTTTCTGTTGTCCATTCGCAGGGTAATATGCAAGTTACCCCCTGTTATCCTTGTCTATACTTTACAGCTCTTGAAAAATCAAACTGCCCTTTATTCTGACTGTTTTTCATCAAATACAAATGCTTACAAATACACCAAGGCATAAGGTCAGAAATCAATTCCGTCCTCTTAAAATTACTTACATGCGGGAGCTGGCTGCTCCAGGGAGCCTCGCTCAATATCTCATATTTTACTTGTAGAAATTGCTTGTTTGGCTCCCTAATATCTGAGACAGGCTATGGGATATTTTCTCTTATTTTCCTGGAGAGCAAAGAATTCAAAAGAGCCTGATGAAAGAGCCCAGATAGCGTGGGGACAGAGGAGGGATCCCTCTGTTTATACCGTGTTTGCGTACAGCCCTCGGCAGCGCCCGATGAGCACGTGGCCCCTGGGTGCTGCTCGGTCGCTTCTCTGGACGCCGAGCAGCTAAGGGTTCTGTTTCATCCCGACGGTCTGAATCCTCACCCTCTGAGTGCTACTGGGGCAGTGCATAGTAGTATCATTGGCCTTCAAAGTAGGCAGATTTTTTCTTCTCACACATCAACTGAAATGTTTGTCAGAGATCGTTTTCCCGTTAATAGTTGTCTCTACCCATTGTGAGCTGTGCTCCAAGTGATTTGATCCTTATAATGTATCAAAGCCATGCAGTTATAAATTATTTTTAAAAGGAAATTAATGATTTCAAGGTCATCTCTGTAATAGCATGTCTCTCACCTGAATCCTGCTAATGGTTTTGAGTGGGATAAAAGGAGTAGAGGTAAATTCATTAAAACTTAAATGTTTCCTTCCATCTTTCCAGCTGTCTGTCCGTCCATCCATTTACCCATCATCCGTCTGTCTCTCTAGTCATCAGCCATCCATCTATCTATTCATCCACTTGTCATGTCTCCATCCGTCTGCCCACCCATCCACCCATCCATCCCCTGCTTACCAAGCACCTGCTCTGTGTTAGGCATGGGAGGTGGGAGTTGAGATTAGTGGTGAACAAGGCAGAGAGGGTTCCTAACCTCATGAAGCATATAATGTATTAGGAGAAATATAAAATAAAATGGGGAACGGATTATTAACAAACAAATAATTTTACAAAGATGGCAGAAAAGCCATTTCAGGTCTTCTTAGGAAGTCAGCATTTAAGCTGAAACCTAAATATTAGAAGACTGTGCCACGTAAAGATCTGGAGAAGAATTTCACCAGACGAGTGGATGGCAAGTGGATGGGCCTGATGTGGGAGTGAACTGGATAGGTGTGAAGAACAGAATGGAGGCGAGTAGGTGATGGAAAGAGAGGCAGCCCAGAGCAGTGTTTAAAGAGTATGGACTTGGAGCTGCCTGAACTGGAATCCTTGTTGTCTTACTTGTCAGCTGTGGGACCTTGGAGAAGTTCCTTAATCTCTCAGCTTTTCCTCTTCTGTGAAGTGGGGGATAATGATAGCCCTACCTCATGGTATTTGTTGATAATTAAATGAGCTGGTATTTGTGAAGCACTTGGAATAAGTATTTGCTAATTAAAAAAAAATTTTTTTTTTAAGATTTATTTATTTATTTGAGAGATGGAGAGTGAAAGAGAGCACATGCGAGCATCTGCATGAGTTAGGGAAGAGGCAGAGGAAAATCCTCAAGAAGATTTGGGGCTCCATTGAGCCCCAAAGTGGGACTCCACCCTGAGATCATAACCTGAGCTGAAACCGAGAGGCAGCAGCTTAACTAACTGAGACACCCAGGCACCCCTAACTAAAAAATGTTTTTAGGTTAAGTTGAGAAATTGTACGAGATCTGTTTTAACCATGCCTAGTAATTATAGTAATTCATGGACACAAATCTTACAATATCATGGCTTGTCACTATAGGGGGAAAAGGTGAATTGCTGACCTAGTTCAATATCCTCATTTTAGAGAAGAGACTGGGGCTTACTTGCAGATTTTATTTAAATTATTTATGAACTACAATATACATGACCATGTTCTTGTCATAAGACATTCATAGAATGCTACGAAAGCTGAATTTTGCGCTGTTCTTCCTCTCAATTCTAGGCCCCTCCCTGGAGGTCAGTATCTGACTCTGCTGATGTTTGTCTATAATTCCTTATGCTCAAGTGACAAGGAGGAAAATGCACAGTTTTGTTTTCATAGATATATTGAGAACATCTTTTGTTTTAAGTTGCGATAAAAGTACACATACAGTTTACCGTCTTAACTGCTTTGAAGTACACGGCTCAGGGCCAAGAGCACATTCCCACTGTTTTGTTAGAATCTCTTGTTCTTAAACTTGTTTGTTGTTTTCACTTTTAATTTTCTTTTTACTTAACAGCATGTCTTAGAGATTTTTCTTCAGCATTGGTATAGCTTTTCCCCGTTCCTCTTAACCTCATCTTGGCTTTTCACGGTGTTGTAAATAGTTCTTCGAATCACTTCCATATTACCGGACGTTAAATTGCTTCCAAGTCTCTGCTGTTGTACAGAAAGTGACTCTTTAAAACATTTTCTTTCTTCCCTGCTAAATAATGAAACAGGATCCAGAGCCATATTGGGTAAAAGCACGACTTTTCAATGTGTTCTTGTTGCTTGTGAAGCCCCGGATCCTTCTACTCTGGCAGAAAGACATCTTTAAATCAGAAAGCAAGTGATGGGCAATTGCTCTGTAATAATTGTGTCAGGTTCCAAACAGGTCCAAACGGAGCTTTAGCTTAATGAATGACATGGGCGAGGTACCTTTTCCGTAAAGCCCCACCGGAGAGGGCTGCAATCTGCTTTGTCTCCTGTTTGTTTTCCTCCCATCATCATTTGAGCGGTGCTCAGATGTGGCCTGCTACATGACGGCCATGTGACTTGCAATCAGACACCTGTCCATCCCATCACAACTGTCAGGATTCACAGGGGTCCCGCCACATATGGGGCCATGCTGGCAGCTCTCGCTGGGCTGAGCAGCCCGTCAGTGGCTGAGAGCGTGTGAGAGTGCTGGGACCCCAGGAGGTGCTGGCTGCTGCATCCCGGGGTGCTGGAGGCCCTCAGCCTGCACGGAACCCGAGAGTTTCTCTGACCGGAGAGGTTCTCTGGAACTGCCCTCCCTGCAGGACTGTGGAGCGCGGCATGGGTGGGAGTCAGAGAGCGACTGCAAGGCTGCTTGCCTGGCGAGGACTGTTGCAAAGGATGTACACAGGACAAGTGAACTGAAGAAGTGAGGTCTGTTTTGCTTCTTCACCATGCTGAACATTGTATCCCCAGGACTTTTATCTTATAAATGGCAATTTGGACCTTTGTCCCCCCTTCGCCCATGTCATTCCCCAGCCTCTGGCAAACACCAGTTGACTCTCTGTATCTACGAAGGGTTTTGTATTTTAGATTTAACATGCAGTTGAGATCATACAATATTTGTCTTTCTTTTGACTTACTTCACTTAGCAGAATGCCGTCAAAGTCCATCCGTGTTGCACATGACAGGATTTCCTTTTTTTTTTTTCCTTAAGTTATGGCTCAGTAGTATTCTGTTGTGAATATATAGCACATTTTCTTTATCCATGAACTATTGGTAGACCCTCAGACTGTTTCTATGTCTTCGCTCTTGTAAGTAATGGTGCAATGAACATGAGGGTACAAATGGCTCTTAGGGATAGTGCTTTTGTTTGTTTCTTTTGGGTAAATATCCAGAAGTAGAAATGTTGAGTCATATGGTCATTCTAGTTTTAATTTTTTGAAGAAACTGCACAGTATTTTCCACAGTAGCTATAGCAAAACAGGAAGATCAGAAAGAAAGGAAAGAAGGAAGAAAAGAAAGAAAGAGAAAGAAAGGGAGGAAGGGAAGGAGGGAGAAAAGAAAGAAGGAAGAGGAAAAAGCTAGAGTTTGTCCACATTCTGTGCCAGTTCTGGAGATGTCACTTGTCCATCTCAAGCATCACTTCTGTTCCCTATTGCTGTGATCACTTCCTGGAGTGGCTTTGTGGAGAAGAGAGATTATTGGATGGGCCCCCAGCCTCTCTCAGAATCTATAGTGGCTCTCTTAACTGTCCTCTGCTGATGTGTTTGCAAGTAATCACTCTCTGCCATCTTTTCCCAATGAGGCAAATTCATGGTCCCTATTTCCACAAACAAGGCTTTCCCCTTCTACCCCTCGGACTGGCTAACCATTGTAATCTCAGCTCAGTTTGACATGGTACAGTTGAATGTAGAAAGGTTTCCTTTTTTTGGAAAGGTCTAGAATTTTTCTGTCTGACACTGAAGTTTGGTCAGGATAGTAAAGGCGAGACTGCCTGAGCTCCTGAAGTTGTCAGGGAAGTTGTCAGGTTTGTATGCAGTCAGGTTCACTGGTCTCCTCAATCCTATGAACGAAACAAACAATGACCATAAGAACAACACACCGGCCTAAAATGATCTTATCCAAAGAACCAGCCAGAGTAGACATTCTCAAAAAGACAGGGAAAGGGGATGTGGCTGATGAGGCTATTTGATGTTTTGAGTGGAATGTGCACAGTTCAGTGTTTTGGGAATTGCAAGTCACCGCAAGGAAAGGAGGAGCAGAAGGGTCGGGTGCTCTAGTGGTTTCTTCATTACCTGCAGACTATGAATGTCCCCAGTGATCATCTGTGCTATCTGTTGGGGACATGGGCCAGGTATTTTGTAACTGATCACTTCTATACTTTCTAAAGTAGGGGGTTACAGTTCATGGACATCCCCCAGATTGATTTCATTCGGTGGGGGGGGGGGTCAAGTGTCAATACCAAGGCTGCCTGTCAGTGTCCACAACATAGGACATGCTGAATTCCTGGCAGGGTCTCTGTCTAGGTCTTGTGAAGAGGCAGGTACATTGGTTTTGCTCCTAAGAAGGTAGTCCTATAGCTCGGTTAGATATGATAAACGAGTTTGTTCATAATGAGAGCTGACACTTACTGAGCACTTAATATGTACCTGGCCTCATGATACATTCTTCTGGAGCATTAGGTCATTTCATCTTTCCAGCAACTCTCAGCTATAGGTGGTATGATCATCAAACTTGAGAGGCTTAGAAGTGTTCTCTTACTCAATGTCACATAACAGGGATCACTCCAGAGTAGTCACTCTTTTTTTTTTTTTTAAGATTTTATTTATTGGGGCGCCTGGGTGGCTCAGGGGGTTAAAGCCTCTGCCTTCAGCTCAGGTCATGATCTCAGGGTCCTGGGATCGAGCCCCACATCGGGGTCTCTGCTCCACGGGGAGCTTGCTTTCTCCTCTCTCTCTGCCTGCTTTAAAATCTTTTTAAAAAAAGATTTTATTTATTTATTTGACAGACAGAGATCACAAGCAGGCAGAGAGGCAGGCACAGAGAGAGGGGGAAGCAGGCTCCTCGTCGAGCAAAGAGCCCGATATGGAGCTCGATCCCAGGACCCTGAGATCATGACCTGAGCCAAAAGCAGAGGCTTAACTGCTGAGCCACCCAGGTGCCCCCAGAGTAGTCACTCCTAATCAATGATCGGCAAACTATGGCCCAGAGGCCAAATTCAGTGCCTGTCTGTTCTGGGGTAGGACTCAGGATTGAAGAGTGGTTTTCATATTTTAGAAGTGGGTTTTAGAACATCCTAAGAAGAGTGACATTTTGTAATAGGTGACAGTTATATGGACTTCGAATGTTGGTGTCCGTAAGCCATGTTTTACTGTCACAAAGCCTCCAGCACTCCTTACGAGTGTCTGAGACTCATGGCTCTCCCCCAGCAGAGGGGAGTGGTCGCAGCAGAAACTGTGTTACTTGCACAGCCCAAGTACGTGCAGTTTGGTCACTGACTAAGGCAAGCCGGCCGGCCTCCGCTGTTCATCACTGCACAATTACCTGTCTGTTTATCCTCTCCCATCCTCATAGGGAACCCTTCCATGACCTGTGCCATGTGCCAGGCACTGTTCTGGGTGCTGACACTGAGTCAGTAACAACCCTTTGCAACAGATGTCATCATGACTTCTTTTTTTATTTTTTTTTATTTTTTATTTTTAGCATAACAGTATTCATTATTTTTGCACCACACCTAGTGCTCCATGCAATCCGTACCCTCTATAATACCCACCACCTGGTACTCCGACCTCCCACCCCCCGCCCCTTCAAAACTCTCAGATTGTTTTTCAGAGTCCATAGTCTCTCATGGTTCACCTCCCCTTCCAATTTCCCCCAACTCCCTTCTCCTCTCTATCTCCCCATGTCCTGTTTATAGCAGCAATGGCCACGGTCACCAAACTGTGGAAAGAACCAAGATGCCCTTCAGCGGATGAATGGATAAGAAAGATGTGGTCCATATATACTATGGAGTATTATGCCTCCATCAGAAAGGATGAATACCCAACTTTTGTAGCCACATGGATGGGACTGGAAGAGATTATGCTGAGTGAAATAAGTCAAGCAGAGAGAGTCAATTATCATATGGTTTCACTTATTTGTGGAGCATAACAAATCACGACTTCTTTTATAAACGAGGACACTGAGGCATCAAGAGACACGGTTGTAGGCACTTGACCCTATGAACACAACCTTGCAGACTGCCATTGCCCGCACTTGACAGGTGACAGAAATAGAGGACAGAGAGAGTCTGTTACTTTCTCTCCATTACGGGGAAAGCTGGAGGCAGACATGCCCCTCAGTACCGCTCTCAACACCACCCCAGGGCTATGGCACTTTTTTTTTTTTTTTTAGAGCAACTATAATTCTTTTTTTTTTTTTTTTTAAATAAACATATATTTTTATCCCCAGGGGTACAGGCCTGTGAATCGCCAGGTTTAGACACTTCATAGCACTCACCAAAGCACATACCCTCCCCAATGTCCATAACACCACACCCCTTCTCCCAACCCCCCTCCCCCCAGCAACCCTCACTTTGTTTTGTGAGATTAAGAGTCACTTATGGTTTGTCTCCCTCCCAATCCCATCTTGTTTCATTGATTCACTTTTACCGGACGGTTCATCACCATGTGTCCAACAGGTCGGGCTGTGGCTCTTGATGACTCTACCAGCCTGCTTCAGGCTGGCCCCAGAGAGCCTCTGAGAGCTGCTGCCGCTCCCACCCCCGGGCGCCCCCGACTCCCATCCATCCCTGCTAAGCGAGCCTCAGTAATGATCTCATTTACATCAGGGAGGGAGGAGAAGATTTAGTTCAAAACCAAGTGGGCCAAGACGTATTCCGTTTACGTGCCTTTCAAGCCGCATGCTGAAGCAGGTCTTGGTAATACCTTCTCTCCCTGGAACCAGAGGATTCCAATCCCGCCGGGCCGGCAGCAGGCCCTGCTCCTTTCATGTCAGATAAGGGGAGGCTCACGAGGCTTCCGTGGGAATAGTTTTGATGGTCTCGCAAGGTGAGTGCCTTTCCTTTTCCTTTGAAGGCATTGCTTCTTAGGAGTTATTGCTGAGTCCCTGTTTGAATACATTTAGACGGCATTTCTTGAAAGCTCTGGTGCTCGTACTACGGATGCATAAGTAGGACATCTGTTTTGAGGCGTGAGAGGAGAAAGGGCCTTTATATCCTTAGAATGGCTTCCCGTCAAGATTTCTTTCCATCTCATGTGAAACTCCTCTGCCTGCCCCCCACCCCCCCACCCCCCCGCCCCCATACACACACACCTTGCATCAGTCCCCAGAAAATGCTCACTAAGCACCTCATGCCAAAACCAGCTTCAATTTTTGTGATTTGTATTTATTCCTATAAATATTCATCTCCATTTAAAAAAGGGAGACGGAATTCCGCAGACATCTGAATCCGCTGTAAGAAAACTGTTTGGTGTGTACAGATAGGGCTCGGGGCTCCAGAGAGGAGAGAGTATGCATCTGAAACAGAAGACAAAATATTTAAAAACCCATTCTAAGGCAAGGCAGAGCAGGCGGTCCTGTAATTTCTGCTGAGCCCCACTGCCTTGTGAGGGTCAGGGGAAAGGCCAAGTCATGGTGGGTGGCTGGGGGCAGTTTGGGAATGTTCCCTGATGGAGGGAGAAATCGCTTTGAATTGAGAATAAGATTTACAGAAGAGTATTACTGTTGGGGGGAAGGGGGTAGATTTGCAACCAGAAATGGGCAATGTCATGGAAGAAGTAAAAAGAAAACCATACTTGAATTCCTTAACTTCATCAAATAAAGCCTAGGTTAAAGATTGGTTTCCATGTAATTTTACAGCACATGGGCTGAATCTGGCCCTCTGCCTATTTTCATAAATAAAGTTTTATTGGGGGCACAGCTGCCCTCCAATTATTCGCATATTATGTGGCTTTTGCCATACGGTGGCAGAGCTGAGTGGTTCTAACAGGGACCAGTTGGCCTTGCAAAGCCTAAAATAGTGACTTTCTGATCCCTGTAGAGCAAAAGTTTGTCACCTTCTGCATGGATCAAGAGGTACCAGCTGAAGAACAGGAAGGTCACGTGAGGAGAGGGGAGAAAGAGGAAGGTTTAGAAGACAAACAAGAGGGCGCCTGGGTGGCTCAGTGGGTTAAAGCCTCTGCCTTTGGCTCAGGTCATGATCCCAGGGTCCTGGGATCGAGCCCCGTGTCGGGCTCTCTGCTCAGCGGGGAGCCCGCTTCCCTTCTTCTCTCTCTGCCTGCCTCTCTGCCTGCTTGTGATCTCTGTCAAATAAATAAATAAAATCTTTAAAAAAAAAACAACAAAAAACGAGCAAGAACAAAAAGAAAGGTAAGTGGAGAGTGGCAGAGGCAAGAACCTTCTCTGTTGCATTCGTGCAGATATATATCCCCTTTGCAGTTCTCTGTTTCTCCGTTTCGACCACATATGGCATCACTGTTAGTCACGGTCCTTGACAGCTCCGGTCCCTGTGGGACTGTGGAATCATAGTGTCACTGCTGTTGGCCAAAGGAGCCAAAGGAGCCCTGAAGAGTTTGTGTCATAGAAAATTTGGAAGTATAAATTCAAAACTCCAGAGAGCTGTAGGACACATGGCTAATGGCCACATGAGGCCTCAAGGCCAGTGCACCAACATCCTGCTTGAGGATTTCCATCCTGAATATGACAACCAGACAGCTCATCAGGGTGAACTTGGCACTTCCCCAATTTTTAGAGGATTTTCTGTGGTGTGACATGTTTGGTCAGGTAAATTGGGGAAGCTCGGGGTTGCATACAATTAAACATATTTGCTGGCTGCAGGACTTCTCAGAGCCTTTAATAAGTCTTGCAAAGCTCTGGGAGTAGAAGATAAGGTATAGGGTTTGTCAAATGTATTTCACATGACCTTTACCCTCTCCCTGCCTTTTTTATTGATAAATGGAACCCATTTGGGGATGTGGTGGAGTAGGCATTATTTCAAGATCAGTGTATTTATATACATTTAAAGGTAGAGAGAGTCTTAGAAGTCATGTAGCTGTGTGCCCTCATAGTAATGTTATGAATCATCTTCCCAGGAATTTTATAAAATCAAATTTAAGCCTGAATGTCTGTGCTCCTGACTTTAATGTTGCCCTTGGAAATCTGTTTTTGGTGTTTGGGTTTAGGATTTTATAATTGCAATTTCCAATCCAATTCCAACCTCAGATTCTGTACTCCTATTGGCTTCTGATTTCTCTCCTTCCCAAGGGGGTAATGGCAAAAAGGGGGTGGAAATAATAAAACTTTGTAATTGGACACTTAAAGGTCAGTCACTGGAAAAAATGAACTAGCACATTGCATCAATGGTTGTGGATGAAGAGTTTTTGGTTAAAAAAACAAACAAAAAAACAAACAAAAAAACCCAAAACCCCCCAAACCCCACAAACCCTCCTGTATTTCAAACACAGCCTAGAGTCAGTCCTAATTGCCTGAACCGTGGGCTTCCAAATGAGCGTTTGGAAATTGGCAATCAGCACAAGTTCACATCTGCTGTGAAAAACTCCTGACTCCACCGTGTCCTAGATCACGTGGAGAAGCTTTCCTTATTTCCCTAGTAATACTGTCACTTCAGTGTGGATTTTGCTTCCTCTGTGACATGCTTTGCAAACAAGGGAGGGCTACCCTAGGGGTTTGGGGCAGCGTGCCAGGGTTTAGTCAGAGCTCTAGGATAAACCCACTGTATTTTCCTGGAGTCCTTTTAAATAACTTTTTTATTGAAGTATAATATACACCCCCCACCTCCACACAAAGACACACATGAGAGAGAAGAGTACACATATATCCTGACTGAGCAACTCAGATTTTGAACCTATGAGCATACCCACCTAACTGGCATCCCTGATGTTGATCAATTTCAACCACACATGTTAAATTAAAGAAGGTACAGATACATTACCAAGTAATACACCTTATGCTTAAAAATAAAATATAAGACCTCAAGGAACTTCCAGAACTCTTCATGAATTACTACAATTTTTTTTTTTTTTTGGTTCTTGGAAAAGCTATATAAGCACACAAATGTATTCTTCTTTAAGCAAACAAATGTATTCTTCTTTGCTATTAGATGCTATTTGATAAAATAAAGTTGGAGGAGAAATTGACTAGGCAGAAAAAAAGTAGTAACCAGCACTGCTCTGAGTCCTTATGCTGTGTTAGGCATCAGGCGTGCATTGCCTAAGTGTTTGTAACAAGCCTGAGGGCGAGTGCACCGTAGGCTTGAAGCAGCTGAGGTTTCTAGGCGTTGCCTGGGAGCCAGAGAGCTAACATCCCAGATCCATCTGACCCGAACATCTATTCTCTTAATTGCTCTGTTCAATTGCCTCTGTGACATTTCTCTGTTTCCTTTTGTTTGGGACAAGTGATCTCACAAAAGAATATTATTGTTTTTTTTTAATGAATTGAATATTCTGACTTCTTTGTCTACGGCTCTAAAAGTATAAAATTTATTTTTAGGTTGGAGACACACATCAGTGGGCTTGTTGTATAGCCTGCTGTCAGTTTTAGAGGAAAAGCAATCCAAGTTGAATTTGGAATGAATTACCTTCAAATGGCCATGCTTTGCAATGTACTACTGTAATCTGGGATATTGCAAGGCAGCTTAATGTGCTGGGTGATGACACGTATGACCATTATGTGGCTCTCCCTCATTGAATGCATTGGGCACAACCCAAATCATAAATCTGCCGGCAGACAAAACATAAAATTTACATGCAAGATCAAATCTCCCCTGTTCCGATTTTTACACAAGGGTCACCAGTGGGTAGTAAATTAAGATTCAGAGTAAAAGTTACCTGCGGGTGCTAAATCACTAGACCATATCAGGATCATAGAATTTTCTTTTGTTAATAATGCCACTGTTTGTTATCCGAGCCTGTGTGCACGTGAACCCTGGGTCACCGTTTGTATAAAGAAAGGTGCCCTTTTGTCCCTCAGAGATTTTGGATTTCTTTTGTCGGAGGTAGTCGCGTTGTTTTCTCAAACAGCGGGATGTCTGGTACCAAGATCTGGGTTTGAAAGCTAAACGTAGGCGAGCAGACATGCTTGGATGATCTGTCATACTAATAAATCTCGTGTTGCCAAGAAATTACACATATATTTTAATTTCATTAGCTTTCAAGAAATATTTATTGAGCACCTGCTGCCAGATACTGTTTTAGGCACTGAGTGTGCAAATAGGAATAAGACAATTCCATCGAGAAATGATCAATCAGGGTCAGCGCAAGAAAAAGAAATCACCCTGGGTATTTTAAGCATGGGGAGATTTAATGCCGGAAATCTGATGCTTAGAAAATCCCGGGAAGTGTCAAAGGAGTGATTCTCTGAGCACCTCTGAGGGACGGCCCAGTCCGCTGACTGGAGGTACCAGGAACCCATTGTCACCACACTGCCATCTCGATACCCTCTTGACACGAAGAGTGGAGAATGCATGGCAAATGCTGTTGTACGAAAGCCTCGCTTGTCTCAGCCCTTGATAACAAAGACGGGGAGATGACCTCTGCCTCACTCGTGCCTTCCAGAGTTTTCCTGTGTGCAGTGAACACACAGATGAATTTCTATCCAGCTGCAGAGGAGGCTGGCAGAAGTCATCCAAACTCTCCCAGGGGAAGAAGGACGGAGTGGGGATCAGGAGAATGGGTCTATAATATCCCCCAGTGGGGTACACAGACAAAAATGCGCAATTTCAAAGTAATATGTTTAGTGCCATCTCTGTTCTCTGCATTGAGCGTTGTGGGAATACAGTGGACCTACCTTTCTCCTAGCCTGGGGGTTCTCTAAGGATTGGTGGCAGGAGATGTGTCCCCACGGAATCTCAAAAGGCGAGGAGGAGTAATGCAGGTGGAGAAGTGAAGGAACAGTGACAGGGACAGCTTGAGAAATGGGGAGGGGCGTATGTGTATCTGTGTGTGTGTGTGTGTGTGTGTGTGTGTACGTGTGCACGCGCCCCTACAAACCACAGACAGTTTGAAATTAATAAACAGCCAGTGAATGAATATTATCAGGATATGGATGGACTGAAGACAGATACAAATAAAAGCAAATTTTAAAAGTTCTGTTTCCCATACCAAAACTCACGGACGCTCCATAAAATGATGGAGCTTATCATGAACATTTATTGTTTATGCCTGTTTTCCTTCATCCTCTATACTTTTAAGGGTATCCCTTCATTCCTCTGGGGAGCTTATTATCCCAAATTCAATCAGTGTGGTTCAAGTGAGATGGACCCCCCTACCCCGGCTATGGTTAGAACGCACGTGATGCAGGTATGGCTGTGGGGTGTAATGTGTTCCGGGCCGTGCAAACAGGAGTCTTGAGTCAAGCTGATCAAAGACAATAAGCATCAGACCTTAGACTGTCATTGCGTTTATAAGCAACCATGAGCATTTTGGGTTCGTTTTACTTTGCTGGTGTTGCTAAGTGGAAGGCATAATTTGGAGATGCTGAGGTTCCCCCAGAGGCTGCTTGGGAAGGTCATTGACTAGGAGGATAACAAAGCCCAAGGGCGAGGAAGATTAAGTGCTCTCATTTCCCTTGGATCCATGAGCCACTGGCCATGCTCATAGCAAGCCTGACAAGCCTGTCTCCTCAGTCACAGGAGCCAGAAAACTCCCCTCTCTCGTTCAAGTCACTATGAATTGGATTTCTGCCATTTGCAGGGGAACAAATCTTGATGATGGTGCGGGGCCATCGAAAGGTCTTAAGACAAGTATCAATGAGTGGGTGTAAGACTGAAAGCAGGGAGCCGAGTGTAGAGGCTTGCTGCCCCATCCCATGGAGATACGGCATGAGCTGAGGTCCGAGGTGGTGCAGGGCACCGATTTGGGAAATGGTTGGGTGGTAAATCAGTATTGCTCATGACGGCTACTTTTATCTGGGCTAATGGCCACATGTCGTAGGCTTGCTTGTAGCTGGAACCGTCGTGCTACAAAGTAGTAACCCACGGGAGGTGCACAGAGGTGGTGTGCGCAAACCCCAGGTCATTCTTTATTAAAAAAAAAATTTGGGGGGGGGGCGCCTGGGTGGCTCAGTGGTTTAAGCCTCTGCCTTCAGCTCAGGTCATGATCTCAGGATCCTGGGATCGAGCCCCATATCGGGCTCTCTGCTCAGAGGGGAGCCTGCTTCCCCCTCTCTCTCTGCCTGCCTCTCTGTCTACTTGTGATCTCTCTCTGTCTATCAAGTAAATAAATAAAAATCTTTAAAAAAAAAATTTGGGGGGGCACCTGGGTGGCTCAGTGGGTTAAAGCCTCTGCCTTCGGCTCAGGTCATGATCCCAGGGTCCTGGGATCGGGCCCTGCATTGGGCTCTCTGCTCAGCAGGGAGCCTGCTTCCCTTCCTCTCTCTCTGCCTGCCTCTCTGCCTGCTTGTGATTGCAGTCTGTCAAATAAATAAATAAAATCTTTAAAAAAATTTTTTTAGGTTTATTTATTTTTTTACTGTTAGCCACTGTATAGTACATCTTAGTTTTTGATGTAGTGTCCAGTGATGCATTAGTTACATATAACACCCAGGGCTCCTCACAACTCATGCCTTCCTTAATCTCCATCACCTTTTTACCCCCTCCCCCCACCGCCCTCTCCTCTGAAACCCTCACTTTCTTCCCCAGGGTCCATAGTCTCTCACGGTTCCTCTCCCTCTCTGATTTCTCCCCCTTCAGATTTCCTTCCCTTCCCCTATGGTCATATCTTTGAAACAAAGGTGCTATCCTCTTCTTCCGCTTCTCCTCCCCTTCCCACTGAGGGGCTCAGATAGGGACATGGATATTGTAAGCAGGCTCAGAAATGCTGAGGAGACCAAAGCTTGAGGGAGGTCGGGGCTTCGTATGCCTGGACTCGGACAGCTTCATACAGCAAAACCACTCATGTTCTTGCACCACTGGCCACTTTCTCCTTTTACTGAGAGAGAAAGGAAGCTTTTTTTCTTGTTTTAAGCCACTGTGTTTTAGTCTGTTAAGAAAGCTGGCCCCATGTCCTGACTAACATAGCAGGCTTTTATATATAGGGGTGAGGCTGAGGAAGGAGTCTGGGGGGAATGGTTGCCGGGCAGATTTGTACTTCAGAACAGTCACTCTGATGGTGAATAGATTTGGAAGGGGGCACTATCTGACATCCTGGAGGCCAGTGCACGGGGCTGCGGGGGAGAGGACAGCATTTGGGACTAGGGTAGTGGTAGATGGGGCAGAAGGAGATAACGTAGAGGGGCTGAAGACACATTTAGGAGCTAGAACCCACAGGGTGTGATGATTGATTGTTGATGGGGTCGGGGAAAGAAAGAAGCAATGGAGTCTTAGGCCATTGGGTGGAAGATGGAATCATTTACTGAGTTTGGGACCACGGGACTAGGACAGGTTTGCAGGGAGAGAGAACGAAGGCAGGTTGGGGCATACTGAGTTTGAGGTGTGACGTCTAAGAGGGGGTGTCCAGCAGGTTTTAGGATGCAAGAGATGCAAGCTAAACAGGGAAAGCAGGACGAGAGGTAAAGACCTATAAACTGGCAGTAGATAAAGGGTAACTGAATTGATGAGTATTGATGGAACTTCCCCAGAAGGAGACAAGATCTAGAACAGGATCTTGAGGATATAGCATTTATGAAAAGAAATGTGCAAAATAGAGGAGTGTCAGAGAGGTGGGGGAGGGAGGTCAGAATAAGAGACGGGTTGGAGAGGAGGGTATGGGATATGAACAGCTTGCTGCTAGGAGGCCAAAAGAGAACGGTTCTGGAAAGCATCCCCCGGATTTGGTAACAGATGGGTTTGGTGACCTTGACAAGAGTAATTACATCTTGGTAGGAGCAGAAACCCTCTGGGAGTGGTTTGAGATGTGAGTGGGAGTGAGATAGGGAGAGAGAATGTAGGCACCCCCTTCAGGAACTTACGAAGGGAAAGAAATGGACCAGGTGTTGACTAGAAGATGACATTACCTTCAAGGGAAAAGTTACATTGTGTTTTTCTTCCCTATTTCTGAGTACTATAAACCTGTGAATCAGAGGGTATGCATAAAGGATGTTAACACTGTCCTGAAAAGAACTAGGAGTCGCTTCTTTTAATGTTCTAGTCAGATAAAACCCTGGAAAGAACTTTCAACTAGCCAGCTGGCCCAAATGTGCATCACCGACTCCCTCTGCTTTCATTCAACCATTTGGTGTGTATTGGGCCACTGTTGCATACTCGGCCCCATGCCGTATCCTCTAGGGGAGAGAGAAGACATGGAGGATGTGGTTTCTGTCCTGCAGGAGCTCACAGTGATAAGACCCTGTAAAGGCACAGCATTGTAAAATGACAAAGTGCCCTTGTATACGTGTCGTTGGTATGACCTGACAGCCACGCGCCTGTAGGAGTACAGTGCTGGGCATCCGCAGGAAGAGCGCCGCAGGGACTAGCATTGCGGTCTCCCTCACAGAACACGAGCCCCAAGTGGACAGTCATTGATCCCTACCCCCCCCCACCATGTTGCCAGGAGTTCCCTAAGGACATATGCTGTGTGTTAAGGATGGTGGGTGTGGTGGCAGAGATGCACATCAGGACACAGGGACCGATCGATCATTTGGGGCCGGAAGGGGGCAGAGGTGCCTTTTTGTGGCCAAGAACCCAGGAATCTGCATTTCATCTTCTTGGGCTCATCTCCATCCCTGAGTGGAGCTTTTATAGCTGGAGTGCTCCCTCAGCTTGCCAAGAACGCAGTCCTCCTCTTCTGGGTGACGTCACCAGGAGAGGAGGGCAAGGGAGGCTTGCGGTATGTTCCTTTGAAGAAGACAGTGTGAGGAAGGTAGAACATTCCTCTAGGTCCCGTGATGCCAGGCCTTCAAGGAGAAGGCAGCAAGGAGCTCTAGTAATGACAACGGTAGAGATAAAGAATCATAACAAAAGCTACTAATAGTTGCTGAGAGCTTATTACAGGCCAGGTTCTGTGCTAAGAGCTGTTCATCTATTACCTCTTCCCCTCCTCCTCCCCCTGCCTCTGCTTCTTCTCCTCCTCCTCCTTCTTTTACTTCGATTTTGTTTGTTAGAGAAAATGTGAGAAAGCCGGGAAGGAGCAGAGGGAGAGGGAAGGATCCCAAGCAGACTCCGTGCTGAGTAAGGAGCCTGACTCAGGGCTCAGTTTCATGCCCCTGAGATCATGGCCTGAGCTGAAACCAAGAGTCCCATACTTAACCCACTGAGACACCCAGGAGCCCCTCTTTTGTTGTTTGTTTTAAAATTAGTTTTTGAGGGGCGCCTGGGTGGCTCAGTGGGTCGAAGTCTCTGCCTTCGGCTCGGGTCATGATCCCAGGGTCCTGGGATCGAGCCCCACTTTGGGCTCTCTGCTCAGCTCTCTTCTCTCTCTACCTGCTTGTGATCTCTCTCTCTCTCTGACAAATAAATAAATAAAATATTAAAAAAAATAAAATTAGTTTTTGAATAAATAATAGAATCACAATTGAGAAAAAGCATCAGTGGAAACTGTGTGCTGGAGAATAGTATTATTAATGGTTTTTGTGCATCCTTCCAGATACCCTTCACCCTTATCTTTCTGTGTTTGTTTTTGTTTTTAAAACACCAATGGAAGGGCACCTGGGTGGCTCAGTGGGTTAAAGCCTCTGCCTTTGGCTCAGGTCATGATCCCAGGGTCCTGGGATCGAGCCCTGCATCGGGCTCTCTGCTCAGCAAGGAGCCTGCTTCCTCCTCTCTCTCTGCCTACTGGTGATCTCTGTCTGTCAAATAAATAAATAAAATCCTTAAAAAAAAAACACACACAAGTGGAAGCATTCTGTACTTCTTAATATTTTCACTTAACAAGATACTTATGGTTCTTTCCAGGTCAGAACATGAAAGAACCCATTTTTGGTTTGTTTATCTTGGGGAAGACAGGATTATATCCCATCCATTGTTTAGATTAACAAAATTTGTTCAGTCGTCTAGAAAAAGCCATTAAAATTTGTTGCCGTTTGTTTGCAAATACAAGTAATGCCCTGATGAGAAAACTTGCGTAGAAGTCATTTTCCATCACAGCTATATCTGTAGGATAAACTGCGAGAAGTATAATTTGCCACATCAGGAGGTATGTGCCTCTGTGGTTTTGGTATGGTGCCATGGAGCCTTTGGTAGATGATGCCATGGAGCCCTGTGTGATGGTGACATCTGTTTCCACGGCCTGTAGCTGTATATCTGCTCCACAATGCACCGTGGGTTACCCAACTTTTGCATTGTTGACAATATACTAGGTAAACACTAACATCTTAGTATATGACAATGGACGTGTCTCTTAGCATGAATGAGTGTCTTCGTGTCTTGTTCAGTCATTTGCCTTTTGCGTTTATATTTTTTTCTATTTCAGATTGTGTCTTTGACTTCAGTTTCTGGAAGTTCTTATTTATGAGAGAAGTTAGCATTTTGCCCGTGATTCTCCTCAGCTCTTCAGTCTTTCACTTTGCATAAGTGGTTTTTTCATGCTAATTAAAAAATATTGTACATAATTGAATTTGTCAACCTTTAGTGTCTTGTGCTGTTATCAGAAAGGTGTCTCCCATTGTGATGTTATAAAAACTCCCTTCCGATTCCCTCCCTTTTTTTCCCTGAAAGATTTCATTTATTTATTTGAGAGAGAGAGTACAAGAAAGGAGGGAGGCAGAGGGAGAGGGAGAAGCAGACTCGCTGCTGAGCAGGAGCCTGATGTTGGGCTGGACCCGAGGACTCTGGGATCATGACCTGCAGTGAAGGCAGACACAACCAACTGAGCCACCCAGGCGCCCCTCCCCAGGACTTCTTTGGCTTTATTTTCATATTTCCATCTTTGATCCATTGTGGTTTATTCAGTGTATGATCTAGGTATGTGTGTGTGTGTGTGTGTGTGTGTGGTGTATATATATATATATATATATATATATATATATATTTTTTTTTTTTTTTTTTTTTTTTAAGATTTTATTTATTTGACAGAGATCACAAGTAGGCAGAGAGGCAGGCAGAGAGAGAGGGAGAAGCAGGCTCCCTGCCAAGCAGAGAGCCCATTGCGGGGCTCAATCCCAGGACCCTGGGATCATGACCTGAGCCAGAGACAGAGGCCTTAACCCACTGAGCCACCCAGGTGCCCCAGGTATGTATATTTCTTTGTACTTTCTCTTTCTTCTTTTAAAGATGCATTAATTTATATTAAGAGAGTGTGAGCTGGGGAGGGGCAGAAGGATGGAGGGGGGCGAAGAGAGAGAGAGGGAGATAGATTCCTCAAGCAGACTCCCTGCTAAGCACAGAGTCCAACACAGAGCTCAATCCCAGTATCCCGAGATCATGTCCTGAGCCAAAATCAAGAGTCAGATGCTTAAATGAGTGAGCCACCCAGGCGCCCCTTCTTTGTATATTTCTGATGGCTACCCTAATATTCCAAGACCATTTATTGAAAACCCTTTTCTCCCTGGTGTGAAACGTGTCACTCATTATATACTGACCATTATTTCATCTAATTCCCATGATACCCTTTGAAGTCAACATTTGTCTCCTATTACACAGATAGGGAAATGGAGTCTCAGAGAGGTGAAACATCCAGAAATGCTATTACCCAGATTTGAGCCTAAGCCTGCTCTCATGGCTGTATTGTTTCTCTCAACAGAAATCCTAGAAGATGCTCTGTCGGGAGTTTGTGTCTTCTCGATACCAGAACCCCCATGTTACTGGGGTTCTGGTCTTGTCTGTCTCTGTTGCCTGTCACCCAGCCACTGTCTCCTGACCTCCCTGATCTGCAGCTCTTGGGCTCAGATGCTTGAAAAGTGCGAATGGTCAGGTTGGCCTGCAGGCAAACCCCTGGAGTGCTGTTATAGGGTGATCCTGACTCACTGCCCATTTCACCGGTGGCCACATTCAGAAATGCCAACCTGTGTGGTAACACAGGGGAGTGCTCTTCATTTGGAGACTTCCCAGATGGTGGGGCACCTTGCTACACATCTAGGGATGTGGGTACCATTCCTCATTCTTGGTATGTATGAAGTTTTGTGTCCCCTGTAGGGATCAGGGCTTTGTAAATGACAGAAACCCAACCTGAGCTAACTTGAGCAAAAGGAAAGTTTATTTTCTCTTCTAAGAACATGGTGGAAAAAGCTGTGGTCTTACTGGCCTCTGGTTGCCAGGATTCAGGAATATCAACACCATTAAGTGTTTGTCTGTTCCTCCTTTTCCTTCTGTGATGCTGGAATTTCAGAAGAGGCAGCTGAGGGCTTACAGTGCTCAGGAAAAGATTCTCTTGCCCGGTGTTGGGCCATGGATCTTTCCTGAAATGATCAGTGTGGCCAGGAAAGGGAGGTGTGGGCCCTTGGTCTGGCCCAGCCTGTCCAGAGGACCACCACCAGGGTAAGGGCAAGTGGGTAGTGTTTTTGGAAACTCTACCAAAATCATGCGGTTGAAGGGAGAACAGGGTGGGGTGACTTTTACCAAAGGCCATTAGGCAGAGCAGAAGAACAGATTGGCACCATTTTCTCCTGCCCTTTGGTTCAGAGCCAAAGCAGAGTACTTTGCCTGGTGTTACCTGGTTGTGGTTGTGGCACCAAGTGCTGCCTCCTTCTCCCCTTCCTTTTTCTAGGAAATGACTTGTTCCACCTGGATGTCTTTGTGAATTTTAAATCAACCATCCTCTTCTTGAATTTGTGGCTACTGACCAGTTTGTCTTACATACATCCATTTGCATATTTATTCCCTAATTCAACAAACTTTAATTGAATTCTATGTGTTGGTGGGTCTGCTCTATTACCATTATTGTGGGATTAGAGATTCGAGATTTATAAATATTTGTTGCTGTAACATAAATCTCCTGGAAATAGCTCAAGCAGAACAACAGGATTCAGTTCGGGTACAAGGGGGAACCAAAACCTCAGGAAAGGGACAGAAACAGGCTTAGAAAGCACTGGTGGGTTCCCCTGTACCTCTTGTGTCTGCTTCTGCCAGGGGACTGACTCTCCCACTGGCCACGTGTGTCATGGGCCCATCTTTTGAGCTCATGCATTATAGTTTCGGACACCTGGAGAGACTAGTTAGTTGGCTAGAACCACAAACTTGATGGCTTGAACAATAGAAAGGTACTGTCTCACAGTTCTGGAGCCTAGAAGTCCCAAATCAAGACGTCTGCAGGATTGGCTCCTCAGAAGACTCTGAAGGACACTCCTATCCCTCTCTCTTGGGTTCTGGTGGCTTGCTGGTGACTTTTGTGTTCCATGGCACGTAGAAATGTCCTTTGACCTCTGCTTCCACTGTCACGTGGTGTTCTTTCTGTGCATGATGTCTCTCCGTCTACATTTCCATTTTTCTTAAGGATACAAGTTGCATTAAGGCCCACCCAGGTAACCTCATCTTAATTAATTCTGTCTGCAGTAATCCCATTTCCAGATAAGGTCACCTTCTGAGGTACTGGATGTTAGAACACTGGCACATGAATTTGGCAGGGGGGGATGTGATGAAGCCTGTAACACAAACTGATTTTCCTTTTTTGTCCAAATTCCAAGCTCCCAGAAGAAGGAAGCTGACTGGTCCATCTTGGGTCAGAGAGCAGGTGTCTACTCCCAGTTGAATCAACATGATGATTTGATGGTGCAGGAAGGTGGCAGGCACCTCTGTGGATTGGGGAGCTTTCCAGAAACCACAGAAAGGGTCTGTTAGCTTTGCACATTGCCTTCTCCCATCCACTTCTAAACTGCTAATGCCCGTCAGCAGTCATTTATTATTAGCAGCTTGGGAATGAAAGAGGAGAGCTGTTCAGCTGTGTCTCTGTCAATCCGGGAAACAAAAGTCAGGCTTACCCTGACCAAACTGGGACCCAGTCACATTCCCTGAGCTTTGCTCTACCTGGCAAAATGTGCTGCATTTACTCAAATACTTGTTCTCCTTTCTTACGTTCCCTAAGAAAGGAACAAACTTTGCTGGGGATTATAAATGTTCATTAAAACAACAACAACAACAACAAAAACCTAGATAACACAAACTAGAAGAAGAAAGTATGAAGCACCCCTAATCCCACCTACTTGAAATAAACACTATTAACAGTTTGATGCACTGTCTTCCAGACTGTTGTCATTTATCAATAATTGTATACACATGTATATGCATGCATGCATATGTTAATAGGCTCATATCACCTGGAGAATTGTGGCTTTTTTACTTTCTTATTGATACCATTCCGTATTAATCTGTATGAATGTACATCAACTTTGTAGAATAGCTCCATAGCATTTTTATGTATGTATCCATTCTATTGATGGGTATTTCAGGTTCCTTTCCACTCTCTTTTTTAGCAGCAGTATGTTAGCCATTATCCTTGTCTGTGTATCTTTATGAATTGCTGGAAGGAGCGTCTCCAGGTCAGAGTGTGAGCTCTGCTGCGAGATGAAGAAATGGTAGAAGAGGATTAGCAGCAGACAGGTCATCCCAGCCCTCTGCCTCACCTTTCTCAACACACACACACACACACACACACACGCACGCACGCACATTTAGAGAAAATCTGCTTCTGAGTTGAGGTTCAGGAGATAAGAGAATGCCAGTTTCCCTGGTAGGGGCTCTCTCAGTGGGAGTTTGCATCAGGCTGTTCCTGTTAGGGGGTGGTGGGAGGGGCTCTCCTTTGCTCTCATACATCAATTTACAACCTTCAGCCTTGTATCCCTGCAGCTGGAGGCACAGACCCACGATCGGACTCCTACCCATTAGAGTCAACGGGGATGCGTTTTCCTATTCTGTTTACCAGCTCGTTGTAGGTTTTTTTTTCTTCCTGTTCCTCTGTCTAGGTTGAAATCTTGTTTGTAAGATGGCCTGATGCCTGCGGAGCCCAAACTGGGTGCCAAGCAGAGCAGGTGGTGGGTCGGCTGTGGCCCCAGAGGCTGAGAGCAGGTGGGTTTTATGCTGACTGGCATGGGCAGGGGGTTTTTGCCTTTAAAGCCACCCAAGAACCAACAAAAATAGCAATAAGAGCTAAATTCAGTGGCCCCTGGCTCTCTAGGGAAATGTCTCAGCATCCCTGATTTTAAAGGTCTTTGCATTGAACAGAGGGCTTGATGTGTGGTGCTTGATTTAAGCCGGTTGTATTCACAATGTCCACCAAGTCTGCTTTCAAATCCCCTACCCGTGCCAGATGATAAAAAATCAGGCAGTGGTGATGTCTGGGTTGAAAGACAGTCCCCCGTAGGTCTTTGTTTTCTGGGATATTTGTAGTTCCCTAAATCTTGGCTTATTTGTCTTTGGGTTTGGGGAGCCTGTAGAGGAACTCTGTGGGTAGGGGCAAGGAAGGCTGCGTGTGTGTGTGTGTGTGTGTATGTGTGTGTGTCTGCCCGCGTGTGTTGCACACCCACAGGCACAGCTCACAGCTGTCAGGCATCCTCTTAGGGCATTGTCAAGGGAGGTTAACCCTGGTGCAGTCATACAGCTTCTTAAAATCTTCATACAAAAATCTATTCTTGAAAGGGTCCCCACACTCATCCCACACCCTGTCATTCATCCTCAGGGTATCGCAGTTAGGGACAGGCTTCATTTCATGACAGCTGTTCATCTCCTCGTGGGCCACAGGGACCTGCAGCAGCCAAAGGGTAGCAGAGTCCATGAGGCCCTGGGACCCCCAGTATGAGAGGGAAGAGGGTCAGCCAGCACAGTTTTGAGAAAGCTCAAGTAACAGGATGTGAAGTTGGAGAATTAGATGAAGGGAACCCGGAGAGATTTTTTTTTTTTTTTTTTAAAGTGCATGGCCCAAGTGTTTTTGGAGAGAGATTGGTCTATGCTAATTTTTTAAAAAGATTTTATTTATTTATTTGACAGACTGAGATCACAAATAGGCAGAGAGGCAGGCAGAGAGAGAGGAGGAAGCAGGCTCCCTGCTGAGCAGAGAGCCCGATGTGGGGATCGATCCCAGGACCCTGGGATCATGACCTGAGCCGAAGGCAGAGGCTTTAACCCACTGAGCCACCCAGGCACCCCTGGACTATGCTAATTTTATACTTTATAAGGAAAATTCTATGTACCCAGAGCTCACCAGGTATCAGGCACCAGGGCTAAATGCTTTATGTGCATCATCTCATTAAGTACTCGTAAAAACCTCTTTTACTCTCATTATTATTCCCATTCCCCAGACAAGAAAGCTGAGTCTGGAAGAAGCTCCATCGTTTGCCCGGATCACACAGTGGACGCAGAGCTGGGCCGTGATTTCAGTCCTGTCGTCCTCAGCACCCACCTGGGCTCTTTACCACCACCCTCCAAGGCTCCAGGAGTTTGTACGCCGTCTTTGGTTTCGGTGAGATGCTTTCCTGTGCAATAAGTGAAGAAGGCGAGGGGAACGTGATCTCACCAGCAGTATACTTTGTTTCAATAATGGGCGAGAAGCTAGCAATAATTATTCATAATAGTAGTTAAGAGTTAATTGAGCGTGGCCCAGGGGCCAGCTTTTCCACTAAGGCCTTGACATGTATTATCTCATTCAATCCCACCCAATAACCCTATGGAATAGATACTGTGATGATCCCTGCAATTTCCATCACTTTTACCTGCTTTCCTTCTGTTTTGTTGTGAACCCGCTACCCTCGCCCCACCCCCCTGTGAGTATTAGCCATTAGAAGCTTCATGAAGGTAGGGACCATATCTGCTGCCTCACCACCATGTTGCTGCCATCTCCCCCAGGGCTTAGCCAATGCCGGGGATCCAGGAAGCCACTGCTGAATCCAAGAATGAAGCAGTATCTTAGATAGGCAGTCAGGGAAGCCCCGAGATGGGAGGTCACTAGCCCAAGACCTCAGGTCTCAGCTCGTACACAAGGGGCTTAGGAGCACTTGGATACTCTGTCTCCAGAGTTACGAACTTCACTTGTTGACTTCGGGAGGGCTAATGTGAGTGGTTATAATTAGGGGAACTGAGAACATTAGGAAGGTTTTCAGAGGGTAAACATTTGACCCATTCTGCCTTGGATAGGCAGTGTGTATCCACCATGGAGTTCCATGAGCTGGCTCGTGTCCCAGAGAACAGGACTTCTTACGTGCGGTCAGGTTTGCCTCCTTCAAGTCCGTGGACTGTCATGGTTGGAGCATCCCTATTCCTGCTTAGGAGTGGGAACAAGCTATTCTTTAAAATTCTTTTGTATCAAAACAGGGAAATATCAAGGTTCCTATGCAAAGACTGTGCAAACTCTTTGCAGGAAGGGCCCCAGTTTTCTCGGCACTTCTTGCTCTGAAGTTGGTCTTTCAATGAACCCATTTAAAATCCTGCCCTGTGTCTCTACAGGCTAGACCACTGTGCCCCAGGCATGTCTTTCTCTAAAACCAGCAGGGCAAAGCTCAAGGAATTTTCAACGAAAAGCTCTGGGATTAGTGCACCAGGGACCCTAGAGGCTACTGTGTCCCCCTGCTGCACTGAGATGGGGATTGATGAGTCGAGGCCAGGATGGACCAAGACGATACTCATCTGAGCTTCAGAAAACAAGTAGCCAAACTTACGAACAGGTGCCAGGTTCTTTTTGCCTTGTACAGTTCAGTCACTTGACTCTATTAAGTACGCACCAAGTCCTTGCTCTGATCAGGTGGCATGCGATGGAAGAGTTTACAGACGAGGGCACTCATGACGTCTGTGGCTGGAAAATTCTGTGTTGTAAAGGGCTGTCATGGACATTTTAGAATCTAGAGCAGTATCCTTGGCCTCCGTTCACTAGATGCCAATAGCAACTCTTTCCCACTTGTGACACATGAAAATGTCACAAGACATTGCTACCTGTCCCTGGGGAGGCAAAAATCCCCCTCATTGAGAACTACTGTGCTAAGAGATTTACATGCATCTTGGCATTTAATCCTCCACACCCGACCCGTTATTATTCCCCGTTTTGCAGGGGTGAGGCCTGCAGCATAGGGAAGCTTAGCGTTGTATCCGATGTCTCGGTGGTAGCGCATGTTTAGCTGGAGCTGACATCTTTAACCGCCGAATTCTGTCACACTGAGAAGTACGGGGCATCTTACTACAAAACCATGCTGTCTGCCTTCTCTGAGCAATTTCTGTTCTATTTCTGTTCCTTTATTTGTTTAACACATATTTTTGGAGCATCTGTGATGTGCCAGGCAGTGTTCTGGTTGCTGGATGGGATAATGCAATGAATGAAATCACATAAATCCCTGCCCCGTGGGATGTGGAAAGTGCACATGTGCGACATCTTGTTGCCTGTGCCCTCAGGACAAGTGAGGTGGCATTGTGGCCACATCACCCCCACAGGTGACAGCTTAAGTTGACATTTGGCTTTTCTTCCTGATAGTACTGTTATTTTTTTCTAATAGTGACCCCCATTTAAGAGTTTTCCTCCAGCCAAGCTTTGAATTCCTGAAATTTAGCTTTTAAAACTAAGGCTCCGTGTGGTTCTGGTGGAAATGCAAGTAAGACTCAGGAAGGGAAGGCATATTTATTTTTAATGCAATATTGCAAACTAGCTGCTCAGCATTTTTTCAGGTCTAATCAGGTAAATTTTTTTTCTTGCTTTCTCTTCCTTCCTGGGTAAGCGATGAGGTTTTGATGTTCTTGCAAGTCATTTAATAATAGAGGCACGGATCTAGCCTGTTTTAACTCCCTCTTAATGGGCTGGAGTTGATGTTGTGATTTTTTTTTTTTAAAGGAGAATTTTGTTTCATTTTAGGTCCGATGTGAATTTTTGCCATCAGAGCACACACATAAGTTTCTAACACTTATGGAAGTCTTTTGATAAATGGCACCATAAACGCAGGCAATTTTCTACATCTTGTTCGTCAGCTTTTGAAATTTACAAGGTTTCTCTTTAATACAATTGTCTATGCCAGCTAACAGGCGGTTTTATGGTCTCTGCGTATCTATCATTAGGATAAAAAAATCTTCACCTTAGATTCTTTATTCTCACAGGAACATAAATAATTCCAAATAACTAGCAATATGTTGGCCACAATTTGATTTGGTAGCTCTGGGGAAATAGCTCCTATTTTGCTAACTGTTAAGCCCCTTTCTGCAACATACATTTGAGTTTTAAAAGGCCTGGGCAGATTCTGAAATGTGTGCTATCAGTCTGATGCATGTATACAGAAGTGTCCAAATGCAGTTTTGAAACAGTCATGATGTGACTGGAGTTGCTCTGAACCCTTTGCACACCTTTATCTTAGGCTACGATGGGGGAGGGAAAGAGAAATGTGTTCAGGGAGGGCAGGCTTTCAGGTTCTGTCATAGGTCACAAATGCATAGAATTGTTGAAAGTTGATTTATGTTTCTATTATATTGGGACAATCTGTCAAACAGTTTGTCATCCTTTTAAGACAAGCAGATCAAATCAGTTTCCCCCCAAATGCCTGCATTTACCTGTTAGGATAATTTTTACCAGTTTTTAAAAAAATAGACTTTGGCCCCTATACTATATACACCTCACTAATTGTTACCACAGGCATGGGACAGTGACTGCCAACTTGATTCCTGGGCCGTGTCCGCATACCACAGTAGGACACATTCATCCTCAACGGTCAGCACAAACAAGAGTCACCTCCTTCTTCCTGTCCTCCTCTGAGGTTACTAAACTTCTTCCTAATCAGACACCACCCAGGGAGAGGAGAATGAAGAAGAGGGAATCAGCATTTATGCAAAAGAGACAGTCCACCTGAAAACAGCTGTCTTAAACAGGAAGGGTCTGAGTTACTTTTACTTGGCAAGTTTAAGTTTCTCTCCCTTACTAGGACGAGGGTGTGGCTTGTCGTCCAACTTTCTCAGCAGCAGAATCCTGATTTTCAGCTGTGTATGCTGCTAACCAACCACAAGATTATACCACCACCACCCCTGTAGTCACAGGTGACCGTGTCTCAGCCAGTAAGATGGAAATAGAAATACTATGTGGCTCTCCCATAAAAATCTCTTCAAAAGGTATAAGCAGAGACTTCTCTCCTTCCTCTATCTTGTTGCTAGGAGCTTGGCTGTGATATCTGGTATCCCAGCAACCATTTTGGTCCATGAGTCAATGGCCACACTCTAAGGAAGGAGAACAAATAGCTAGGAACAGCCAGGATCCCTAACGACTTTGTGGTACTACCGTATCAGCCCTAAACCTTCCATCTCAGACTTCTTTTAACATGAGAAAAAAAAAAAGTTAACTTAATCTCCTTTCACTCTCCTTCATTATCCTATTACCCATTGCGACTGTATACAGTTGAGGAGGTTTGATAAAGTGGTTTGTGAGCAATATGTAAGAAATAAGTAAGAAACGTATAATATTTTACACACTTAAGATACAACATATCCCTATATAACACATATTTCTATAAAATATATATAAAAAATATCTCCAGTTACACATATATTTATTTTGCTATATTTTCTGATCTGTTGGTAACAAGGCTTGCACTGGTTCCCTGCTGCTGCTGACTACAGACTTGCTCATGCCTTCTGGTCATGAGATCTCTTACTCTCTCCTGATCTGCCACAGAGGAGGACCCTAGACCCATATCTTTTACCCTATTTGCCTTCATCCCACCCTAAACACTTGTCTCAGAAAGGTGGGTCTCCCCACATTTCTATGGCATGCAGGGTGCTGGCCCCCACATTCCTGCCACCTCCTTCTTTCAGTCCAGTCCTATTGGGGGAGGAAGGAGAAAATCTGGGTCTTGGAGGTCTTTGTCCTGCTTTTCTTCCTTCTTATGTCTGGGTGTCCCCCTGCTCCGTGGACTTCACTGCTGTGGGATAAACTGCCTTTCCTTCCCCAGTAGACTTGATGCCCAAGCCTTAGTGGCCAAAGAACCACAGAAGGAATAGAAAGAAAAACACTTATCATAAGGGAAAATACTTTGTAAGTTGTCCTTTCGGTATGTGCCCAAATGGCTTATTTTCTAAATAACTCAGAAACAGCACTGCAACATCTTGTGTGTGTGTGTGTGTGTGTGTGTGTGTGTGTGTGTGTGTGTGTGTTTTATTGTGAATGTCATAAAAATCAGCATGAATTCTGCCCTGATCCAATTATCAAGAATATAAAATTAACACAAATCCTAGTCAGGTGTTGTTTATAATGCTATTAATATGTAGTAAGATTAGAACATGCCCTGCTTTAATGAATACTGAGTTATTTGGATTAAAAAAAAAGGATACTATTTCTTACTATGATCAGGGTTTTTAGTTCCTGGCATGTGTTTGTTGAAACACATGGACGAACTAGAGATAAATCTGAAATCAAGTCTGTGTAAGGGGAAAAAAAGAACAAAAAAGAATTCACAATCCTCTGGATCAGTCTTTTATTTTAACCTTAGATATTCTTTCCCCTTTGGCATTTTGATTGTCTTAATTCAAACTCAGATGCCCCTCGGCACATTTTTTATCCTGCTCGGAGGCAATATGAAATTTACGCGGTCTGTCATTGGCAGTAATTGCTTTAGGGAGCACCGTCAACACCCTCCTCCACCACACATCAGCTTATCCCTGTCGAAATGCATGGCACCCACATTAAGAACATGTTTTATTCTGCCTCCCTTATTCAGTGACACTGAGAAAGAAGCATCGTTACAGAGCTGAGAGGGAACGCCCTGTTTCTAAAGCAATAAACCTTTTCCCTATCTTCTTCTTCTTCTTTCATGTTGCTGGCTATTAATTGTAAACTTTCGTGATATCGAGAACAGTAAAAAGGGCAATAAAATTGTTCCTGTGAATTGTGGGGCTTTGAGCCTGTGGCATTTATTTGTTTAGATATTTATTTATTACTTAAGATATTTTTTTTTCTTTAGAGATCTAATAAGTCTGCTTGAGAGACCCAGGGTAGCCACTTTTTTATAAGGTGACCAAATATTAATCTAAAGATTAATAAAGTTCTGCCTGTTTCCTGGGGCTATACAAGGTACTATGACTTTTGGTCATACTTATCTTTTTTTTTTTCTTTTCTTTGAGAGTGGAAAATGCCTTGATTTCAGGAGGGCTTTATTGAACTGTAACTGGAAGTTTGAGGCTTTGTAATTTATCTGTCGAAGAGAAACCGCCATCTCAGTATTACGGGTGTAATATTTGCAGGGTGTGTTATTTGTGGCCCACATTTGCTTTGGAAGGAAAAGGCCAGTTTTTCACTCCCCTTAGTGAGCTATTGGAATGATTCCTCTGTGTCATCTTGGATCCTTTGAGGAACTTATACCTGTGTAATTCCGTAAGTCCTAAACCGCATTCTAAAGCAAAACCTAAAATTATATGAATATGGGTTTCATAGTACCCCTAAGTATATAGGAGGCTATCTTCTTAACTCACACTTGGAAGAAACCCCCAATCCCTGATCCCCATCACTGGTCCACTGCAAACTAAGCTAAGTATTTAGATACTTGTTTATTTTTACTAATGGTTAAAATAGTTCAGAAATAATACAAAAATATATATGTACACACAAATATATATATTTATATAAAAAATATATAAATAGTACAGAAATATGAAAAAGTATACAGTGCCAGTATCTGGGTAAACCACTATTAGAAATAAATATTACTTGATGCATACAAAATTACACGGATTTTAAGACGTGGAATATGTAGACTGTTTGGGAACCGTAGGGCTTAGGACATGGGGCAGAGCAGATGAGATGGGGTCACTACAGATATCAGCGATCTCCCACTTACAACCACTGCCTATTGGAGGGGGTGCGATGTCCCCGATTTCTGGTGAGACTAGAAAGTAGGAATAATGTAGGCTCTTCCTACTTTTGTGGTGTTAAAATATCATTACCACAACGATAAGAGATGTTTTTAATATTTTCTTAAGTCCTCTCTTGGAGTTGTAGGCTGGGTGGTTATTCAGGGTGTTTGTTACTCCTCTGAGGAGGAGAACTATATGTCACCTCCCACTCTGGCTCCTAAGACATCAAGCTCCCCCATGCATCCTGCTTCGTTGGCCAAGTGTATCATTTCCTACCAGAATTTTTAAGAGACAGTATGTCTTCTTCCATTATTTCTCTCCCTTCTTCCACAAGGATGACCTGTTCCATCTGCCTGGTCTCAGGGTGAAGATTGCGTGGAGTAGAGTGGCAGGAAATTTGTATTGGGTGTGTTGCATGACGAGGAAATAAAAGTTGGTTGTTGCAAAAGCCACCAAGATCCAAGGCTGCTTGTTACTATAGCATGACTGCCTAAGCCCACTGATGGGCTTGGCAATATTAAATATGGTCAACCCTCTAAGGTTTGACCAGGCATTTAAAATTTGTAAGTCTATAAAATTCAGGCATCTAGGGCTCAGTGCTCCATGTGTAAATAAAATGGTAGGTAGCAATTTTGAGCGTGAGTCTCTGTTGTTGAGTATGGTAGCCACCAGCCACGCATGGCTCTTGAGCACTTGAAGTGTGGCTAGTCAGGATTAAGATGTGGTATAAATGTAAAACACACCAGATTTCAAAGATTTAATACAGAAAAAATGTGAAATATCTTGATAATTTTCATATTAATTACATCTTGAGATGATAATGTTCCAAATACCATGGAGTACAGTAGTAGCATGAACTTTGCCAGTGCTTACTTTTTTAATGTGGCTACTAAAATTTTTTAAATTTCCTACATGGCTCACATTAGATTTTCACTGGACAGTCCTGCTTTAGGCGCTGTTAGCTCTGGCAGCGTTCACCAGTGAGACCTTGTAAGGGAGCTTCCTGTTTCACACTCACTTCTCCACCGTAAGACAGGGAGAACAGTATCTGCCTGCTAAGGATATTATAATGGCTAAGTAAGATCATGACCATCAATTGTGCAGCCCATAGGAAATGCCCTTCTTCTCCCTTCTGCCCTTCACAATGATGAATTTTTTTTAGAAGCTTCCCTTTGCATTACAATTTGCTCATATTTTCTGCTGGGGAGGGTGTGGGCAGTTAATTTCATGACTTCCAAATGCCTCCAAAATTTAGAAGCTTAGAGTCATGGGTAAGACCAACGGATTGGGCCAAAGTTTCGCTCTGTATAGCGTGAGTGAGGCCTTCTCATTCTGCTTCTGTACTTCGGCGTCTCTGGAGGGTAGAGAATTGTCTTGGACTACTGTTCACCTTGATTGCATTATTCACCTCTTCAGAAAATGCAAATGCCCCATGCACTCTAATGTATTATGTTGGGATGGTCATCTAGAAATCATTCATCTTTATTGATTCTTTTGACACAACACATTTGGGGGTGCATAAAGCAAATTCCCTGTGGACTACAAATTAATTTCCTTCATGAATCTACTCAAAGATGCCAGGTTAGTTTATTTTTCCTGATGGCTGATCAGGAGTCATTTGAAAAATGTCTGTCTTCTCAGTCTAAAACATTTTTATATAAGGACTTCCTTCAACTTTCGTTAGGTATTCAAATCAGTTTATAAATACTCGTGTTTACACATATTCGGAATCCTCCTGAGACCTGTTTGCGTGCATGCATGTGTGTGTGTGTGTTAGCAAAGTTTTAAAGCATCGCTCATAACATAAACCTATTGATCCAACAGCCGCATGTTGTGGTGGGTCGCTCGATGTTGTGACCAGCCAATTATGAAGCTGCGAGCTCTACGACCCAAGCATCAGACAGCACCCTTCCTTGTGGCCTTCATAGTGTTTTCTAAAAAGGGTTTCTCCTTACTTCCATCAGCAAGGCCTAAGTGAAAGGACTGGAGGTTGGCTCTAGCCTTCATGGGACACAGAAGATCCAGGGTGAGAGATGGTGATTATTGTTCCTAAAACCTCCACCACCATCAGCCATCTCTGTGGTCAGGCTCTGATACACACATGGGACTCTCTGAGCCTCGTATATAGGAGCCCTTCCTGAGTTTCTAATAGCCCACAAGCCTTGTGAGCCTGTCTCGTTCCTTGGGCCACCCTTTTCTCCAGAATGGACCCTGGGCTTCTGGGATTCCTCAAACACCTTTGATATTTAACTTCAAGTTTAAGCTACAAATCAAGGATGACCCAAAGCAACAGGATTTAAATAAGATCGAGATTGATTTCTCTCCTCTGTATATAAAGACCTGAGGTGTAGGCATCTGGAACTGCTCCTGTAGTCAAAATCCGTGGGGACTCCGCTTCCTTTCAGTCTGCTGTTCTGCTCTTGTCTGCCTCACGGTCCAAAATTGCTGCTGAAACATCAGCCCAGCCTGGTCCCAGGGCGGTCAGCGGAGAAGAAAAAGGCAAAAAAGGGTCTGCCCATAGCCTCTTCCTTTCCATTCAGCTTTCAAGAAGTAACTCATGGGGGCGCCTGGGTGGCTCAGTGGGTTAAGCCGCTGCCTTCGGCTCAGGTCATGATCTCAGGGTCCTGGGATCGAGTCCCGCATCGGGCTCTCTGCTCGCTCGGCAGGGAGCCCGCTTCCCTCTCTCTCTCTCTCCTGCCTCTCCATCTACTTGTGATTTCTCTCTGTCAAAATAAATAAATAAAATCTTTAAAAAAAAAAAAAAAAAAAAAGAAGTAACTCATGACACTTCTGCTTACGGAAGACCGGCCAACACTGGGTTTCATACACTGGGTTGTAGCAAGCTGCCAGGGAGATCGAGAGATACTGTCTTGGTTCAGAGCAGCCCTGCCCCTGCCAAAATTGAGAGATTCTGTTAGAAAAAAAGAAGGAGAGAGAAGATATTGAGGTGAAGAACTAGTAGCCTTTTTTCTATCACCCTTCATTTAATCCTTAAATAGAGACTTTTGTGGACCTTATTTTGTCATGCTTGATTAGTCTTTGCTCACAACTCAATGAGAGGCAGAAGTATTTCCATTTTTTTCAGATAAGGAACTGAAATTCAGAAAGTTTGCCTTTCTGTTAAGTCACATCTATAACAATAACGCCAGTTATGACTTTGGGTGTTTTATGTGCATCACTGCCATTAATTTTTGTCCCTCCCAAATCCAATGAGTTGGCTCCATGATACCCAATTTTACATGAGGAAATGTTGGCTGACTACCCAAAGTCCCAGGCTACTAAATAAGAGCAAGAATTGGTAGTAGGACACAGCAATCAGTTTCAAACTTTTGGATTTTGTTTTTGTTGCTTTCTCTTGTTGCCATAACAAGTTACCCATGAAACTACATCCATTTGTGATTGTCCAGTTCTATAGGTCAGAAATCCTATGGGCTATTTCCAGAAATGTAGGAACATCTCCCTATTTTAAGACTAACGGTTCAGCAGACTAGTCACCTTAATTCCATGTGCAAAATCCCTTTTGCCGTGTAACATGGCCTATACACAAATTCAAGGGACTAGGGGATGGAATCTCTGGGAGTCCTTAGCCACCTTCCCACAGACTATGACCGATGGTGAGACATACTTTTACACTGCGACCCAGGACACATATGCACTTAGAGAGATGAAATGAGTTTCACCAAACAATGTCTACCTATCCAATTTGTTAATTCAGTTTTAAGACATGCTGGGCTTGACCCAGCACATTGATTTCATGACCCACAGTGGGAGAAGTCCTGCCTAAGCCTCCCCCATTTCCCGTGCTGCCCCCTCAATCTGGTCCTCTTCCTCTCTTGTCCGTGTGGTTAGGAGAACTTGCCTCCCTGGTGTGATTCAAGATTCTCGACTTTCCTCCTTGAGGAGACCCCACCAGCTCAGGACCCTTTCCCCCCATTGCTTGTCTTCTCACAGATATCTGCATTCCCCCACGATGTCTGAGCAAAGAACACTGATGGACATTTCAAAGAATGTCCGAGAGTGAGGTGATCCCGGCTTTTCATAACCAAGGCCTGGGAAAGATGGTTGCTTCAGAGATGGCAAATCGGCTTACCTTTGCTGGTCATGCCTATGCATGAGGTGCTGTGCAAAGCACCATGACATCTCATGAAGGCCTGGCAGAGGGCACTGGTATCCATGAGGGATGTGTGCTGTGCACAAGGGAGGGGAGAGCGATGGCACGAGGCCCGGGCATGTGCCATCTCTGCTGTTGGTGGCTGTCTGTCACCCTGTCCTTCCAGTTTGCAAAACCACAGTCAGCATTCCTTGGAGCGCAAAACCTAAAGGAAAGGGCAGACACTCGAAGAAGCAGTAGATCTGAATTTTAAGAAGAGAAATGTCTCCTGGGTCTGTATGGAAAATAAGATATAGAAGATCAGGCAATTTGTGGGAGACTGGGAAAAAATGATTTTTGTGATTTGGGACCATGGAACTGGGAAGGATACAAATCCCTTTCTGAGGCTAAAAGAATTCTTAGCTCATTAAAACCCATTTCTGCTTTTACAACCACCGTCAGCATCATAAATCTGTGTTTGCTCTTTGGAGAGGGCTTTGTATCTTCCTTGGTCGTGTGTCTGCTTCCTCAGACCAGAGACTGGAAGCCCAGATGCCTACAAGGAAGACATTTGGAGGCAACATCCTGTCCTTGTTCAGAGCCCTGCTCTCGAGTCGGGCTGCCTGGCTTTAAACCCCAGCTCTGCCACTTATAATGAGCTTGATTCCCAGCAAACTGCTTTACCTTTTGGTTTACCTCAGTTTATCTTTATGCCGTTGACAGCTGGGGGTGCTGGGAAATGGCGTGGCGATTGTAGACTGCTGACCTGTGGATAATGCCTCCTGCTTTGTAGGGTCCTTTGGAATAATACATCATAGAATGAGTGACGAACATGAGACACATATTCAGAGAGTGACAAATGACAGTTATTGTGCTTAGTCAGAATCAATGGCTCCTATTCGTACCATTGCTTTGCCATGTTTTAATTATTTGTTTACATGTTTCTTTCCCCCAGAGAGGGCCGATCAAAGGCCGACTTCTTCCGTAGGCTGAATTTCAATTTCTATGTATCCATCCTTGTTCCCTATAGTCTTCTCTCCCCTTGGTAGCCTGACGGATCTTACATCACTTACTGACAGGTCATGCTGCCCCTGGTCAAACTCTCTGATGGTTCCAGTGGCCTACGGGGCCTTCGTGATCTGTTCTCCCTACCTGTACCCTTCTGACCTTGTCACCTATCTCACCTCATTCCACGCCAGCACACCAGCTCCTTGTGATTCCTTGAATGTACCAGATGTGTGTCAACCTTAGCCATTGCAATAGCTCTTCCCATCTTCTAGAACATTCTTCCCATAGAGATCTTCATGGCTGTATTTTCCACTTTATTCAGAGCTTTGCTCAAATATCGCCTTCTCAGAGAGCCCTCTCACAATCAACTTTCCTAAAGTAGAAATCCCTCACCCCACAATCACTCTTTGTCTTGTGGCTCTGTGCCATTTTTTTTCTTAAGCATTTTGTCATATCCAGACACATTGTATTTTTACTTGATGGTTAGTTTTTCTGGTCTATCTTTGACCAAAAGCTCTGTTATAGAAAGGACTTGGTTGGTTTTAGTCATAGCTGTATCTAGTTTGCCTGAAGCTCTGAACGGCACACAGTAGGCCCTCAGTAGTAATTATTGATTGAATGGCTAAATAAAATCTGAACAGATTTTAACTGAAGACCTACTATGTGCCAGGCACTGCATCAGGCTCCAGTATATATAAATTGAGTAAGATTGGACATGGTCCCTACCATCTTAAATTTTGTCATTGATTAAGAGAGACACATGGACAAGTATGTAAGTTTCCAAACATGTGAAGAACATTATAATAAAGGATCTAGAGACAGCTCTGAGGGATACTTTATCAAGGGCCTTCCAGAGGAAGGTGTATTTAATCAACACCTAAGAGTATCAGTAGGACTTGAGCTAATGAAGGGGTGTTTTGGGGGTAGGGAAGAATGTTTCTGGCTGAAGTGGAAACTTACCCAATCACTGAAGGGTTTACCCACACCATAGGGGCTGCAGCATCTATATGCCATTGGGATTTAGGGACAATAATGTGGTTGAAAAGAGGATTGCTCTGAAGGAGTATTGACACAAGAAGTTTGTATTTAGATATTATATTTTTAGTGGGGGCTTCGGGGGGGTCTAAGAAGGATGAATTAAGGGCAAAGTCACTCCTGGGTCCCTGTTAGTGCCACAACCATGGATGCTATCATGGTTGGCCGACATGACAGTGCGTAATATCTTCCACTAGGCCAACTAAAGCATTGTGGCCTCTAAGACTAGTCTTCTCTCTGGGCTTGCTTGATGTAAGGGAATCCGGCCACATTGCCTTGAAATTGTCCTTAGTAGTTCTCCTCATTTTCAAATGAGAAAACATGAGGTTCAGTGAGACTGAGTCAGTTAAGATCACCCAGCTCTTCAGGGGCACGCTGCTTTCTCGCTAACCACACTTTTTATCTCTCTTTTTTAAAATTTTTTTCAGTGTTCTAAGATTCATTGTTCATGCACCACACCCAGTGCTCCATGCAATATGTGCCCTTCATAATACCCACCACCAGACCTACCCAGCCCCCCAGCCCCTCCCCTCCAACCCCTCAGTTTGTTTCTCGTAGTCGACAGTCTCTCATGGTTTGTCTTTATTGTCTTTATTTATTTGACACAGAGAGATCACAAGTAGGCAGAGAGGCAGGCAGAGAGAGAGGGGGTGGGAGCAGGTTCCCCGCTGAGCAGAGAGCCTGATGCAGGGCTTGATCCCAGGACCCCAAGACCATGACCTGAGTTGAATGCAGAGGCTTAATCCTCTGAGCCACCCAGGTACCCCTGGACACATCTTTATCCATTCGTCTGTTGAAGGGGATCTTGGCTCTTTCCACAGTTTGGTAATTGTGGACATTGTTGCTATGAACATTGGGGTACATATGGCCCTTCTTTTCACTACATCTGTACCTTTGGGGTAAATACCCAGTAGTGCAATTGCAGGGTCATAGAGTAGCTCTTTTTTTTTTTTTTTTTTTTTTTTTTGAGGACTCTCCACACTGTTTTCCAAAGTGGCTGCACCAGCTTGCATTCCTACCAACAGTATAAGAAGTTTCCCCTTTCTCCACATCCTCTCCATCACTTGTTTCCTGTCTTATTAATTTTGGCCATTTTAACTGGTGTAAGATGTTATCTCAATGTGATTTTTATTTCAATCTCCCTGATGGCTAATGACGATGAACATTTTTTCATGTGTCTGTTAGCCATTTGTATGTCTCCTTTGGAGAAATGTCTGTTCATATCTTCTGCCCATTTTTTGACATGAGTATCTGTTTTTTGAGTGTTGAGTTTGAGGAGTTCTTTATAGATCTTGGATATCAGCCCTTTGTCTGTAGTGTCATTTGCGAATATATTCTCTCATTCCATGGGTTGCCTCTTTGTTTTATTGACTCTTTCCTTTGCTGTGCAGAAGATTTTTATCTTGATGAAGTCCCAGAAGTTCATTTTCGCTTTTCTTTCTTTTGCCTTTGGAGACATGTGTTGAAAGAAGTTGCTGTGGCTGATGTTGAAGAGGTTACTGCCTATGTTCTCCTCTAGAATTTTGACGGATTCCTATCTCATGTTGAGGTCTTTCATCCATTTTGAGTTTATCTTTGTATGTGTTGTAAGAGAATGGTCGAGTTTCATTCTTCTATACATAGCTGTCCAATTTTCCCAGCCCCACTTATAGAAGAGACTGCCTTTTTTTCACTGTTTATTTTTTCCTACTTTGTCGAAGATTATTTGACCATAGAGTTGAGGGTCCGTATCTGGGCTGTCCACTCTGTTCTGTTGGTTTATGTGTCTGTTTTTGTGCCAGTCCCATGCTGTCTTGGTGATCACAGCTTTGTAATAAAGCTTGAAATCAGGCAACATGATGCCCACAGCTTTGTTTTTCTTTTTTGACATTTCCTTAGTGATTTGGTTTTTTTCTGGCTCCATACAAATTTTAGAATTGTTTGTTCTAGCACTTTGAAAAATGTCGGTGGAATTTTGATCAAGATGGCATTGAAAGTATGGATTGCTCTGGGCAGTATAGACATTTTAACAAGGACTAACCACACTTTTAACTATGCTCCGAGGAGCCCAGCTGGAGTTAGGGGACAGAGCAGGGAGGAAGGAGGTGAGAGCCATGATAATGGCATAACTCAGGGTTTCTCTAACTTGAATGTGCATGCAAATAAATTGTAAGCTAACCCCGGGAATCTGCATTTCCAACCAGCCTCCTGGCTATGCCACAGGAGCTAATCCCAAACCACACTGCACTAAGCAAGGGTGTAGAAGACTTGAAATGTGAAATAAAATGGCTAAGGGGACCCCAAGTGTCCCCAGCAACCTCAGATCTTGTCACAAAGCTTTGGAGATCAGGTTTCTTGGAACAGTAAGTGCCGACAGAGCTTTAAAAGAAAGGACGCTCTCGGGAGCTTTGCGTCATTTTGGAAGCAGTTAGCCAGTTAACTTGGTTTAATCATCACAGGAAAATGCAAACAGAAAAGAGAGGGCATGCAGCCCTCATATGCCACATCGCGTTTCAGGCCCTCAGACCTCTGGACTCCAGGCTTTCGCTGATACTACACAGAGGATTTATATGTGGAATAAATATTCTTAAATCTTTATAAGGTGCCTAAAATATTTATGGTTGTTTTAGTTTGGTTTGCATGCCATATTGGGTGCTTACATTAAGCAGTTTTTACACCATCAAGCTTTTCCATTAATCATTTCAGCCTGTTCCCAGCAATCTTAACTGAGGGGAGATCTATTACATTCAGCGACCAGAGCCAAATGATCTAATTTCTCCTTTGGCTGTTTCATCGAATGGTTCATAAACCTATGGCTATTATTGTATTAGGAAGACACATTGTGGTCCCCGAGTGTCATGTTGACATGTGTATGTTTCTTTTTCTTAAGAGAAATCATTATTAAAATGGAATATTCTTTCACAGGAGGACATTTTATAACAATTTCGGCCTGATGAAATTAAAATAGGGGAACATTCAGTCTCTCACAAATGCTGAATTGGTTGAATCAACATTGTCGAAAGATCAAAATCATCTTGCTCCTGTCTTCTTAGGACAAGGAACTATTTCAGTGGAGCTTTAAAGACGAGAGAGATTTGCTGAGTGAGAATATTGTCCTGGGGAGACAAAAAAATGGTGGTGGTATTTTTAGGAGGAGAGTTGGGGTTTGGAATGGGGGCTCCTGGTGGTGTTGCAACTTTCCTTTTGAGGGAGCGTGTCCACATTCTTGAGAAATAATTTTTGGGGTCTCTTAGAGTCCAATTTGACCCTGGAGAAGATGACGGATACCATTTTAAATACAGTTTGCCCTCGAATGACATGGGTTTGAACTGCGTGAGTCCATTCTTACGCAGGAATTTTTCAATAAATACCATTCCGTCCTGTACATGTCTTTTCTCCTGCTTATGACCTACTTATTGGCTATTTTCTCTTCTCTCGCTTACTTGATTGTAAGAATACAGTCTGTTGGGGAACCTGGGTGGCTCAGTCAGTTAAGTGACTGCATTTGGCTCAGGTCATGATTCCGGAGTTTGAATCTGTGTTGGGCTCCCTGCTCACTGGGGAGTCTGTTTCTCCCTCTGACCCTCCCCGCTCTCATGCTCTCTCTCTCACTTACTCTCACTCTCTCTCAAATGAATAAATAAAATATTAAAAAAAGAATATAGCCCTAATACACATAATGAACAAAATACATGTTAATTGACTATTGATGTTATTAGTAAGGCTTCTGGTCAATAGCAAAAGCTATCAGTAGTTAAGTTTTGGGGAAGTCAGAAGTTACACATGGATTTTCGACTGTATGGGGAGTCAGCACCCCCGCTTCTGTGTTGTTCAAGGGGCAATTGTAATGTTAAAGACTAGAAAAAGAGCACAATTGGCCCAAGGGTTTCTTTCTTTCTTTCTTTTTTTTTGGGGGGCGGGGATTGTTGGATTGTGTGTATGTGTTTCAACTGGAGGAAAAATGATCACCCCCCCACACACCCAAGCCATATTTAGAATTTTCTGTGTACTAACTAATGTTAAGTAGCAACCACCACAAAAACAAACCAGCAGCCTCACTTCTTCAATCATGGGATGGTTCTGCTGTTAGGAGAAAACAAAGCCCTCAGTCTATTTAAGTTATAAGATCGCCTTAACTTTTGAAAGTTACCTTTGACAATCTACACATCCGAAGTTCATGTACTCCGGAAGGAAATATGTTATTCTTTGCTTTTCCAGCAAGAGAATTTGTAGATAAAATCTCATTAAGTTCAGAAGTCATTTTTGTAAACAATCGCTTCCATTCCCTGAGTCATCGCCAACCGAATGTTGACTAATACACACCCGTGCCATATTATTTTGGAAGCCACACAGACTTCAGCATTTTTCACAAGAATCCCTCTTTGCTTTTGGCTGTCATTTTGCAGATATGAACTACCTGTGCCACTGTCTGCTGCATAAACCTGGTTAATTTGCCATGGTATCCAAAACTATACATAGCAACTGGGGAGGGCAATTTACATGTAATCAAAACCAGCCCAAATCAAGTCCAAGGGACGGAAACAGAAACCCTGGAGACTCTCCCACATCAATCCATCGCCACAGCTGCTTTTGTGAATGTACGATGTAGGATACAACGTTTCTCTTGTTTTGCTCACAACTATAATTCTTCAAATAATTCTTGCTGGAGTACTCAGCTGGTGAGGAGCCCTGACGAAGGGCCAAAATTCAGTATTCTTGACCAGGATTCAAAACCGAACCCAAGTTTTGTTTGCAGGTTGACAGCCTGGAATGGTCCATTAAAAATACATGAATGCAGATGGCTGTGTGCAAGAAAGTCACAGCTGTCCAACCTGGTCAGATTTACACGCACATGTGCTCAGCCGAGGTATCTAAAGCTTTAAGCAAAAAAGACACAATAAGGGGTGTCCTTGTTCGGATATAATTACCGCTTGCCTCTGCCCTTTCTTGTTCCCCTCCTTGCTCCAGCATTACGAGGCATGAGGCATGGGCCAGGCTCCCTACGTCCCACAGGGCCATGATTATTTCATGATAACAATGCTCCCTGGAGTGGTCTTATTGGTATTATAAAAAGTGTTTATTGTGGAGAAAGGCTGTATTTTTGGTGCTGGCAGTAAAGCCTGTTGAGAGGCAAGCACAGCTGTGGTTATGGTTTGAATCGACTAATCTTGTGCTTCAGACATCTCATTAGCCAATCAAAGTAATCCTAAATTAAGAAGGAAATTTGTAGAGAGGAGCAGAGCACATTCAGAATGAGGCTGTTACTTGCTTCCTGCTACGAACAGCAGGGAAGCTTCTCCCGGGTTCTGTTTGCTCCCATGGCAGGAGAAAATGATTTTTGCAAACCCTTCCCTCTCATGGTCAAATTTAGGGATCTGATTGGTCCTCTCAGTATTTTCCAAGCCATGAAGTAGCGCAGTTGTATCTGCAGAGACAAGATGAGGAGCTGAACATGGGAGGCAGCCAAAAATTTAGGGAAGATCGCCATAATTAAGGGAAGATCGCTGTGGGGATATTTGCAACATGATGGCTGGGAGTGAGGGCTAGTGGCAGTTTGCATGCTTTCTGGAGGGCACAGAGCATGTCACATGTGTCCGGCCATTTCCCCCAGGATCCCTACCCAGGGTGTGGTCCTCAGTGTCGTTTGCAGTGAGGAACACAACTGCATATCCCTAACACAGACATCAAAACATATCATTTTTTGTTTTGTTTTAAGATTTTATTTATTAGAGAGGGAATGAATGCCTGTGTGTTGGGGAGGGGCAGAGGGAGTGGGAGAGGGACAAGAAGACTCCACATTGAGCATGGAGCCTGATGTGGGACTTGACCCCATGACCTCGGCATCGCTACCCCGGCGAAGTCAAGAGTCTGATACTTGACCGACTGAGCCACCCAGGTGCCCCTTAACGAGTCTTGTTTATGGAGGAAGAGCAGATACTGCCAGACACACCAAAGTGGGCACAGCGTGGGCACAGATGAGCAATTTGGGATGACCTTGGGGCCCCGAAGCAGGGAAAGAGGTCACAGAAGTGGTTCATTCTTTCAGGCACAGACATAACTGAAAAAACCCAGTTAGAGCCCTCTGTCTCTAAAACGTAGCCTTTCTCCTGTGGCTCAGTAGTGAAAACCTCACTCTATGCCATTAGTGGAGAGAGGGTGAGCATTTTATCAGGAACTCTTTATTGAGCATCTGTTATATGCATTGTGCTGAGTGCAGGAGGGTGGGGTTCAAAAGTGGGTGAGGTCTGGGCTTTGCCCTGGAGGCAAGGCTGTTACAGTCTGGAGCATGGATGGATGGTTCTTACAGTATTGAACGCTGCGGACCCCATTAGCCATCTGGTGAAGCTTTAGGCTCCCTTCTCAAAGTATATTTTAGAATTATTAAATAGATATCATAGGATCACAAAAGAAACCAGTAGTACTGACAGTTATCAAAAGCTAAAAAAACCAAACCTGTGATACAGTAGTAAATGTAGTTCTTTATTATTATATTAAATAACCATGATTAGTAGTGGGTCTAGCAAATTAGGAATTTATATAAATAATATTTGATATATCTGTAATAAGTATGACATGATATGAAAATATTTGCCATTTCTATGAATGGCAAAGTGCCAGGTGATTACTACCTTTATTTATAATTGAAGGATACGTCCAATTTTAATTAGATGTCCATGAAAGTGGGGATATAGAGGGTTTTTTTTTAAGTTTCAGTTGGCAGTTTTTTTTTTTTCCCTAAGTTCAGGTTGGCATTGGCTATTTGCAATTGTCTTAAGTCTGTGGGACCACGTCTGTGTTTAGAATGCCTTAGAATTCTCACCTTGACTTCTCTCCCTGGAGTACAGGTTAAAACCAAGGTCAAGGGGGAAAGATAGAAAGTTATCCACTGTCGTTTCCAGTCACTGGGACCTAGGTGACGGAGGCTGGGATGAAGGAAGTTTCCTTTCAGACTCAGGAAACTAGGTGGGGATGTGACATTTGGGCTGAAGGACAAAACTCCCCAAGAATTGGGCAGGGGATTGATAAAGAGGTTTGGTAGGTCTGGGCTCCTCCTTATTGGTCAGTCTTTGGCTTTCCCCACTGCGAGCTGGGACATAACACTGCTGTCATAGGGCTACAGGTACCAAGCCCAGGGGTGCCCCTCCCTGATCCCAAGCCCACGGCAGAAGATGTAGTCCCACCAAACTTCTTAAGAAGAGTTTCAGAGAGCTGATGCCCATCCATGGATATTCAGAAATCAAACGTATTTGCCATTTCCACCCTAAGTGCAAAAGCACCCCCACAGTGTTGTGTGGGATAATTTTTTTTTAAGAGTTTATTTATTTGACAGAGAGAGAGATCACAAGTAGGCAGAGAAGCAGGCAGAGAGAGAGGGGGAAGCAGGCTCCCCACTGAGCAGAGAGCCCGATGCAGGGCTCGATCCCAGGACCCTGAGATCATGACCTGAGCCAAAGGCAGACGCTTAACGCACTGAGCCACCCAGGTACCCCTGTGTGGGATAATTTATAAGTTAAACTGAATACCCAGCTCCAGCTCTGCTGAGTTCATGGGCGGTGAAGATTGCTTGCTCTTATCGTGACTCCCTCCATCCACGATCCTGCTGTACAACCAAATGAATTCAGCTTGCACTGGGCAGAGGCACCGAGTGTGATGGTGCGAGTTGTGAACTGACTGAGTGTGTTAGGTCTGAGGACAGGTGGGGCTGAACTTCCCATCTGGTGCTGACCTGAGTTTACCTGCTGAGATCGTTTCATGCCTTTCCATTTTCTCCAAAGTACCTGGTATGTCAGTAGGAATTTTAAGTCTTGATCTAAATTCTTCCTTAATTCTTTGAAAAGCATGCATGTTTCTAGTTCTATCCTCCACCTCTGCCTGGGCCCAACTAAAAACACCCTCCTTGGTCCCTGAGGAACTTAGAAGCCTTCAGGCTGGAGAAGGAGGCCACTTAAACCCTCCTTTAAAAATCTTGCTTTTGCCTTCTTTACAGAAGATCCCACACATGCTCCTCCAAACCTGAGTCATTCCTATTTCATTTGTTTTTTTCTCATATTCCCTTGCTAGCTATGCTATTATTTCTTTAATATTTTAAAAATAAAAAGCCCCTTTAAAACCTAAATGAGCGTACATAGTGAGAAAACTCCAATTTGAAACTATTAATGGAAAATAGGAATTAATTGCCATAAAGAAGCAGTAACTGTGAGAGTATGTGCCATGCTATGAAAATCAAATATTGGGGCACCTGGGTGCCTTGGGCTCAGGTCATGATCCCAGGGGCCTGCAATCGAGCCCCCCATCAGGCTCTCTACTCATCAAGAGGCCTGCTTCCCCCTCTCCCATTCCCCTTGCCTGTGTTCCATTTCTCGCTCTCTCTTTCTGTCTTCAAATAAATTAATAAAATCTTTAAAAAAATCAAGTACTGACTTTCAATTGTACTTAACTACTTTTATCTGAACACTGAGTTCAAGGCCTGCCATCTATTAGAGCAAAGAATTATAAGCATTATAGAAAGATTAAGGACCCATTTGTGCCAATCTGAGTGTTTTTCTTCAGAAGAACAGAAAGAAAATTGAGGAAACAGCGTTCTGTGTATGTGTATCTATGTCTTATTCAATAAGAGTTGACACGCAATGTTACGTTGGTGTCAGATATAAAGCACAGAGATTCAACATCTCTCAGTTCTACTAAGCTCACTGCAGGTCTAGCTACCCTCTGTCACCTTACAATGCTATTATCATATCATTGATTCTATTCTCTGTGCTTTTACTATCATATATATATTCATGTGTGTGTGTGTGTGTGTGTGTGTGTGTGTGTGTGACTTACTCATTCAATAACCGGAAGCCTGTGTCTCCTACTCCCCTTCCCACGTTTTGTCTATCTCCTCCCCACTCTCTTCTCTGGCAACCATCACTTTGTTCTCTGTATTTATCAGTCTGATTCTGTTTCTTGTTTGTTTATTCATTCATTTTGTTTTTTAGATTCCACATGTGAGTGAACTCCTACGGTATCTGTCTTTCTCAGTCTAACTTACTTCACTTAGCAGAATACCCTCTAGGTCAATCCGTGTTGTCACGAACGGCAACACCTCATCTTCTTTTAATGAACGTGCAGCATCCCATTGTCCACGTACCACGTCATCTTGATCCACGCATCTGGGGTTGGACTCTTGGGTCACTTCTGTATCTTGGTTATCGTAAATAATGCTGCAGTACACAGGGGTACATATAACTTTTTGAATTAGCGTTTTTGTTTCTTTGGGTTAAGTGCCCACTAGTAGAATTATTGCATCATACAGAATTTCTATTTTTAATTTTTTTGAGGAAAGTCTGTACTGTTTCTGCTGTGGCCCTACCAGTTTACATTACCACTAACAGTGCACGGGGGTTCTTTTTTCTCTACATCCTCACCAACACTTCCTTCTTTTTTTATTTTAGCTATTCTGACAAGTAGTATTTCATTGTGATTTCAGTTTGCATTTCCCTGTGTGCCTTCTTTGGAAAAATATCCTCCATTCTTCCACCCATTTTTTTAGGATTTATTTTTTTAATTCTTTAAAAAAGATTTATTTATTTATTACAGAGGTTGGCAGGGGGAGAGGGCAGGGTAGAGGGAAAGAGAATATCGGGCAGATTCCAAGCAGAGCACGGAGCAGGATGTGGGGTTCAATCTCACCGTCCTGAGATCACGACCTGAGCCCAAACCAAGAGTTGGACATTAACTATGTCACCAAAGCACCCCAACATTTATTTATTTTAGAGAGGGCAGGGTAGGGGCAGAGGGAGAGGCAGAGAATTTCAAGCAGAATCTGCCAGAGCCCGATGGAGGTCTCGATCTCATGACACTGAGATCATGACCTGAGCCAAAATCAAGGGTCAGACTGAGCTTAACCGACTAAGCGACCCAGGTGGTTCTCTGCTTACAGTTTGTTTCTTCCTTTCTTCCTTCTTCTCTCTCTCTCTCTCTCATGGTGTCTGTGTCTGGTTTTGGTATCAAGGTAGTGCTGGCTTCATTTAATGTATTTGGAAGGTTTCCTTTTTCTCTCATGTTTTGGAATGGTTTTAGGAGAATAGGTATTAACTCTTCTTTAAATGTCAGGTAGAACTTACCTGTGAATCTCTCTGGGCCTAGACTCTTATTTTGTGGTAATATTTTGATTATTGATTCAGTTTTGTTACTAGTAATGGGTCTGCTCAGATTTTCTATTTCTTCCTGACTAGTTTTGGAAGACTGTATGATTCCAGGAATTTATGCATTGGTTCTACAGTTGGTTGTCATATAATTTTACATCATATACTGTTATAATCCTTTGTCATTCTGTGGTGTCAGTTGTTACTTCCATTTTTCTTCTGATTTTATTTATTTCTCTCTCTCTGTCTGATGAGTCTGGGTAGGAGTTTATCAATTATTGTTTCCTTTTTCAAAGAACCAGCTCTTGGTTTCATTGTTTATCTATATATGTTTATAAACTGAATCTCTATGCCATTTCTTTCTGTTCTTATTTTTATTATTTCCTGACTTTGATACCCACTTTGATCTTTATTTGTTCTTTCTCTAGTCCCTTTAGGTGTAAGTTTAAATTGTTTGTTATTTTTTGTTTCTTGAGGAAGGCCTGTATTACTACATATTTCCCTCAGAATTGTCTTTGCTTCATCCCAAAGATTTGGGACCATTGTGCTTTTATTTTCATTTGTCTCCATGTATTCTTTGATTTTTTTTTTTTCATTGACCCATTGGTTATTTAGTAGCATGTGGTTTAACCTCCACATATTTGTGTTTTTTCTTTTTTTCCTTGTGATTAATTTCTAGTTTCTTACTGTTACAGTTGAAAATGTTGCATAGTATGAGTTCAGTCTTCTTAAACTTATTGAGACTTGTTTTGTGGCTTAACATGTGATCTCTTCTGGACAACACTCTGTGTGTGTGTGTGAAAAGAATGTGTATTCTGTTGTTTTGGGATGAAATGTTCTGTATTTATCTGTTAATTCCATCTGGCCTAATGTGTTGTTTAAAGGCACTGTTTGCTTGCTCATTTTCTGCCTGGATGATATATCCATTGATGTAATTGGGGTGTTAAAGTCCCCTACTATTACTGGGTTACCATACATTTTTCCCTTTATGTCTGTTAGCATTTGCTTTATGTATTTAGGTGCTCTGATGCTGGGAGCATAGATATTTATAATTATTATATCCTCTTATTGGATTGATCTCTATCATTATGTAATGACTTTTTTTGTCTTTCGTTAGTCTTTGATTTTTTTTTTTTTTAAGATTTTATGTTTTGGGACGCCTGGGTGGCTCAGTTGGTTAAGCAGCTGCCTTCGGCTCAGGTCATGATCCCAGCATCCTGGGATCGAGTCCCACATCGGGCTCCTTGCTCAGCAGGGCGCCTGCTTCTCCCTCTGCCTCTGCCTGCCATTCTGTCTGCCTGTGCTCGCTCTCCCCCCCGCCTCTGATAAATAAACAAAATCTTAAAAAAAAAAAAAGATTTTATGTTTTTATTTGAGAGAGAGAGATTGAGAGAATGACTGGGAGGAAGGACAGAGGGAGAAGCCAATTCCCTGCTGAGCAGGGAACCCGATGGGGGACTCAGTCCCAGGACCCTGGGATCATGACCTGAGCCGAAGGAAGCTACTTAACTGACTGAGCCACACAGGTGCCCTCGTTAGTCTTTGCTCTAAAATACATTTTGTCTGATGTAAGTATTGCTAACCTGGCTTTTTTTCCACTTCTGTTTGCATGGTAAATGTTTTTCCAACCCCTTTCTTTTGGTTGTATATGTCTTTAGGTCTTAGGTGAGTCTCTTGTAAACAGCATACAGATGGGTTTTTTTATCTGTCACTCTATGTCTTCCCTGCAGCAGTTAGACCATTTGCATTTAAAATATTTATGAATAGGTATGCGTTTATTGCCATTTTGTTAATTGTTTTCTGTTGTTGTTGTTTTTTTAAATAGTTCTCTGTTCTCCTTGCTTTCTTTCTTTGTGAGCCTTAAGTTTCCTTGGTGTTATTTGGGTTTCTTTTTATTTTTCGTATCTCTGTTATAGGTTTTGGGTTTGTGATTTTCATGAAGTTCATATATTACTTCCTAAATATATAGCAGTCTATATCCTATATTAAGTTGTTGGTCACTTAAGTTCAAACACATACTAAAATAACTTTTTTTACTCCTTTCCCCATACTTTATGTATATACTGGCATACTTTATATTTTGGGGGGGTATAATTTTCTTATAGCTAATTATGACCATTTCGTTTCCACTTAAAGAGGTTCCTTTGACATTCTTGTAAGGCTGGTTCAGTGGTCATAAATTCCTTTATCTTTTCTTTGTCTGGGAGATTCTTTCTCTCTCCTTCCAACCTGAATGATGAGTAGTCTTCCTTTCAGCATTTAGAATATAGCATGCTAGCCCCTTCTGGCCTGCAGAGTCTGCTGAGAAATCAGCTGATACCTTTATAACATTTTACTTGTCTTGTTGCTTTTAGAATTCTCTCTTTATCTTTAATCTCTGACATTTTAATTATCATGTGTTTTGACATGGACTTCCCTGGGTTCGTTTTGTTTGGACCGTTTTATGCTTCTTGAAGCTGGGTGTCTATTTACATCTCTTGATTAGGTAAGTTTTCAGCTATTATTTCCTCAGTTAATTTTTCTGCTGCCTTGGCAAGCCATCTGAAGCTGAAGTAGTATGACCCTGCAATGTTTGGGGGTGCTTGGCACCTGTGTCACCTTGACATGAAGGCTTGTGGCTGTCATAAGTGCTAACCGTGGGTGTCCTGTGGCTGCCTTGGTGGCATGGCTGGGGCTGGTATGGGTTAGTGACCTAGGGCTCACTGAGACAATTGGCCAGTTACAGTGACTGAACCCTGTGCCGGTCTGTGCAGTGGAGAAGGGAGCATGGACCATGTCAGCCAGGCCCTTCCTCCCAGATAGACTTCCAGCAGCATCTGGCAGAGTTCTAGTGGTGGCCTTTTTATATGCTAGTTTCTCTTTAAATTGCAACATTTTTCTGTGTCCGGTTGCAGCCAAAGCAATAAGCGGGTGGTGGGGTCTGGACACTGTATTGGTCTGCGCTTACAAGGTACAAGTTGGTCTGGGGGAGCCTCCACCATATTGCTGGCCAGTCCCTCTGACCTTGCGGGGAGGGGGGGTTTCCAGCAACTCCTCTGCCATTTGGCTGAGTTCTAGTGTTGTCTATTTGATATGTTAGTTGCTCTTCTAAACCACAGCTTTTTTTTTTTTTTTTTTTTTTTTTTTAATGTGCCCAAGGACAGAAGAATTTGCCCCTCATCCCTCAGTATTATTTTTTTTACTGCAGTTTGCAACATTGGGTGTGAGGGTTCCTTTTGTCTCTCTATCTCTCTTACTGCTCTTTTTTGTCATCCTGTCTTTTGTTATGCAGAAGCTGTTCTTTTTTTAAGATTTTATTTATTTAGTTGACAGAGAGAAAGAGAATAAGAACAAGCAGGGGGAGCTGCAGAGGGAGAAGCAGGCTCTCCATTGAGCAGGAAGTCCAATAGGGGCTCCCAGCAGGGAACCATGGGATCCTGACCTGAGCCACAGGCAGGGTTTAACTGACTGAGCCACCGAGGTGCCCTGCAGAAGCTGTTCAATTAGCCCTCAGTTCTTCCTTCAGGAAGATTTGCTCTTTAAATAGGTTTAATTTGGTGTGATCTGTGGAGAAGGTAAATTCAGGGTCTTCCTAGGTTGCCATCTTGGACCAGAACCTCTTTGTTGTGTTTTTAAATTTAATACTATTTTATCTCCTAACCAGAAGGACCATATTCCGCACAACAGGAAATGGTACATTAATGCAACCTACCTTGTCCTATAAAGGAAATCAGAGGGTGGAGGTATCTACTTTCATGGAATTAAAGAATGATCTCATTTTACTAGATATGAAAAAATGGTTTATGCCTGCCAGCTCATTTCCAACTAAACATGGATTAGCACTTTCTAGATTTTGTCACTTCAATCCGCTTCCAAGTCCCCCAAGAAAAGTCGTTTGCTGAGGAAACATCATGACATATAATTCTGGTAGATTATGGGATATGTTTCCATGTTTTTTTCACCACAATTTCCCTGGGAATAAATTTAAACAAGAAGGTAAAAAATCTATATACTAAAAACAAAGATATTGATGAAAGAAATTGAAGGAGACACAAATAAATGGAAAGATAGACTATGTTCATGGATCTGAAGAATTATTATTATTAAAATGGTCATACTACATTTACAGATTTATAGATTTGTAGAGTTATAGATTGAATGCAGTTTTCTACCAGAATTTCAATGGCATTTTTCACAAATATAGAAAAAGCAATTTCAAAATTCACATAGAATACAAAGACCCTGAATAGCTAAAGCAGTCTCGAGAAAAAAAGAACAAAGTTGGAATTTGCACACTTTCTGATTTGAAAGTGTACTACAATGTTGTAGTAATCAAAACAATATGGCACTGGCATAAAAAATGGACACATTGACCAAAGAACAGAATCAAGAGCCTAGAAATAAACCAAATTATACTCTTAGGATTACATTTTTGAAAAGGGGGTTTTTATTTATTTATTTATTTTATTTATTTTATTTTTTTTTAAGATTTTATTTATTCATTTGACACAGAGAGATCACAAGTAGGCAGAGAGGCAGGCAGAGAGAGAGAGAGGAGGAAGCAGGCTCCCCGCGGAGCAGAGAACCCGATGCGGGACTCGATCCCAGGACCCTGAGATCATGACCTGAGCCGAAGGCAGAGGCTTAACCCACTGAGCCACCCAGGCGCCCTGAAAAGGGGGTTTTTAAAGAGTTTTGGAATGAAGTGTGAGGTGGATTGGTGTTCCAAGAAATGGCTCTTCTAATAGACCAAGGATAAGAAGGTGGATTCAAGTTATGATATGGTCATCAGTTATTTTGGATCAGGCAATGTGATGTAGTTTTACGTTCTTTCTTACATTTGATAACCCTGACAACTTTACTGGGCAGGTGTCGTTCCCATCATCTTCTAGACAAGAACACTGAGGGTTGATAGGGTAAGTAACTTGTGCAAAGTCCTACAGGTCAATTCTCCATCACCAAGGATCTGTGACTTTTAGAAGGCCATGCCACTTTCTATTCCTCATTTTCCTCATTTCTAAAATCCTCATTTCTAGAATCTCATTTCCTCATTTCTAGGACCTTGACCAGAAGTTCTGAGCTTGAAATTCTACCACAAACTGGGTGGTTTAAAACAGAAGAAATATATTCTTTCACAGTTCTGGAGGCTGGAAGTCCAAAATCAAGGTGTCCTCAGGGCCATACCCTCTCTAAAGTGTCTCAGGGAGAAATTTGCCTTGCTTCTTCCTCCTTCTGGTGGCTCCAGTCTTTGTCTTAGGATAGCGTCCCTCCAATGTGTGCCTCCATCTTCTCACAGCCTTTTTGTCTTCTGTGTCTTCTCTCTGTCTCTTATAAGGTTGCTTACTAGATTTAGGTCCCACCCAGATAATCTCTGATGATCTCATCCTGAGCCCCTTAATTCTAACTTCAAAGGCTCTCTTCAAACGCAGTCACATTCACACGTTTGGGAGCAAAGACATGGACATATCATTTGGGGACTACAATTCAACCCACTACACTAGGTCTCTGTTTTCCCATTAGAAAAGGGAAGAAACTCATTAACACTAACACTTCTAGCCATTCCTAAAAATATTACAACTCTCTACCCTGCATTAGTAGGACAGTGGCATTGAAAAATGTGAGAGAGACATAAATGAAACAATGAAATGAAATAAATGAACCATGATGGAGGAAAGGAGCTGTCTCAGTCATGGCTTTCAGAGTCCCTAGTTTCACTGACTGCATTGTAGTGCCAGTCCCCAGGCTGAGTCCCGGGACTGCCCACCTGCCCTACTGTGCCCACGGCATACAAGTTTCTTAGAAAAGCTACCCAAGAGCTTCTTTGATACATAGCTCACCCCAGGTCTTCAGAATAATCCCCAGTCTTCAGCTGTGTTTCCCAATGCACTGTTCCCTCTAAAATAAACCAAGTTATCATCCAGAAAGGGCCTGCTGATATCCTCAAATTTACATATCCAGATGAGCCTGCAAAGCCATTTATCTCTCAAGAGCAGCCTGCTGTGGTCCCTTTTATTTTTTTTATGGGATTGTCCTTAAATGGGTGATTAGTTTGGGGTGATTTATAAATGCTTCAAGCTTGGCAATTTCCTCCTTAATGAGTGGACAGATTTGTGCTTGGCTTTAAGCAGCCTTGGTTTTTGTTGTTTTAGCATGTTCTCCCCCCTCGCCGTCCCCACGCAGCCCCTACTCTGAGTTGGCTTCAGTCTCCATCAGCTAGATCTTTCCCCACATTTCCCAACATTTTAAAATTTGCCCGTCTTTGGCCATTTGCTTATTTACTTATTTTGGAAAGACAGAAAAGGAGATACACATGGCTTCTCCTCATTCCTCTCTCATTTAGACACAAGAGGGAATCGCATCGGGCCTTAGATCCCTTATTTATCCTTTCTGGGTCTTGCTTTACTCATTGGAAAGTAGAAAAATGAGAGAACCTTGTTCTGTCTTAGGGTTCTTTGAGAATGGAATTAGCTAAGTTAGAAAACTGCTTAACATCATCGTCTTCTCCCAGGTAGCCCTTGATTCGTGTGACCTGCTGTTTTTCCTGTTTTGATGATATGGCAAGAGACAAGCATGATAAGTGAGGACACGGAGTTTTAGTCACTTAAACCCCATTTTATTTACTTACATTTCTTCATTCTTGGCCTCCTCACAGGGAAGCTTATCTGTGGTGGGTCCAGCTCTCTACCCCACAGTGATGATATGCCTTCCCTTGCTAGGCCTCCTTCATATTTTGGTTTGTTCTTTTTTTTAATTTAATTTTGAATATTATTGAAGTAGGAAGTGTACAGCAGAAGTCACTTTCCTGTTCCTGGGTTTCCCTTTCTGGAGGCAAAGTACTTTGGTCCTTTCTAGCTGTTTTTCATGATGGATACTTCTCATTTTTAAGAAATAGAGTCACGTTGTTTTTTTTTTCTTGGCTTATGTATTTTAGACTATTTACAGGCTTCCAGAAATGGGAGATGATAGACTTATTTTCTTAAATATTCTCCCACACAGACACAAACCCACACATAAGCTTCCCGTTTCCTCATCCTTCGATCTTTCTTACATCATAATTTTTGGTCCAATTACTGTTCTGTACTCTTACTATTCTTATTATGCAGATATCATTGACTGCTGAGTCAGGGAGTGAATGATACAGTCAACGCTTGCTTTCCTGTACACCCTGGAGATAGTAATTACTTTGGTTATTTATTGTTAATTGTTCAGCTTTCTGGGTACTTGTTGATAAGTTTCTCTCAAGCACGCTGATAAAACCCCAAGACCATTTTCAGTATAGATCAGCCCATGAGATAAACCATCAGTTTTATTTCCTGAGAGCCCCTGCTCTGTACCAAGCCGAGCTGGTTGCCCTGGCAGCCCCCTGCCCAATGCTCTTCCACGGATTTCTTTTTCTCTTGTGATTGGTATTCTCCTTCCTGGATCCGTTGGAAGTTATTCTTGGTTTACTCGCTCATCTCAGTGTCGTCCATCCCCTAGTATCCTGCCATATGGAACACAAACAATATGAATACTTTACATTGCCAAAAATAGAGACCCTTTATTGTTACATTTGATTAACACTGGGTTTGGGTGTGTCATGCTGGGTTGGATGTTATTATTTCTCAGAGAATTTGAGGTCTTGTTCTATTGCCTTTTAACTTTCAAGTTTGCTGTTGAGAAGTCTAATGCTGATTTTTGATCTTTTGAAGGTGGTATGCATATGTTTGTATGCATATACGCATACATTTGTGTATGAGAAAGTCCTGAGCTGTGCGTGCGTGCGTGTGCACTTGTGTGTGTGTGTGTGTGTGCGCGCGCGCAGATGAATCTCAGGAAGTCCTTTGCCCTCATCATCTGTAGCGCTCAGCTGTTTCTTCCATTTCCTGAACTGATTTTTTTGTATCCTATTTTAAGTTCCTAGATATTCTTTACTATTCTCAAAATGTTTCCTTCTATAGAACTCTTGTTTTTGTTTCATGAATATAATATCCTTTCTATCTCTCTAACTCTCTAAGTACTGTGATTATGGCATTTGGAAATTTAATTCTGCTTTCTGCACTTTGTTTCTTCTGAGTTCTTCCTCCCCACCCCCGGCTCCCAGCCCCATACCCGCTCTATTTGTTTTGGTACTTGTTTTATTTTTAAAGACTTATTCAAGAAGCTGGTTGTCTTTGATTGCTCATTCATATTTTAAGAAATGGAAATAGCTGCTCTTACGCTAAGTGGGTGTGTTTGGGGCGTTTGTATCGATGTGCTTGAGATACGTGTGTGTGTTGAGGTAAGTGTTTCGTATTTCTCTCTGTGTTCATGTGATATGTGTGTATGTTTGGTGTATGTGTGTTGAGGATGTGTGTGTGTGTGTATATGTCTTTGCGATATGTGTGTGTGGGGTGGGGATGTATTTGTGTATTTGGGGAGTGTGTGTATCTGGAGTGTGCAACTCATGGGGATGTGCATGTGTGTTTAGAGTGTGTGTTTGGTGGGAAGAGATCGGTGGCTTCACTGCAAGGAAACCAGGTCATAACAATTTTGTCTCAACAGTCCTAAGATGGCAGTGTCTGGAAGTTTTCGTTCTCTTGGGTCAGTCAGTTTCTCAACTCAGGAACCCTGTGGTCTCCTATCTTGGGAAATGTAAACTCAGTTCCCAGGCTGATTCTAGGAGCCACAGTGGACAGAAAGGACAGGGGTCTCGTTATTGGTGTGCAGACTTTTACTGCATTCCTATTTTCTGTTCAGTGCCATACTAAAGTCTTTGTTGTGCCTTGAGATTTCATGATTGGAAAACATGTCTGTTTGATATCTCAGATATAAAATCCCATTAACTCTTGGGGGTCAGAACGGGTCCTAGCCTAGCAGAGAGGTGTTGAGGGTGGTTCCCTAGAAGTCTCACTGTCCTTTTCACGATTTTTGAGCCTCCTCCCTGGCTCCTTCCTTTGGAGATATCTGGTGCCTCAGTTCCTAAATCTTTCTGGGGCTCAGAGTTACAAACCGGCATCCTTGTTGCCTCTCCCATAAGACATACACTTTTAGGTCCAAGCTTTCTGTGTCGAAAGTAATTGTGTGTTTTCTTTCAACTATTGACATCTTATATTCTGTTGTTTTTGTCCTTGTGAGTTCACAGCTTTTCGTACCTCTCTAGTATTTTAATGAGATTTTGGAATAACTATATGAGTTTCATCAGTGCTTTCCAGAAGTCTCACTGACTCTTTGTTAATTTATCGTAAGGTCCCTAGATCTCCAAGGAATATGACAGAAAAGTGGGAATGACATGTATTTCTAGAGATAGAGAGATTGATTGACTGGTAAATATTTTCATTAAGCTCTGTGCATTTTGATGAGGCATTGTACAAATTCATTTTTTTCTCTCTATATATGTTATATATATTTTTTATATTTATATTTTTATACTTATATATATTTATGTATATTTTGTATTTATATATATATTTCTATATATATTTAAGATTATATTTATTTGAGAGAAGGAGGGGGAAGGGAGAAAGAATCTGAAGCAGACTCCACGCTGAGCTCAGAGCCCAGTGCGGGGCTCAATCCCAAGACTGTGAGGTCATGACCTGAGCCCGAAACAAACAGAGTCGGATACTTAACCAACTGTTGAAGGTGCCCTTCAACATGTATTTATTAAACACGTACCATATGGCCAGGCGTTGTTTTAAAAAGTGGCAGGGAGATGCAGAGACTAACAGATATCTCTGCTTTGGGGGAAATCATAAGACAGTGGAGGGAGACAGAATAGAAACCCTGTCAGGTGGTCTTAAGTGCTCTGTGGAAAATAAAATAGATGAGTGCTGGAAAGTTATGAGGGGACAGTTTAGGTTGGGCGGTCGGGGTAAGCCTCTGTGAAAAGAGGACGTTTCGCCCAATCTCTGATTGACCATGGGGACCAGCAGTGCCAAGGGAGAGGGCAACACAAAGAGCAGAGGCAGTTAGAGCACAGGCCTGGAGGTGGAAACTGATGGTGTCGAGAAACTTCAGAAGGATGGGTGGTTGGGCTCAGCAAGCTGTCATCGGTGAATGGAGAGTAGGGGATGTGGCGTGATTCGGTTATAGCTTTTGTCTGCTCACTCTGGCTGCTCCATCTGGAGCAGAATGGAAGATGGGGGCTAGGATGGACTCCACAAGGCCTGTGAGACACTCTCACTCGGGGAGGGGTGCTGACGGCCTGAGCGGGTGGCGAGGCCGGGCTAAGTTGTTTTGACTGCAGAGTGCAGGACTTATCGTTGGACTGGATGTGGACAGACAATAATCAAGAATAATGTTGGGATTTGGGGTTTCTTTGGGAGAGTATGAGGAACACATTTACAGAAAAAAGCAATTGAGAGAATGGTTCCGGAATGTGAATTAAGAAAAATGCCTTTTTTATTATAGTATAAACCATAGATGGAAAAGCACAACCATCATCAGTGATGAATTTTTGTCAAGTGAATACACTCACGTAAGTGCTGGGCAGGTCAAGACCTAGAGCCTTAACCAGTCCCCAGGATGTGCTGATTTTGAGATTCGGGTGTCTTCCATAGTCACATGGGGACATTAAGTGTCGAGAGTAAAAGTTGGGAGCCAGTGGCCTGTTGGTGATGTTTAAAATTGTGTGAACTAGTTGAAACTGACTAGACAGAGATCATGAGGGAACCCCGATTTTCTGCTGCCGTCCTGTGGGTGGTGTGGATAGATTGGAAGTCCAGGGGGGCAGAACCACATTAGGACCCTGAGCGGCAGCTCTCAGATCAGAGAGACCGGAGACCACGGTGGGCTGGAAGTCAAGAGAGGGTTTTGAGGAGAGCATGACCAGGTACTCTGAAAGGTGCCAAGAGACTGGGAATAATGACGTCAGGGATGGGTTCTCTGGCCTGGTTAGCATGAGGGTCCCCGGTCATGCTGAGGTGTGGCTTCACTTTAGGGGACAACTGTCCAGTCAAATCTGTGAAAAAGGGAACCGGTTTTGAAGACGTGGAAACACTGTGACAGAGAGTGAGACCCCTGGTGAGAAAAGGAGCGGAGGAATGCTCTGGTGTCTGTTGTGGGTCCTGGGGGTAAGCAGGAGGGTTTTTTTGTTTTGTTTTGTTTTGTTTTTGTTTACAGGATGAGAGCTGCTCTCCAAGTGTGTCTGCTTTCAGGAATGATCCAGTAGCAGGGTGCTATTGACATGGGAAGGAACGGGCCTGAGCTCCAAGGAAGGGGAAGCATCCAGGGGACACATTTATTTTCAGGAATAACAACATTTCCCTGACTAGAACAGAAATCATGAGTAGAGATGGGGGTCTGCACCCAGATCAGCTGATGGGCGTGGTGGTGAAGTTCTCAACTTAACTGTTTCTAGCTTCTTCCTGAAGTACCAGCAAGGACCTTGGCTCAGGGCACACAGGGCGAAAACAAGAGAGGTGTGTGTGTTTGGGGGAGGGGTGGGGTGGAGAAGGAGGAGAAGGTGTGAAAGAGCCAGGGTAATGCAGGGGAACGAAACATACCAGAGAGATGTCATCGGCTTAGGAGTTCGTTAAAGGTGGTCATCCTTAGCTTGTCTCCCATCGCAAAGCGTCCGTTTGTCAAGCACGTCCTAGCATGATTTGTGGGTTATTCAACATGCTGCGTCATCTCCCTGTGCTATCTTGATTGATGAGAACGGTGATGAATTCAGTCCATCCGGTTAGCAGGGAACTCTGGTCCCCAAATCACATCCCCTCAACCTGCTTCCGGTTGCAGACAAAGCCATGAGGGCTGTTCCGTGGAAGTTCAGGTTCACCTTGAGCCACACACTCCACCCCGAGTGTACCCATCTCTGCATTGTGCCCCAGGGCCTTCCCATGGGGGCTCATTCGGCTGGCATACCCAGCACCCGGCAGCGTCTGTAAGTATGCATGCACATGGTATGTATGTGTGTTAGTGCCCCTGGAGGTTCATGCCTCCCTCAAACCAAAGGGAGGTGGGAGTGGAATGTCCTAGCCCTCCCACTTTTCCAGATGCTTCTGGGAGGCATGCCATCTGCTCCCTTACCCTGGCCTTCTCTTCCCCTGTGCCTCACTCTCCCTGCCCAGTCTCTCCTGTTTTCTGAGATCACTTCCCAAATAAACCCCCTGTCCCCAAGGCCTTTTCTCAGGTTCTTCTTTCCAGGAAACACAAGATAATCATTCACCTGGGCCATGATTCTTTTACGGTGACTCCCACAAAACTGAGAACATTTCAGAATGCTGTTGGTGACTGTGACAAGGGACAGGCTGAGCAGAAATAAAAATGCAAGCTGCTGTAGAGCCAGGGGTGAAGAGCTCGAGCTTTGGGGTCGGACAGAGCTGGGACTCAGGGGACTCCACCCCATCTAGATTTGACATTAGACAGATGACACAACATCTCCAAGCCTCCCTCTTCACATTTTTGAAATGGGGATGTTGAGAACGGGTTTCCCAGTGGAGACGCACACATACAGCCTGGGGTTCTTGTTACAGGCCCAGGTCCCCTGGCCTTGCCGTCACGGGAGTCCAAGCGGCTCAGTCCGTCGCCTCATCTTGTGTCACTGGCGATCAGACACCACCGGTGTTTGCTGACCGCACTCAGAGCAATGCTGTCTGATCCTGTTCGGTCATGTAGTATATGTGGAGCCCTGGGCATGGGGAGAAGGGGGACAGCCTGCTTCCCGCCTGCCAGGGCCCTGATAAATGTTAGCGGTGAGAATGAGAACCATAGTTCATCCTAATGGGCTTACGGCGCCACCTGCAATTACCATGCGGAGCTGATCACTGGCATCCTTCCTTCTCCAGAAGAGAAGCAGGAGTTGGAAGAGTAGAGGGTGTCTGTGGCAACTGCTCAAGGAGAGAGCAGAGGATGGGGCCACCGGCGAGGGGGGGCCACGTCCAGACCTCAGGGCCTGCTGGGCGAGAAGAATATCCGTGTTTGCACAAGGGAAAGGAGCCTCTGCTGGGGCGGGGTTGGGGGGGTACATTCCTAACCAGCCCAAGTGGGGCAACAGCTCTCTCCCCGAGATGGGCTGGGAGTTGCTCTTAGCACAATATTTATCTCATCACGTAAAGCAATCTAGCTGGTTAGAAAAACAAGTTTTATTGCAGTGCACTTAGCTGGCTGGTCTCCTATAGAGCCATCTGTGTCTGATGGTAGAAATAACTTATCAGTATAAAGCCTGGGTAAATTGGATTAAGAAATCACCGTGTGCTGAGAAAGTGGACAGACTACATTTACAAATGGAAAAGAGGAGACCCCCCCCCCAAGAAAAAGAAAAAGAATCAGGGAGGGAGAAGGGAGTGGTGGCTGAGCTCCGCTGTAAATCCCAGTTCCTCTACTTGACAAGCTGTGTGACTGAGGGCAGGTTACTCGACTTCTCTGGGCCTCCACTGAAACATGCAATGGGGAATTCAATGAGAGAATACATGTATTAACAGAGTCCTTAGAATAGTGGTTGTAAACAGTAAGAGTAATAACAAGTTCTGGGAAAACTGTAGACAGGTTGGGAGGTGAGTTTTGAAGGGCTGGGACCAGGATAAAGTAGTATGAGGTACTCACTTGGGGTGAATTTAAGGGGGTGCTAAGAGCTCAGTAACCAAGATAAATAGTACCTCGATATTTTAAAAACATCAAAATCCATGATGAACAAAATACTGAATTCTCCAATAAAGCCAGGATGTGACCCTGTAATTATACCACCCCGCCTCACTTGCTTTATCCTAATCCTGACCCTGAGCTTCCAATAAAACTTTATTTACAAAAGCAGGTGACCAACACCAGGACTGTAGTTTGGTGCTTCTGTTTTTGTTTGTTTGTTTGTTTTTAAGATTTTATTTATTTATTTGACAGAGAGAGACACCGCGAGAGAGGGAACATAGGCAGGGGGAGTCGGAGAGGGAGAAGCAGGCTTCCCGCTGAGCAGGGAGCCTGATGCTGGGCTGGATCTCAGGACCCTGGGGTCGTGACCTGAGCTGAAGGCAGATGCTTAATGACTGAGCCACCAGGCACCCCTGATGCTTCTAATGTTTAAAAAGGATTGCATTAAAATGTTATTTATCCTTATTACTGGTTTTTCACTACCCCCTTCTATTTTGCACCCCGGGTGTGTGTTTCATCTGTCTCATCTTCATCCCCGTGCTGGATATTTTCTCTGAGAATCTCAGGAAAATTCTAAGTTATATGCTCTCTTCGGAGCTCTCAGGGCCCAACAGGGGTTTCCCCTTTAGCTAAAAGAGCAGAGTATTATTGGAGGACATGTGGGTGGCACTTGGGGGGGTGGGCAGTGTCTGGACTCAGGACTGGCTCCAAGGTCACCTCAGAGCAAAACTCCCAGCCCGGAAAGAGAAAGATCTGCTCTCGCACATTCTCCTTCCACACCCGTGGCGTATTTTTGAAGTTAAACTGAATGTAGGGGGAGAAACGGGCTGGGGCAGGGAGAAAGCTGGGCGAGAAGCTCAGGACCAAGAGCTGTTGCCTTTTTCTTTGTTGTTTTAACCTTCTTGGTGCTCTTCCAAAGGAGGCATTTGTCAGTGCTGCTATCAACTTTAGTGCCTTGTGTTTATAGCTCTGGATTTAATAGGAAGGACATAAACATATACTTTTCATCCATTTTCACTGTTACTTGCTCAGCTCAGACAACAGTTAGGATTATCATAACCCTTCGGAGGGAGCTATTATGGGGCCCGTGGTTTATCCTTGCCCTAGCAGGGCCATAAAGAGTGCGCCTCGGTGTGCAGAGACACACCATCAATGCGTTCCCGTCATTATCCAAAGCCCCTGCCTCACCCCATTTGTTAGGATTAATCCCCTCTCCTCGAGGCTTAAAGTCAACCAGTTTTTACCTCTCCCCTGACAGTTGTTCAGACATCACGAGGGCTGTGTATGAGACGCAGGCTGCGGGCTGACCTTTCTGGAGGGCACGTAAGTTAGGGCTTGGAATTGTCACTCATGTGGCCCTTCGGTTAGAGCCAGGGCACTTCTGTGTCATTTGGGCCCCAGAATGCTGCCAACACAGCCACTCACTGCAGAGAGCCGGGGAGCAAACGAGCCTTCTCGCTGACTTCCCCACCGGCAGCCAGTGTGATGGGAGCCAGGCCACTCAGCCAGCCTGCGCCTTCTGTGGGTCCTGCGGTGGGAGATACAGGCCAAGGTCGCCTCCAGCCTTGGAAGACTAGGAGAAAGGTCACGCCATCAGGAGGCAGCGGGGTGACCCCCAATCCCAAATTGGGGACTGTCACGCAGTGGGGTGACTGCAGATTCTCTAGCCTCCCAGAGTATCCAGCAAGGCATATTGTCCTTCTGCTCATTAGACTGACATGAGGCAAGTGCGTAAGAAAGGACACAAATGAAAAGGAAAACATACACACACACACACACACACACACACACACACACACACACGCGCGTGCACATACACACTCCAAGCAACCATCTGATTTTAAGGAGATTCTGACACAGCAAAACAAGAGTTTCCTATTATTTCTGTGCTGATCTTTGGGCTTAGGGAGTTCGTTTCTTTGCAATAATGTGAGTTTTATGACATCCTGGAGGGCCTAGAAACTATTCAGTAGTTTAAAAAAAAATGCTCAATTTATTAAAATTACGCTTTAACTTTTCCTCACACTTTTTAATTCCAAATTCTAAATCTCATTATTCTATTTATAAATCTCACATTTTAGCAAGCTCATTAAAGGAGATTTTGTTTACTATTTGAGCTCCTATATTAAACTTAATTAAACCTTTTTAAACATTTTGAACTTAATTTATTAGCTGACTGTATTCAATTTCCTTTTTAAGAATTTCATTTTATTCAGTTGTATGAGTTTTCTTTTCTTTTTTGGCTCTTTTCAAGTGTTTGATTCTTTTTATTTTATTTTATTTAAATTCAATTAATTAACATACAATATCTTATTAGTTTCGGAGGTAGAGTTTACTGATTCATCAGTTGTATATAACACCCAGTGCTCATTGCATCACATACGTTTTTAATGCCCGTCACCTAATTACCCCATCCCTGCACTCCCCTTGCCTCCAGCAACTCTAAGTTTGTTTCCTAGGGTTAAGAGTCTCTTACATTTTGTCTCCCTTTCTGATTTTGTCTTGTCTTATTTTTCCCTCCCTTCCTCTATGATACTCTGTTTTGTTTCTTAAATTCCGTGTATGAGTGAAATCACAAGATAATTGTCTTTCTCTAATTGACTTTTATTTCGCTTAGCACAATACCCTCTAGTTCCATCCACATTGTTGCAAGTGGCAAGTTTCATTTTTTGATGGCTGAGTAATATTCCATCGTCTGTATATACCACATCTTTACACATTCATCCATCGATGGACATCTGGGCTCTTTTCATATATTAGCTATTGTGGACATTGTATGAATTTTCAAAACTTTCTAAGTACTCAGGAAATTCTTGTAACTCTCATAAATTAAGCTTATGTCAATATGGTGAGTCTTAAAATCTCTGAACTCTTACAGTCCTGTTTTGAAAGTAGATCACAATTGCAAGCTTGGGTTAATCAAGTGTGTATCTCAGACAGGAGTTTCTAAGGGTGTTTGATTAACTCGAACTTATTTCTCTCAAAAAATTCTATAAGAAAATAAGCACAGATTTTCTAATGTTAAAAAAAACAACAACATATGGGTTTGTTGCTCACAGACATTCCTTTACTTAATTCTAAATCTTTATTTAAAAGATGCTTACCCAGGTAACAGATGTTATTTCAAAAATTGGGGGTCTGTCTTTCTCCAACCAAATGTGAACTGATTTCTCAGGTTCCTGAACTTTCCCAGTAACCTTAATTACCAGCTGGGATGGGGGTTAGATTCATATCCATGTACCTGATTAGCACAATCTGTATGTTTGTTAGTCTATACCAAGGTCTCCATAGCCCAGGCTACTGATCCTACACATCCACTCATACTCTGTTGGAGTTTGCACTTTTCTGACCTTTAAAATTCTTGAACTTGATTGACCCCCTCACTTACAATCATACATATTATTATTAATATTAAAATTATATCTGGTTAGCTTCTCTACATCACAAGGCCATATTTGACTCATGAATACTGTTATGAGCTGAATTATGTCCCCCAGGAAACCTCTAAATAAGGTCAAAATAGGACCTTATTTAGAGAGCTGGTCTTTACAGAGGTAATTCAATTAAATGGGATTCCCAGGGTGGGCCCTAATCCCATAGGACAGGTGTCCTTATAAACAGGAAGCTTGGACACAGAGACAGACATGTACATAGGGAAGACAAGGGGAAGTTGGTCCTGTGCTGTTGGACTCAGGACTGGTTGATGCGTCTATGAGCCAAGGAGCTCATGAGCCTCAGCATCTGAGAGAGAAGCATGAAGCAGACCCATCCTTAGCACCTGCCCCGGGGGGGCATGGCCCTGCCAACACCTTGATTGAAAACTTTTGGCTTCCAAAACTATAAGACAAAAATTTACTGTGGGTTTAAGCCACTCTATTTCTTTCTTTCTTTCTTTCTTTCTCTCTCTCTCTCTTTCTTTCTTTCTTTCTTTCTTTCTTTCTTTCTTTCTTTCTTTCTTTCTTTTTTTTAAAGATTTATTTATTTATTTGACAGACAGAGATCACAAGTTTGCAGAGAGGCAGGCAGAGAGAGAGAGGGGGAAGCAGGCTCCCCACAGAGCAGAAAGCCTGATGCAGGGCTCGATCCCAGGACTCTAGGATCATGAACTGAGCTGAAGGCAGAGGCTTTAATCCACTGAACCACCCTGGTGCCCCAAGCCACTCTATTTCTTGTATAAGAAACTGTAAAATTTGCTCTCATTCAGGCATGAGAATAAGAAAGAACTGTTTGGGGGATGGTGTATGTGGTCTCTTGCTGATACCCAGGGCTGAGGCAAAGTGACCTCATGAGGTTACTCTCATGCTGTTGGTTTTAGGACTATCCTTAAAGGGGAAAGGCGATCCTAAAAGGCGTTTACAGGTTTATTTCAAGTGGTGCCCTCAAGGTCACGAGTACTCAGCAGGCCATGTAGATAGAGAGTGACAAAGAATGTTGGTTCTGCAGTGAGCCCTGAGGGTGCACCCCAGCTCTGAGTGGGACTTGAATGTGTCATTGAGCCTTGGTGAAGGTTGATATCCTTGCCAGCACAAAGGCACATATCTCAGAGGGTAGTGTAAGAGCCAGCTGAGATTCAAATTTTAGCTCAATACCTGGTACATCTAAGGCATTCAGTAAATGTTGAAAAATTGTTATTGCTATTCTCTTGGTATGTACCTGCTACCAGACATCTGACATGTTCTCCTTGAATTTAATTGACTTTTATACCCTTGGGGACCACAATCAAGAAAAGATAGTGGAGAGGTAAAAGTACTGGGGTGCAAGTAAAAGGCCCTGCTCTTTCAAAATCTTGGTTGCCCATGAATCCTCTGTGTGACCTTCAGTACCAATGAGCTCCACTAGGTTGCATTTCTTTAACTTTAGAGACAGAAGGTTAGGCTGAGCCCACTTCCTTCTCTGTAAATCTAAGACTGCATGACCTAAGGCCCTGATAAAACCCATGTGACTGTCTTGTTGAGACTTCCAGGTAGAGACCCTTATCTCTGTGCCCCAGGCTGGAAGGGATCTTTAGTGAACTAATAAGAAAGAGTTCTGGTTCCATTTGCTTTCTGACCCTATTGCACCAACTGATACACCTACTTAATGCTGTTATCAACAATTTATGGTCACCTCAATGCCATGCTCTTATCAGCAAAGCTAATCACATTTTAAGCTTTTTTGAGTTTTTCTCCTTCAAATAATTGCTTGGTTTTACTCTCTAACAATTCTTTAAATGATAGTTTGATTCTTGGGTGCAGGAGAGATGGAAGATGGTTCTAGTAAATTCCAGCGACTTCTGGAGAGACTGACTTATTAAAAGAAAATGGCAGTGACACCTTTTTTCTTTTTTTGCAAGGTGCTATGAGCCTTGGCTGTGGCCAACTCAATATTGGCCGGCTGACCACTTTCTCTTCTGTGGATATCTCTAAAATTATCCATAAGTCAAAGTTTATTACCAGCAGTTCCCAATTATGTTTCTTAGTGAGTTGTTCTCAGAAATGTGATTGATTGGATATTGTGAAAGGAGATATAAGAAGAGAAAGAAAAGATTGCAGTGAAATAAAACTGGAGTCTTTGTAGATTGTCTTTCTTTCTTTTTTTGGAGACTCATAAAGTCCCCTATCATATCAAAGTCACTAAAACGTCCTGTAGTCAACAAACTGTTTCCACAGAGTTTAAACCACCACTTTTGTGAAGAACTTTTTTTTGGCAAATGACTGTGTTATAACTCTTCTTAGCATCTGTCCCTGGAAAATATTCTAGATTGTGCTGTTGACCCTTTGAGCAGAATTGAACCCTAATTGTAGCTTCTATTTGTAAGAAAAGTATTTGACATTTATCACCAATTACCTAGCAAGGGGTGACTGCATGAGTTCTCTTTGTGGAGGTTCACTGGCTCTCCCTCCTTCCCCACCACCATTGCATGCACCCTTGGGGTTCTGTGAGATGTCTTCTCAGCCTAGCTTCTTAGGCCTTTTTTGTAGTGGACCTAGGCTTCCAGGATCAGCGGTGAGGGGAGCATAACCTCCTCTTGCTTCAGCCCCCTACCTTTCTAGGAGATCCAGGGGCAGGCTGGAAGTCAAGTGGCTCTTCTCGCTCCTGAAATCTAGGATCTCCTGTGCCTTCTTGTTCTTCTGTCATTGGGAATCTGTCTTTGCCTCCTCTTCCTCCCACTTGCTGACCCGGGGTAGTGCTGTACTTGCCTCTTTTGAGACTGGGTCTGATTTTATTTTTGTAACAGCTACTCAGAAAAAAGCAGGCAGTGATCCTATTTGAAAAAAACCAAGAGTGTTAGGAAACTCTCTGATAAAGTGAAACCTAGGTAGGCATTTTGCCCTGTTGTATGCTTGAGTATGGTAGTTCACTAGGGCTGGTATGACAAAGTGCTATAGCTTGAGTGGTTTAAAGAACGGATATTTATTCTCTCACTGTTTAGGCTAACTCTTCAAAGATCAAGATGTAGGTAGATTTGGCTGCTTCTGAGAGCTGTGGGAGAAAGTCTATCCCATGCCCATTTTCTCGCTTCTGGTGGCTGGCTGGCCATCTTTGGCATTCTCTGACTTGTAGATGTGTTGGTTTTCTCTCTGCCTTCATCTTCACAAGGTGTTCTTCTGTGTTTGTGTCTGATTCCAGATTTCTCCTTTTCATGAGGACATCAGTCAGACTGCATTAGAGCCCGCCTCACTATAACTTGATTACCTCTGTAAAGACCCTGTCTTTAAGACCCCTGTCACATTCTGAAGTGCCAGGGGTTAAGACTTCAACCTATGAATTTGGGGGAGGGGACCCAGTTCAGCCCATAACATTGAGTGTTAGGGAGCACCAGAGTAGTGATGATTCCATGGCATCCATCACTCCTGATGGAAAGTGGGAGCAAGGGGGCTGTTGATGTTACCTCACCACCACCTGTGGGAGGCTATGGTTTATACAGCAGCAGAAACAGCAAACATTTGTATCTTTCCTTTGTTTAATGCTTATAGAGCATCAGTCGAGTTTATATAAATTGTCTCATTAATTCCTTTTTTTTAAAAAAAGATTTTATTTATGACAGAGATCTCAAGGAGGCAGAGAGACAGGCAGAGAGAGAGGGGGAAGCAGGCTCCCTGCTGAACAGAGAGCCCAATGTGGGGCTCGATCCCAGGACCCTGGGATCATGACCTGAGCCGAAGGCAGAGGCTTTAACCCACTGAGCCACCCAGGCACCCTGTCTCATTAATTCCTTATAAAAACATTCCACTTCCCTTGGACTCCCTTGGAGTCCCTTGGATTCCCGCTTGGACTCGCAGCACCTGCCTTCATCTCTCTGACAGAATCTCCAGTCCCTTCCCTCTTGCTTTCCTGCTCCAGCCCTACATGTGTTCTTGCCGTTCCTGAAACTTTCCATTGCATTTGGTGTCTCCTCTGCCTGGAGTGCCCACCACTCATCCCATATCCACATAGTCTTCCCTCCCCATTCTTAGCTCCATTCAGATGACACACATCAATGAGGCCTTTGTTGACCACCCTGTTTAAAATGACAGTATCTTCCTACCTTACCCCTTCCTTGCTTTATTTTCCTCTGAAGCACCTGTCATCAAAGTCATTTATTTATTTACTTTGTTGTTGTTGTTTCTTGTCAGTTTCTCCACATTGGAAGGTAAGCTCCAAGAGGGCAAGGATTTGTTTTCTGTTTTGTTCACATGGTAGCCTTAGATCATCAAATAACATTTAACCTACCATAAGGTTCAGCATATATCTCTCTAACAAATGGATGAGTGATTGGAGTAAGTATTAATATCTTAAATCACAGATAAGGAAATAAATTCAGAGTGCTGAAGACCAAGAAACCACAGAGATGAGAGCTGGGGCCACAGTTAAAGCCCATACTGGTAAAGACACATAAATCAAAACCACACTGAGGTGTCACCTCACCCCATTGAGAGGGCCCCCATCAACCGGCCACCATCAACCAGACAGACAAGTTTTGGGGGAGGTTGTGGATGAATTGGAGCCCTCCAGCACTGTTGTGGGATTTTAAGATTGTACAACTTCTGTGGAAAACAGTGTGGTTGTTTTCCTCAAATAATTAACACTATAACTATGATAGGACTGAGCAATTCCACTTCTGGATATACATCTGAGAGAACTGAAAGCAAGACCTCAGAGAGAGATTAGCATACCCATGTTCACAGCAGCGCTGTTCCCAAGGGCCAAGAGGCAGAAGCAACTCCACTGTCTGTTGACAGATAAATGGATTAAGACCATGTGATGTATATGTACAATGGAATATTGTTTAGTCTTTGAAAAGAAGGAAATTCTGACCTATCCTATAATCTGGATGAATCTTGAAGACTTATATTAAGTGAAATAACATAGTCACAAAAAGATACATGCTGTAGGATTCCATTTTAATGAGGTGCCTCAATTAGAGACAGAAAGTGAAAGAGAGAGTTAACAGGCCCTGCGTTGGAGAAGGGGGGTGACAAGGCACATTCTTGCTTAATGGTTATCGAGTTCCAGTATTACAGATGATAAAAGTTTTGGAGATCCGTGAACATACCTGACACTGATCTTCACACCTAAAAATGGCTAAGAGGGTAAAAAAAATAATGATAGTTATTATTTATATAACATTGAATTAAAAAAATTATTAACTCAATGGAATAAAATGAGGGAGGGTTGCGTTGCAGGAAATGGCAACTAATAAATGTAGAAAGAATGTAAAAAGACCAAGCCCTAATGACCCATACTCTACAGCCCCCTGAGGGGTTCCCTCTTGGGTGTACCTTCTGGGTGCTGGCCAAGGTCTGTATCAAATGGTCATGACCTCAGCAAGAGCTGCCTCTGGTCAGAACCAGGAGAGACTTGCTCTGGGCCTCAGCGTGAAACCAAATAGTGCCATCCAAGGCTCAGAGAATGCCTTTCCCTTCCCAAAGAGGAGGACTTCCCCCGAGGGGAATCCAACACCAGGGAGGTAGGCAGAGGCCACGTAGAAAAATCAAGGGCAAATGCATTTGCTTCATCCCAGCCAGGCCATCCCATAGAACATGCTGGTGTCTTGTTGAGGGAGTCTCTTACAACACTTACAACAGGAAGTCTAGAAGAACTTGCACTGGGTAAAAGTAAAAAAAAGGGCCTAAAGAAATGTCTGTAACACTACCTACACAGGAAGTTGTTTTTCTACCAGGAACTAAAAGATGGGGCGCTTGGGGGAGGGGAGAAATGGTCCCTCAGAGAATGTCAAGTTAGGGGCATGCCTGAGAATGTCTGGGCTGCAGGCACTGGGGGCATCTCTAGGGACACCTCAGGTCCACCTCCGAACACCTCAGAACCAGAGCTGCCTCCTCCTCTTCACCCCTCCTCCTCACCCCTCCTCCTCACCCAGGGGCTGTGCCCGTGCTGGTATATGGAAGGCTGCTCCCACCCTCATGGTCTGAGGAAAGCAGTTTGCCAGGACGCTTATGTCTTGTTGGCAGCTGGGACCTCAGGGAAGGAGAAAGAGGCATGGCTCTGCAAGAGGAATCTGCAAGTGTGGATGATGATGGTTAATTTTACGTGTCCTCTTGACTGGGTAGGCCATGAGGTCCTCAGATATTTGGTTAAACGTTATTCTGGGCACTTCTGTGAGAGCACTTTTGGATGATATTAGCATTAGAGTTGGTAGATTGAATAAAGCAGATTGCTCTTACCAGTGTAGGTGGGGTCTTGTCCAATTCGTTGAACTCCTAGGTAGAACAAGAAGGCTCACTGTCCTCCAGTAAGAGAGTTCTTCTTGCCTAATGGCCTTTGTATCAGATCATTAGCTTGTCTCCTGCTTTCAAGACTTGAATTGAAACAGTAGAAATTTCTGGGTCTCAACTTGTCAGCCTTTGGACATGAACCAAACCCCCTGCCCTCATGGGTCTCCACTTGGCCACTCACCCTGCAGATCTCAGGATTTGCTTGCCTCCACAACCACATGAGCCCATTCCTTCTAATCAGTACCCACCCCCTATGTGTACACATATGAGCACACACATACATACTTATATCCCATTGGATCAGTTTCTCTGGGGAACCCTGACCAGTGCCTGGCCAAAGCTAGGAGTTAGGAACCTAGTATGGCCCATGAATGAAGAATGGTTTTTACCATAAACATTTGGAATCAATGTAATGACAGGAGCACTAACTTTGAACCCTAAGTAAGCAAAATGTCCCACCGTCCTTGCATTCTTCTCATTAGCAGGCCTATACTACTAACAGTAACACTTACATACTTGGAAATTCATCAATAAAAAATAACAGAAATTTGTTTTCTCTCTTCTTCTTCTTCCTCTTCCTCATCCTCTTCTTCTTCTTTTTTTTTCCCCCAAATATAAGCTCATGCCCAGAGTGGGGCTTGAACTTATGACTCTGAGATCAAGAGTCACATGCTCTACCAAATGAGCCAGCCAGGTGCCACATTTTTTCTCCTATATAAGTATCCAGTTAACATTCTTGATTTTGTCTCTTGACCCACAGATACTAAAATATTTACTATCTGATCTATAAAAAGCTTGCTGACCCCTCACCTGAAGTCTGAATTCTAAGCTTCTGCTCTAAGTGACAAAATTGTGGGTACCTTAAAGACATCCAAAACATTTTTTTTTTTTACTTCTTAAATTTTAAAAAGTATCTTTTCTTAAATTTTAAAAAGTATCTTTTAATATTCCATTAATTTTTAACATTAAAAAATGACATCAAAATAATTTTCCCAGTGGGCATAATTAGAGCCAAACTTACATCTTTTTTTGCTGATGAAGGTAAGCGCTGCAGGGAATGAGAGGAGCTGCCTCTTCCGTGTCTCCCTGGCTGCCGGCTTTGTGTGCTGCCACAGCTGGAACTCGGCTGGGTAGTGATGAGGAAGTATTCACGTTGACTTGTCCCAATGCCTTCCCCTGGCTCCTGGCAGCTTGAGTCACTACAGTCACATTTGTCACTGCTTTCTCTCACTTGCTGCCCTGCTTATGACGCCACCTGAAATGCATGTTGGCATGTGCTTTCTTGACGGTGGAAATGATGAGGACAGAACGAGCTTCAGAATGCACTGTTGAAAGTCGTAGCTGCTGCACACTACCCAGTTCTCCAGCCTGGCTTTCTGGGGGACACCTGGGAGCCTTTTTGTCAGGGTCACTGAGAGGTCATTCTGACAGGACAACAGGGCAGGCTCTGTCAACAAAGGCCTTGTTTGCAGCTTGGCGCCATGTGGTGGGCTTTGCATGCACACTCAACTAGAAAGGTGGTCATGCCTGCAGAGGGGTCAGGGTTTTCATCTGCTGGTGAAGCTCAGAAGAGACCTAGTCTTACGTTCCTTGGAGAGGTAAGAGTCTGGATCCCAGAGTCAGAGATGGGACTCTTGATCTACAAAGCATGGCTTGTCAGACAGTCTGGTTTTGAAGGAAGTCTTTTTCCTACCCCAGGACTTTGGCACTTGGTTCTCACAGTTGGCTTAGAACCTTCTTGCTCATACCCTTTACATGGCTGAGTCTGACTCGAACTTTACGTCTCAGGTCAAATACTTAGATCCTCTCTGACAACCCAACTTCAAATATTAAGAACTTTCTTAAAGAAAGCCAGTGGTTCATGTGTTTGCCATATTTTATAGAGTTCCCTGTATGTCCAGGGACTGCTCTGAGGATTAGAGGTAAATAACCAAAACACCCAAATGGTCAAAACCCATGCTTATTTGCAGTGTTCGCCAAACTTCAGCATGCACCTGAGGGAGTCATTTGGAGGGCTTGTAACATAGATACCTTGGCTCTTGAGTGTGTGAATCAGCCAGTCTTGGTGGGACCCCAGAATCTGCATTTCTAGCAATACTCCAGGTGATGCTGGGGCTGCTGATGCAGGGACCCCACTGTGAGAACCACTGGTCTGGTGGGTAATTCTCCTCTCAGACCTGTGCCTATTTGCTTATTAAGATTTGATAGTCTTTATCTTTATTTGTTTCCTTGAGTTTCTTTGAGGGGGGGATCATCTCTGTCTTGTCTCCGGCATAGCTGCGGGCCCTAGCAGAGTGGCCAGCACATAGTAGGTGCTCTGTAGATAGTTGAAGGAGGGAAGGCCAGTAGGCAGCAAGAAAAACCCTCTCATTGCTCTTCCTCCCTGTGTATACCCCCTTAATCCAGCCACTTCCACTATGCTTGAGAAATCTTGGCAAGAGGGACAAGGAGAACCCGAGTTAGCATCTCTGTCTCCAGTGAGAACTTCATGTGTTCAGTCCTATTATTTCAACGAAAGCAGTGATTTATGATACGGGGTGAGATTACAGAGTAGGTGAGTGTGTAAGAGATAAGAGTGAGAGACAGACAGGTGGAGATTATGTAATGGTGGGTGTCCCCAAGTATGGAATGGGTATTAGGAAGAACAATTTTGCAATCGGAGACCCTGTGGCACTTAAGCTTCTGGGCAATCTTTTAAAAAGCTCCTAGAATCTGGGTAGTGAGGTCATTCTTGCTGGAAGCTGTCTTCGTGCCTAGGTTTTCTAGATTAGAGAGAATTCTGTGCTGTGTAATCTCATGAGGGCAATAAGAGACAAGCCAACCAACTTTATTTCATGCCTGGAGATAGACCCCCATCCCCTGCCAGTTACAGTGGAGCCAAAAGTGTCTTTGTAACTTACAGCTAGGCACCTTAAGAAGTATTCAAAAGAATGTTTTGGTATTTCAGACCATTTTCAATTGTTCATTTCAAAACATCTTAGCCTATTCTGACTGCTGTTAAAAAAAAATACCAAAGCTTGGGTGGCTTAAAAAGAGGAGAGATTTGTTTCTCATATGGTGGAGGCTGGATGTCCTAGATTAGCGGACTAGCATAGCTGAGTTCTAGTGAAGGCCCTCTTCTGTGTTGTATTCGGCTGCCTTCTTACGGTATCCTTGCTCGGCAGAAGTGGGGAGGGAGCTCTCTGGGGTCTCTTTTATAAGAGCACGAATCCCATCCAGAAGGGCTCTGTCCTCATGAGCTAATCAGCTCGCAGAGGGCCCACATCCTATTAATTCCAACTTGGGGGGCTAGATTTCAACACATGAAACTTAAGAGGTACAAATATTTGATCTGTAATACCGAGGTAGGCATGAGTCCCTGACCAGGCGTGAGCAGTCCACAAGCCCAGGAGATATTGGTATAACTTAATTCCTCAGCACCTCAATTAATAAAAGTATCCTTAGCTCACATGAAGGAGCACTGGCCTCATTTTGCCTTGGATCCATGCTACCTCAGATCAGAACTAACCTGGTGTCCAATAGTTTTTTTTTTTTTTTTTTTTTTTGCAAAAAGTGTGAACTCGAATAAATAAAAATCGGCATATGTATTTGTTTTCTGAATGAGGAAGTATACATAGATCTCAACAATGCTTACAACAGCCAATGCTCTCAAGAAGCCAAAGGTAATTTGGCTTGACAGAAGACGTGAATTATTTTTTAGTTGTGATTATAATTGTGATTACACAGATACACACATCATAAAATTTACCATTTCAGTGATTTTAACTACATAATTCAGTGCATTAATTACATTCATAATGCTGTACATCCATCACCATTATCTGTTTCCAAAACTTTTCCATCACTCTAAACAGAATACTCTGTACACATTAAGCGATAATTCTGCGCCTCTCTCTACTGGTCCTTTGTTACCACATTCTGGTTTTCTGTCTCTGTGAATTTATCTATTTTATATATTTCATATAACTGGAGTGACACTATATTTGTCCCTTTATGTTTGGCTTATTTCACTTAGCATACTGTTTTCAACATTCATCCATGTTGCAACATTTATCAGATCACCATTCCTTTTTCATGGCTGAATAATATTCTGCTGCATGAATATACCCCATTTTGTTTTAATGGACGCTTGTGTTGTTTCCATCTTTTGGCTGTTATGAATAATATTACTTCTATGAATGTTAACTTACAAATACCTTTTCAAGTCCTGGCTTTCAGTCTTTTTGGTTTTCTATCCAGAAATGAATTTCCTGGATCATATAGTAATTCTGTATATAGAGTTTTTTGAGGAACCACCAACTGTTTCCCCAAAATGCTGCACCATTTTACATTCCCACCAGTAATGTATGTATTCTGATTTCTTCACTCTTCACCAACACCTGTTCTTTTGTTTCTGTTTGGTTTTGGTTTTGATAGTAGTCATTTTAGCGGATAAGAGGTTGTGTCTCCTTGTGGTTTTGGTTTGCGTTTCCCTAATGATTAGTGAGGTTGAGCATCTTTTCATGTGCTTATTGGCCATCTGTACCTGTTCTGTGGAGAACTGTCTACCAAAGTCCTTGCCCATTTTTAAATTGGGTTCTTTTTTTTTTTCATTGAGTTGGATTAAGGTGGGCTCCCAACCCCATATGGTTGGAGATCTTTCTATACTCTGGATAATAAACCCTGTTCAGATATATGATTTGCAAGTATTTTCTCCAATTCTTTAAGTTATCTTTTCACTCTCTTAATAATGTCCTTTAATGCACAAAGTTTTTAATTTTATGAAGCCCAATGTATCCATTTTGTGCTTCGTTGTTCATACATTTGGTATCCTATCTAAGAATCCATCGTCAAATCCAAGTTCATGAGGATGACATGAGGTTGTCTGGATGAGGAGAGCAAGTCAGTATTTGTCATGACTTTGTTTAAGACCGTACATCATTTTGTGAATCCCCTGAATTATATGCACAATTTTGTACTTTGGAGTTTTAACGGGATCTCTGTGTTCAAGATAGATAACAGGGAAGCATCTGTCATGATATAAATTAGTGGCTGCTTGTTTTAGGGGTTTGCCTGCTGACATCTCCCAAAGCGTTGCTCTGAGAGGCAGGTGTCCTGGCTCACCCTGGGGTGAGATCTTGAACATGTCCATTGTGTTTGGTAGTGGATCCATTGTATGTCCAGGTCTTTCCTTTTATATGAGCTGAGTATTCATGAGCTTTTGTGCATTTTAAGAAACACATTTATATATGGCCTTGGCTCTAACTGTACAATTCTATGCTTCTTTTGGAATTATGCTTGATGTTAATTGAAGGAACGAATTCCAAGCCTGATTTATAAACTGTTCTTAAGGAAATCAGGTCATGACACCTTGGGTGGATATTAAGGAAGTGACCTTGGTGCAGAGGCAGGAAAAGCAGGAGGGTAAGGGAGTAAAAAATAGAAGCAGTTGGCATTCCTGAAAAGGCTTTGTCAAAAAGAGTCAGAAGATTGAAAACTTGATTACAAAACACTGGTCAAATATAAGCCTCCTCACCAAAGTGCTCCTCAGAATGTTGACTTGGAATGTAGACAGAGGACATAAGAGCATACCATGTTCTTAAGGTAACCAAGTCCCTCAGTGCTTGTAACGAGGCTCAGGTCATGGTGAAGGTAACTCTTAGAAACTCATTATTTTTTCATTAGATCCAATACCCTTCTCCCCAAGACGCTGCTCTAAAACCACATGGGCGGGTTTTGTTCATTCTGGGTAAATGCGAGGCATTTGCAAACCCCATGTTCCTTGTCTTAAATGCCTACTTCTCAGAAAGGGGAAAGGCTTACATTATATTTAATTAGGATGTATTTAGCTCCTGTGCTTCTAGCTCATCAGCGCTGAGAAACGGCGTGGCGGAGGTGGATGTTCAGTGTCTTTGGAAACTTGCGGCTTCAGCTCAGGACACCTTTGGGATCACTTATGGAAGGAAGAGCGGAATGACTGGCAGCAGGGGTTGGGAAACTGCCCTCTGACACGGAGTCACCCTGTTAGTTCACACAGCGGGTCACAACTCAGGAGAGATATTTCCAAAGGCTGGCTCATCAGAGCAGCTGTGTGGCCCGAAAACTACTTAATTTGCCTCCTTCATTATACACTCAGTGGGACCATTTCATCAGGTCAGGTTCTTTATCTCCGGACGGTGGTAAGACCTGGAAGGCCGGGTTTTTAGCCCAGAAGGAAGGAAGGAAGGAAGGAAGGAAGGAAGGAGGAAACTCGCTTTTTCTTAGCCCTTGATCCGTGTGTTCATGATGGGTGATAGGAAAGGCAGACTTGGAAAGGGAGTTGTGTTCTTACCACTGGTCAACTCTGCAGAAGTGAACGGACTAAGCTTGTTAAGTTGATCATCTGCAGGAGCATGGGAATGAGAAGCAATAGGGTTACGGACAGATTTTGTTTTTTTTAAGATTTTATTTATTTATTTGTCAGAGAGAGCGAGCACAGGCAGACAGAGAGGCAGGCAGAGTCAGAGGGAGAAGCAGACTCCCTGTGGAGCAAAGAGCCCGATGTGGGACTCGATCCCAGGATGCTGGGATCATGACCTGAGCCGAAGGCAGCTGCTTAACCAACTGAGCCACCCAGGCGTCCCGGGTTACAGACAGATTTATACCTGCACTGGAGAAGGGCACACAGCGATCAACAGAGGTCACATTGATAGTTACCGACTAAGTGTCATGCGCCTCTCCCCACCCCTGAATTCATGCCTATTGAAGCCCTAACCCCCGAGTGTATGGGTATATGGAGATGAGGCCTTTGGGAGGTAATTAAGGTTAGATGAAATCATGAGGGTTTATTATAAGTTTTTATAAGTTTATTATATATATGTTATTATAAATTTAGTGTCCATTTAAGAAGAGAAAGAGACCAGAGCTTGCTGCTCTCCCCATGATGGGGAGAAGCCATCTACAAGCCAGGAAGAGAGTTGTCATCAGAACCTGATTACACTCATCTCACACTTTCACCCTCCAGACCTGTAGGAAATACACTGCTGTTGTGGAAGCTCCAGCTAAGATGCGAACAAGCATCTGGCATATCTGAAATATGAGCATGTCTCGCAGGGAGAATCTATGAGCTCTCCATCATGGAAATGCTATTTCCAAGCACAGCGATCCACAGGTTTTGCTTCATTGTCGTTGACCACTTTATCTGGTTGTCAGTTTAGGGTATTTGGTGATAAAACTACAGTCCCTTAAGAAAAAAGAAAGAGTGGCTGGAAAGAACTGGTTTTACCTTTCCCCTTCGCCCTGTACCAGCTCTTTCACTTTGAGCAGGGGAGAGGACAACCCCCCCACTCATCTCATAGGCTGTTTATGCTTAAACAAGTTAGCGCACATAACCATTCAGTTTAACTTCCAGCACATGTTGGGTGCTCAGGAAGTATTGGCCATGGGGAATGGGTCTTTATGGTCAAGTGGAGAACTGGGTTCTTTGCTACCTCTCCAGTCTCAATCACATTTCCTCTTCTCCACTGCATTCTGAGCACAAGCTACATGGCTTTCTTTGTTGTTGTTGGGTTATTTTGTTTGTTTGTTTATTTGAAATAAGCCACGTCTCTCCCACCTCAGGACCTTTGCATATGCTGTTTCCACTGCCTGGAATATGACCACTTCCTTTGCCTAGTTAACTCACAGTCATCCATTGGCTTTGAGCTCAACCGTTACTTTTTTGGGAGACCCACCTTGAACTCTGCGGCATTAGCTCTCCCATCTACCAGCCCTCCCCCCACTCTAATCATGCTGACATTTTGTTTTTAAATATTTGTGTGATGACTGGATTATTATTTTATTTTCCACTAGACTTTGAGCTTTAGGAGAACTCATTGTGGCCATAACCCTGGGGACCCAGAAAAGTGCTGGCTGAACACGTCCATGCTGGATCATGATATAGTTCCTGGGGCACAGGGCTGGTAACAGTTCCTCGGAGGCAGAAGTGTTAAGTCCAACCCATCACATCTGGGGTGGTGGATGAGAGGAGGACTAAACACATGCTTCAACCTAATCCTAATAGATTTTCATTTAGGGAGGTTTCATTTGGCTTCTGAGGGTTTTGGCAAGACTCACTAAACTGGTGAGCCAGCCTAATTCTGCAGTAGCCCCACAAAAGTAAGAATCCTTAATAGCCCATTTTTCATTTTAAAAAGCAGCGGAGTGCACGGAGGTCAGCTTTCTACCACTGCGAGGCAAAACCATGTTACTGGCAAATCACATGACCCTGTGGACGGCGCTCTTTCAGGATTAGCTGAAAGTGGAAGCTGGGCAAAATGGACCATTTAAGCAGGAAAACCCATCTGAATGAAGCCCAAAGAACCATACTCTGTTTCGTAACTGCTTTAGGGAATTCACATTTAATCAAAATTGAAGACTACAGCATTTGCCATGAGAATTCTTGCATCTTATCTCGGGTTTTAGTGATTTCTTTTTAATTAGTTGCTGCTCTGCAGAAATCTGAACGTGCTTAAAACAATTGGGAAACGAATAAAACTGGGAGCTGCATTTGCTTATGGTGCAACTGTGTTTGCTTCCTTGGTTTTAGGCAATTTCGCTAACAAGTAACCTGTAACCTGCTTCTAAGGCTACAAGGAGATAATTATTTGGTAAAATTTCATACTTCAGTTTATAATACTAATTAGTTCTCCAACTGGTATTCCCCAGGCGATGTGTGCCGTCCTCTCATCACATTTGTGATTCTTTTGACTTGGGAATCTCCCGTTTTCATTTAAAAAGATGAAAAGCTTAATTTGTGTCCCAAATTCCTATATTTTTATGTGTCGTCTGTCCTATGTTCTTGCCAGGAGAGTTAGAATACCCTGTAATTTAAAACTAAAAGAGAACTGAGCAAAATGCCCGTCATTTTGAAGCGGTTTCTTTTATTGCAGTCATGACTGTGTTACAAGTAATGGCAGAACTTGAAGAGACTGTAAGTGACTTCTTGAGAAGCGGATGGAGGCACAGTGGTGACAGGTGATGGGTTTGGCATCACGTGGGTGCAAATTCAAAGCCCCTCTCTACACTCATCTGGGCAGATTGCATCATTGGAGTTTAAAGCACGGCTGAGGCCACCACCGCGCTGAAGCACCCCACTGATGGGGTGAGATGGCGGGGTAGCTTTGCACACGCGTGGTTGAGAGTCTCTATCAGTGCTACAGGATAGAAATAGAATATGTGGCACATGCGTAACCAAATGTTTCTAGGAGCCACATTAAAGTGAAAAAAGATAAAATTAAAAGTATTTTCTTTAACCCAACATATGTGAAATATTATCATTTCAACATGCATGAAAATGGAAATATTTTACGTCCTTTTTTGGGGGGCATCTTTTTTTTTTTTTTAAATTTTTTTATTTTTTATTTTTATTTCCAGCATAACAGTATTCATTATTTTTGCACCACACCCCGTGCTCCATGCAATCCGTGCCCTCTATAATACCCACCACCTGGTACCCCAACCTCCCACCCCCCGTCCCTTGGGGGGCATCTTTTAAATTCATTTTCTCAGAACATTTCAGTGGAGGCTAGCCATATTTTAACAGCCCACTAGGGCTAGTGGAGCTCCTGTATTGGATGGTATGGGAGCATGGAATCATCCATGAATTCTCATTCCTTTCCCTGTGAATTTTGAAAGTATTGTTTAAACTTGAGTTATCCAGCCAGTGGAGTGGCTGCTAGGGAGAAGTGGGGATCTGACCATAACCCTGAGATTTATTTAGCGAAGAGAGGAATAGCCATCAGCATGATAACTGGGGAAGTATGGGTGCTAGTGGTTGGTTGGATTTCAATTGCCATCGGCAATACAGTTCTAAGGGGGCTGATGTTTATTCCTTGATATTAAAAATGGGTCCCGATCAAACAGTGCCGTCAGAGGCAACTAAAAGCAGCTTGTAAAATAAATCCGTATGATTGTCCAGTTCATTTGGTCTCAGGTTGAGGTTTTTGTAACTTCAGGGGAGGAACACGAATGGACTTCGTGGTCACAGAAGGCCTCCAAAATGATACACAACTTACTATGTTTTTTCATGAGGAGAATCCTTGGCTTCCATCAGATTCTTCTCTGGGCCAAGGAAATCAGAGTGTTAGTAGCTGAGGCAGGACGGCGGCCTGTCGGCTACAGTGGAAGTTCTGTTTACACAGGAGCCAGGGTTTCACACCAGTGAGAGCAAAAGTTGTAAATTGTCTCTTGTCACCATGACCCAGGAAAATCCCTCCATGCACCCACTGGCTCGGAAATGCCTACACCGCGAGGCACTTGGGAGCTCAGACTCACTGAAGAAATGGCAGATTCATGTCTCCTGGCTTATGCTCACTCCAGGGCATCCACTGATGAAATGTGTTTATTTTTTGGTTGAGGGCACATGGTCACGTGCAGCTGAGTGAACTGTGGATACGATAGCTACCTCTCCCCTGCGGCCGTGGCATTAAGAGCTGTGGGCACGGGAGGTGGGCTCTGAAGTCAGATCCCCGTTTGTTTATTGAATGAGCTATGTTTGTCTGCTTGAGCCTCTTGCTGGTGGATAAAGTGACGATTTCTGGGGTGTCTTCCAGAATTTCTTTTCGGAGTTGATTTGCCAAATTAGATTTGGAAACTTCTTCTCACATTGCAAATTATGACCAAATGTATTTATATGATAAAGTGATTTAAAATATAAGTTGTAACTGTAGGATCTAGAATTGGATTTAAACGTATGCAGCTTTCCATTTCCCTGCACTTCTTCATCAAGTGGCACTGGCTGACCCCTCATGTGGAGGTGGGGGAGTGGGGAGCTCTGGTGAGAAGCTCCTCAGCTTCACTCTCATGGCACATGACTGTTGAGGCTAGAGCTCTTTGTTCCTGTGGCTACCTACGTACCTCTGACTTCTCTGAGAATACACAAGGGGAGGAAAACTATTTCCCCACAGAAACCCACATATTTCCATGTGTCTCGCAGCCATGTTTGTTCTTTGTGAAACGTGAGTGAGAAAGGGTGTGAGGCAAGAGCGCTATAGATGAGCTTCTTCTGGGAACCGAGGACCACTTCTGCTGGTGGGTGAACTTGGAGAATATTGGAAAACCATGGCCCTGTTAGTCCACCTTTTGAGAAAACTTGTCTTTGGAGGGCTGATGAGAGTAATGTAGCAGATTTAATTGTCTTTGTACTGCCTGGTCTGGAAGAGGGAATGAACAGACATCTTATACACTTCAATGTCTTACCTTCACTAAATTATTGTAAGCGTGACTAAGAGTTAGCTTCAAGATTTTAGCCCCCAAGGAGGAATTTTGGTTGGAGGAGCATAGAGGGGCGTTATCTGTGAGATGTCTAACCAGCTGGTCACTTCAATCAAATTTTTAGTCAGATCAGTGTGTAAACTAGATGTCTGGCAACATGGCAAATGAAATGGACTCCCTTCCTAATCCTATCTTTATTTTGTGTTTTCAGGAAGTCTTACAGTTGCAATTGGTATCAACTATAACCAGGGAACCATGTGTAGCAAATTCATTATTTAAGATCATCATGGTTTTGTGGCTCAGTAGTTGGGATTCTAGAAGATACCAGTTTTAAAAACCTGCTCCCTTAAGTGACCTAGGTTATTCTGTGAAAATATGAGATAGTTTGCAGAAATGGGAAGTTGGGTCTAGCCACCCAGAGTTGTTTTATCGGCAGGCAGTAATGACTGCAATAAACCAGAGGGATTTCATTGTAAATGTGACCCTGATTGATAAACTTGCTCCTTCTCATTCTTGCTTACAGGGTAACTGGGCCAGGCTTGAGGCTTTCTGCAAGACAGCAGTCAGAATGCAGGATTCAGTGGTGAGTTTGATTCCCTCTTCTTAACTGACAGACATTTGTTTTAGATCTGTCTTTAGGTTTTGGGCAGAATGAAGGTACTGGATGATTTGAAAGAGTCAAATATTCCCAAGGTAATAGATAATATAATGGGAGAAAAAAAAGAAACACTGCGAAAGGCTTTTATTTTATAAGCACCACTGCAAAAAATGAGGAATCACTTCAAAACATATCAAATAGAAAATAATAATTTATTTTAACTTCATTTTACTTAGTGTTTGTAACTAATCATGATTTCATGAGCTTGCTTGTAAAACTCTGTCCCTCCAAATCTACAAAGCAAAGGTTTACTACAATGAGCACTTAAAATTCCACAAACCACCTCCATCCACAACTTTCCTGTACATGCAAATTCTTCCATCGGGCTGCAATATTTGCAAACATGCTTTAAACTTCCATAAAGCTGCATGATATTTTGCTTTCTGGTAAAACCTTTACGCTCTTGGGAACTTTCACCAGGAGAAAAAAAAAAAAATGTTTGTTTAAATGTGTATCCCAAACTCTAAACACTGCTGGTTTGGTTATGTGTATTAAATCCTAAACCACTCAGTTTGGGAGTTTTGAGTTGAAGCCTTGACCTAAATTATATATTAATGGTCACTCATATGAAACACATTTAACAAAGTAACATTATAAAATAGGGTTCTGTTAAAAATACACACTGGCGGTTGTATTCGTGTTTTCGGCAGGAAAAAGAAAAGCGTGTTTAGCTTTTTTTATATGAATATAGTTTAAACAAATTATTCTGTGAAAGTATGCTTAATAAAAGATCTTTTTGAAATTTAAACACTTTATGTAAAAGGTAGCAAGTAAAAAAGTACAACTGCTATTTGAAAAAAGCTCTGCTTGTGACCATTGCCTTCCAAGACAGTTAAGGGTGGTTTTTCTCCGCTTAAAATAGAGCTATCGACACCCAGAGTGAGTTGCAGCGTTGGCCTGTCGTGACTATAAACAGGATGACCGTATTTATCTTATATACAAAAACTTGCCGCATTGAACGAGGCAGGAATTTCTACCCCAACGGTAGCGTTCTCTCGTATGTACACCACGCGGGAGGGGACAATTATACAGTCGTCACGGACAAGAAGGAATTGTACACTCTCGTGCCATCCGGGGACTTTGTGCCGTGGGTTAGGAGTTCTTGGATTGTCATCCAATTGTCAAAGATCTTTTTGTTCCTCTTCTTCATCATCTTTTTGTGGCTCAGTTCCAGGATGTTCATCTCCTTCCTGTCGTCGGCCGCCTGCTGCTCCTTCAGGCAGTCGAGCCGGCTCTGCATCATGAACTCGCGCCGGCGCCGCTGCTCCTTGGCCTTCACCACGTGCTGCTTGCGCTCCTCCTTGCTCCAGTAGCGGCCCAGCTTCAGCTCGCTCACCGCGTCGTCGTCGGTGGTCATGCCGCTGCGCTCCTCGCGGATCTTGAGCGCGCGCTCCCGCAGCAGGCGGTCGCGCACCGGCCGCTTGGTGATGTAGCGCGTGCCGTCGCTGCGGACCTTGACCTTCCACTCCATGCGGGCCTCGGCGGCGCCGGCCGAGTGCAGGTCCTTGCACATGCTCACCAGGCTCATCTGGCTCTGCGCGTACTCCACGGCCGACTTCTGCTGGATCAGCTGCATGTAGCTCTGGTAGTGCTGCGCGTGCGCCGGGATGTGCGCGTGTTTGTAGGGCGAGTGCGGGAAAGGTGGCAGGTAGGAGCCACCCAGCTTGGGGCTTGGGCCGGGGCTGCCGCCGTCGTCGCTGGGCCTCCGCTCCCTGCTCTCCGGGGCCTGGCTGGGCTCCAGCTCTCGGGGCGGCGGCGGGCTGTAGCTGGCGCCGCCCGCCTCCGGATCTTCCGTGATGGAGAGCAGGTTCCTGGGGCATGGCCCGTAGGCCTCCGCGCTCCCCGCGGCCCCCTCGCTGCCCGTGCAGCCGCCGCCCTCCGCCACTCTCCTCAAGGAGTTGTCGGGGGACATTTCCAAGGTGAGCGGGGTGCTGCGGCAGCTCTCGCCCGTGTTGTAGGCGCTCGAGCTGTCCTTGTCGGATTTCTCGGGGAGCTCGGTGATGTCCGACAGCTCGTGGCGGCGCACATCCACGCTGGTGTTGTAGTTGCGGAAGCCGCTGTGGTGCAGCATCCACGACTCGCGGTACTGCTCGCGGAGCTGCTGCATCTTGTGCGCCCGCACGATGCTCAGGCACTCCAGCTCGATGCTGCGCAGCTCCTCGTTCAGCAGCTCCAGCTCCTTGTCCACGCTCTCGGGGTCGCTCTTGCTGGCGTCCAGGGGGCTGCTGGCGTAGTACAGGCTGTAGGGGCTGCTGCTCTTGGCCTGGCACTTGAGCTCCAGGAGCTCCCGGAAGCGCTCACACTCGTCCACCGGGATGCCCAGGTAGTCGGCGTCGGCGCAGTCGGCCGACAGGAAGGACTCATTGCTGAAGGGCAGGTCGCCGCTGCCCAGGGTGTCCTGGCTGCACGTGAGCTTCCTCTGTCCGGCCAGCGGGGTGGACGAGGCGGTGGCGTCGTCGCCGTTGTTCTCCTGCTCCGAGCTCTCGTCGTTGCGCGTGCTCTCGTCAGTGCGTCCCACGCCGCTGTCCTTCTCGTGCTGGTTGGACAGGATGGTGGCTGTATCGGTGGTCCCCCCGTCTTCTTCGTGCTTCTTCTGGAACAAGAACAAACGTCCACGGTGAGGGAGGTGTGGACCGCAGTGGCCACGTGCCCTGCAGGCCAAGGGCTGCGGGTGGGGGCAGGCTCTGCGTCTCTAAGGCTGAGAGGCCGCGGATGCTCTCCGTACCTGGCCATCAGGCAGACCCACCCAGGCTAAACACCTGCCCTGTTCCTCCTCCTCAGTTCTCCCACCTGTAAGACGAGGGTATTAGTTACCTTAGCTCAGTGAATGATCCTAGCCACGCTGGCACCCAGTGCATGGGGAGCAGGAGGCACAGAGGGCCTTACCACTCAGCAGTGCGTTTTCAGGACCCTGACCACGGAGGTGGCACAGAAGGGGGCTAGAGCTCTAAGAAGCTCAGGCGACACCGACGGAATTGCTCTCATTTTGAAAACATGACTTCCTGCTTCCTAATGTGTGTTAACGCTGGCCCAGGTGTTTTCCAAGCAGATAGCTCGTCAGCTGGACCTCAGCATGACTACTGCGCTTTCAGAGCCCAGCGCCACTCCCTGGGTGGGGAAGGATATGGGCTTGAGCTGTGCTGGTGCGCAGGGGGAAGGCACGGGGGGGGGGGGGTGTCACCTGCTGCAGCACGCCCGCGGTGAACTGCATGGCCTGATGGTGCTGCTCCTCCAGCATGTCCATGTGCAGCTGATCCAGGAAGTCGTTGCGGTCATCGTCCATCCAGCCCTCGTCCAGCTGCACAGAGAGAGCAGCCCACACAGGCCTCAGACAGGATTCCTTTTGCTTTCATTTACTTTTTAAAAGAAAGGACATTAACTTGGGGGAAAAGACTCCTTAGGCTGTCTCTGGGAGGCCTGAAAATGCAGTGTGCCCGTGGTTTGGCCTCCTTCATGGTCAAGAGCTCTTCCACCCTAGGAAAGTCCCTGTTGGCCATGGCTGTCTTTTCTCCAGGGGATGCTCCTGCATCCACGGGGGCTACTTTCAGGGAAGCAGGCCATCTGGGAGGGGTCCCGGACAGCTAGCCCTGCCCCTGCTGGCTGGCTCACACACGGGTTTAGCAGGCCCTGAAGACAAATGATTTGCAGTGCTGGAAGCGTTCCTTTCAATGTGGTTCTGCTAACTACCTGTCCGGGGCAAAACCCCTCCCTTTGATCACACCCAAGTCTTCCTAGAGCCGACTGACTACTCAGGGGTCAGATGTGCCCTGCTACCCGTGAACTGTCTGTGGCCACTTCTGTGCTACCGTAGTAGAGTCTAGCGATGGCACCAGAGGCTATATGGCCCCCAAAGCCAGACACTGAGAAAAGGTTTTCTGAGCAATGGTGCTTTCATGTTTTAAAATAAAAGTTGTATTTTATGTTTAAGAGGTACATGGTGATGATTGAATATACATCAACATAGGTAATTCCTAGAGTCAAGCTCATTAACATAGCATTTCCTCACAGAGGAAAATTTGTGTGTGTGTGTGATGAGATCACCTGAGATTTACTCTCTCATCAAAGATTTAGCAGCAATGCACTATTATTAGCCACAGCTACTGTGCTGTACCTTCCCTCCACTCTGCAGCTGGAGATGAGGTCCACAGTGACCCTGGCTGGAACACCTGTCAGGCTTTGGGAATGCTAACATCTAGATGGTTATGACCTTGGCTCTCCCTTGTTTTCTTCTTTATGACCATTCCTACGCTAATGAGCCTGCTGGGCCTACAGTGTGATGTCAGGCTGGAGGTCAGCGCCCTCCTTAAATGGTTAAAACATAAAATAGATTTTAGGTCATATCAAGTGAGATGACTTTTTCAGGGCATACAAAGTGCCTTCATATTCAGACCCAATACTTGGGCAGTGGTCTACAGTGCTGTGGACTTGGGCTTTTGGTTGTAGCAACACAGACCCACCTTCTCATGCAGGAAGCGGACCCACCTGGAGTTCAGGCCTTGCAATCAGCAAGGAAAAGTTCTTATTTTCTTCACTGGTTAGGAGAGCCACAGCCTCTTCACGGTTCTGTACCTCTATCCCATTAATCTTAAAAAAAAAAAAAATAAAAAAAAAATAGGGTGAGGAGGCAACGGAGGGGTGGACAATAGTATAATGAGATCATAACAAAATCATTCTGTACTGTTCCAGGCCTCCGTGTGTCATGCCGTCACAGCTGGAGCAGAGAACTTCCATGGAGCTTGCAACGAATGCTCATTTTCCGAAGGAAAGGCCTTGCTCAGACTGGTCTATCAGTCAGCCATGACAGGTGTACAAGGCAACTAATGTGGAAACTATGTGAACATAAGTGGCTGAGACTCCAGAAGGCAGACTGAGAAAAATCACCATGTTGTGAAGAGGGAACATCTGAGCAATTTAATCAGACATAATACTCAGGCAGGAACATAAAGGGAATATACTAAAGCATTATTATAGGCATTTTCAGATAATAGGGGAGAAAAAGCAGCAGCAGGTCTCATGTGACCATTATGGAAGTTGAGGGCAAACAAGGAAATGGCATTATACGTGGTGGTCTATGTGCCCAGTTTGACACTTGAACTTCGTGAGGTTGGACAAAAAGTCTAGCAGGACGGACTCTCACAAATTGCTCCAGGGCACAGAGGAATGGTCTCAAGAGCCCGGAGGGGACCCTTCCATCCAACACAGGCCAGTGAACCAAGAGGCAACAGAGCGGGTGACCCTACTGGTTGGGGTGAATGAACCCAGTGACCCGTGGAGGTAGGCAGGGCCATGTCTGGAACCCAGGACTTCCGTGCTCCGTAGTAAAAGCTAAAGGAAAAGGACAGCATCCCCAAGTGGCGGGACTGCTGAAGAGTCAGAGCATTTAGGAATGAAGGGATGGGTTACTTCACCAGCAAACGGTCGTTAAGCAGCTGAGGTTGGGGTTGAAATCTGGGGAAATGCAGACGAAGCAGTGGAAAAAGGGAAGATAAATGACTCACAGTGCAGTAAGTCATGGCAGATACGAACACAGTGGAACACAAATGGGAAGACAGGAATGAGGGGAGGTAGAAGCTAAGCCTTGTGGGACACAGTGGACCAAACGATCTCCATTTCTGGGAGATTAAAGAAGACTGTAGCTGGAACAAGCAATCTCATTTGGACTCCAAAGAGCAACAGGGCTTCAGGTAAAGAAGCTATCCTCAGAAGCCCTTCTCAATGTCAAGTCATGAAATTTAAAAGGCTTCTCCATCAATTTTACTAAATTTGCCAAAGATGTTCCTATTTTAAGGACAAGACCAAACTTGATATTCATGGTCCAGAATAACTCCTCAGAGAAATAAAAAATGAGAATTATTCTGGTTCCCAAGATGCAGACTGTTGGCCTGACTTGGGCCCTGGCAGTGCTGTGCTGGGCCCTGCAGAGAGAATGGAAGGCAATGAGGTGCGTCTTCTGTAAGGTGCTGGGGCAGCTCTGTCCAATTGTCCTAGGCCTGGCCACTCCCTGGTGCGTGTCACTTTGCAGGGTCTTTGCTTCGCTCATTAATTTAACTTCTGGCCTCCCTGTACATCTGACTTGGTGATCCTTGTTCTTTAACGTCTTCTGCATTTTCAACCCTAAAGCCATTATCATCAACCATAAAATGTGCTTGTCAGGGACAGGCAGGGGATGAGGCCTCTGGTAGAAGGCTGACCTACCTGGATAATGCGGTCTCCTTCTCGGATGCGCCCATCCTTGGCCGCAATGCTGTTAGGGTCGATCTGAAACACACATGGACAGGTCAGCATGGAGTGGATACTGAAGACATGTATGAGAATAAACAGCAGCACTTCTCAAAGGCTGTCTGACATGCAGTCCTGCTTATCCATGTTTTTGTTTTGCACAGAAATAAACAAGACTTGGTGTCAAGCAAGGAGAGGCAAACATGGATTGATCCGTTTCCAAGCCCTTTCCTAGGCAGGCACTTGTATCCCTGCATGGCCTCCCTGTGACAGGGTGGTGTGCGCAGATCCTGCTGACCTAAGGGATGGAGAGGCACAGCTCACGTTCATCGCAGGAAAACCAAAGTGTGATGTAGAACAAGGTAAACCGGACCCCACGCCTATGCTGAGGACCGACCATACCTTGATTATTTTCCTAAATGGTTCCATTTTGGAAAGTAACGTTAAAAATGAAATATAATTGAGACAAGTGGGAAGAAGTATGGGAAAAATCCCCCTGAATTCAGGAATGGTGGACCATCTTAAGCTTGGTGAATAAAATAAACCCAAAGGGAGAACTATTAAGCCTAGGAAACACATCCCTTGGCTCATCCCACGGAGAGAGGTTTCATGTCCTGACAAAACTGAGTGTCTGTGCTCATGTGGATGGGAGGCTTGAGTTAAGTATCTATGTTGTCTTCTCTAAGAAGATCACAATAGGGGCGCCTGGGTGGCTCGGTGGGTTAAAGCCTCTGCCTTCGGCTCAGGTCATAATCCCAGGGTCCTGGGATCGAGCCCCGCATTGGGCTCTCTGCTCAGCAGGGAGCCTGCTTCCCCCTCTCTCTCTGCCTGCCTCTCCACCTACTTGTGGTCTCTGTCAAATACATACATAAAATCTTAAAAAAAAAAAAAAAAAAGATCACAATAGCTTTCATCTCTGTCCTTTGCAGACATATTTAACTTACATGAATGCAGTGATATACACAGTCAACGAAAAGGAAAAAATAAAGAAATACTTTAAAAAGTGTAAATGATTCCATCCACCATCCCATTCAATGGACATGAGAAGGGAAATGTGAATTTGCCATCCCCTCAGGGTTGAACACACAAAACCATGTAAAAGGCTCCATTTTATGGCCGATTTGCAGGCTTCTCAAGTGTAATTTCGCCTTATGTGCTGACTGACATTTGAACTTAACCCCCATGTAAAGATGTAACTTCATGGACTGTGTGATCAAGGGGAGAAAGACATTTGGGTCTTTCCAAAGACTTGTCAATGAGCCAGAGTGAAGACTGGTTAACATGTAACAGGAAAAAACCCAATAAAGCAAAACCTAAACACCTCCTCTGGTCTTGGGATGATACTTCTAAATGCTCAGCCTTCATACCTCACTTATGTAAATCCCAAGGTCATCTTCATCATCTGTCCGGTAGCACACGGTGAGGCCCAGCTTGTCTTGGCTGTTCATTCTGTAGAGATCTACTTCCTAGACAAAGAAAAGGCCACTGCAGTGAGTCTCCAGCAGGCAGGGAGAGCTGGGAGGGGTCAAATGCTTTAGAAATACTTTGTTTCAATGATGAACTGGGTTTCTTTGTATTTGACTGTATAGAGTGGTTAACTTACTAAACAAAAAGTGATTATGGACACAGGATCAATGCCCACGGCATATCTGACCTTTCGGTCAATATAAAGTCATTTTGAAAATAGTTATTTTATTGATCCCCCAAAAGAAAAATAACCTATATTTCACTCAGTGTCAAGACTTCTAGGGTTGGGCTTTTAAAAAGCCTTCTTTCAACGTCTGCCACAAACGAGACTATTTCCATACGCCAAACCATCCAGCCATTTCAGTACAAATGTTTCCAATGTGTTCAGTTAGATTATTTCACGTTGCGTTCCCTTAATATTCACAGTAATAGAACTTGCAAACAGATTACACATAAATTGATCCAAGAAAGGAGGGTAACGTGATAGTGTGCAATTAATGCTTTCCACAACAGCTGTGATATTTACAGTCGAGAAATTAGTTTCAGCCGCTATTACTGCAAATTAAATAAGATAAAAGCAAAGTGAGCCCAAATGCGAGACACATGAGCACAGGGAACGCCACTGTATTTGCCAATTAGTCTGTGTGGCAGAATGAAGTCAGAACTCTGAAAATTGCTGGAGACTTGGGAGGAAGTTCTGGGTTTTCTGAAAGTATCAACCAGCCAAGTTGTTCTCTCTGCCACACTGTCAACTGCCCCTGTGAGATTCTGCAGCACTAAGCTGAGGCCTGTCTGAAGGGCTGCCTGAGAGGGTCTCCAGCAGGTCTCTTGGTCTGATTTTTACGTTGCCTGCTCACCAACTGGGAGGGGGGAGGTGCTGAGAAAATGGGCCTCTGAAACCACAGTCTCTGGGGACCACTTTCTCTCTCCACAGTATTCTTGATGGGTGGTAAGGATGCAGTTGTCCTTGTGGGGAAGCTCCAGGCAGATACTTTCTGAACCCTCCCCTGTGAAAGGCAAAGTCCCAACACCATGGACACTTTCAAGGTGGAGGAACAGCAGGTGCAAATGTCCTGGGCCAAATGCCAAAGCCCAGTGTGCAAAAGAGGAGAGAGGTGGGCTGAGTACGGCCAGGCATGAGGCCAGACCAGGTCAGGAGGACCCCTCCACAGGCCAGCATGAGAAGCCCAGATCTTACTTTGCCATTGGGGGAACCCATGAAAAAGATTTAAGTGAGGGCTGCCCTGATGGGACAGACTCCTTTTGGCAGTCTTTTTGGCAGATGTATGGAGAGTAATGGGATGGTGAAGGGTTGGGGCTGTGAAGACAGGAAGACCCGGGTTCAGATCCCAAAGCTATCGTTTCTGTGCCTCTATCATGGGCCTGTGGCTGTATCTAAGGCAATGCCTCCTCACTAGGCAATGCCATTCTGCTGCCTCAGGCTGGGGGAAGACTCAGTGAGGTAAGGCACGTGGACAGCTTCAGCACAGTGCTTGGCCCAGAGTTAACAGGGAACGGTAGTAAAATAATTACTGCAGGTATGTTTACCTGCCTCAAGTCCCAGCACTTGCGTGTAGCAGAGGGGTTATATCTCACGTGCCCCTTCCCCAGTAAAGTAACTTTGTTTTCTGAACATTGATATGTTAATTAACTCACTGACTCCCTAATTATAGCTTTAGCAATATGGCAAATTTTCATTAAACGAAATCCCATTAATTCCTGATACTTCAGTTGGATGGAAACGTCTTTCCTCGTGTTTTGAGAACGGGACTGAGCAGCACAGTAAGGGAGGAAGTGGGAGTTTGAAGGTCACGTGTAACTACAAGGGCCGATCCTTTCCAAATAGTTTGGAGTAACCCATTTGCATACGTCACGTAATATTATGAGTCACACATCCTCCTCTTACATTTCAAACACAAGCCCACATCTCTGTCTCAGGTTACATTTCCTTTGGGTCTGGGTAGAAGGAAAGACTTTCTCCGTTTTGGCCCTTCTCACAGTTAGTGTGAGTCAGTGGAATTTCATGATGGTTTGTTTGGGTCCAACCGCACAACTAGAGCCAAATACTGCCACCGAGCCCTGTGCTATCATGGCAGACGCCAGATGGTTCGGGAACAGGTCCACGGGCAACCAAAGCAGAGAGAGGGAGAGAACAGGAAAGGCTGGAGGAAGGAAAATGAGAAAGACAATAAATGCTGTGATCGTCCTTTTAACAGAAGTACAAATGGTGATATGAGTTACAGCTTTTTTCTGAGCAACTGGCCACCAAGGTGAGTTTCTCAGCATAAAGGATTTCAAAGTTCCACTGGACTTTATTCTAGAACCCAGAGTGAGCTCCCAAGTGTGGTTTTAAGGAATAAGTGCAGAAACTGAGGGAAGGGTTTAGAAACTACTAGAGCATTTGGATATTGTCATAATACCCAAGAACAAGAGAAAGCAAGCTTGGCTTCCTGACGGAAGTGTGTGTTGGTTCAGGTGCTCCTGGCTCAAGTGGCAAAGTTTATACAGGACGAGCTATATAGCGTGCCACATGGTAGAACCACGTTATCAGTGACACACTGAAACTGGTTGGTGGTCCTGGTTTTTTAGTATAGACCGTCTGAAAAGCACAGCTCTCCAACACACATATAGAAGTGAGGGCTCCATCTGAAAACCTAGGAAAGTGAAAAGTCTGGAAATCGCTGTTTTGGAAAAGAGCAGCATAATGTACTAGGATTATTCAAGACAGAAAAAGGAAGGCTCTTAAGGAATGGGATAGCTGAAGGTCTGCTACATAAAAAAGGATTACATTCATTTGGCTTGGTTTCCAAAATGTAGACAGTCTGCTGTCTCAAGTGTTGGGTAAATGATTTAAAAAAAACAAAAAACAAAAAAAACCCGAGCTTGAACAGCATTTCTACTCTATTTTTTGGTCAGGATTTTGACTGACAGATAGTTGGAGAACTATGAAGCTATAAATGTGGACATCGGTTCTTGCTGCTATTGGTGGGAGACTTCCCCCCCCCCCTGTACTTTACTCTTCTGAATCTGCCAGTTCCTTTCAACAAATCTTTTATAATCAGGGAGGAAACTTTCTTAGAACAAGATGTCAGGCTGGAAAGGAATACATCCTAAATTGTTGCTTTAAAATAGTTTCACCTGAATTTCTGATACCTGAATCATGGATAATCCCTTATGCTGTCCTTGAACACATTTTTATATGCTGCTATTAACCTCATAAGTGATTAGCAAATCAATAATAGATTTCCAACACACTGCTGGAAATGACACGCAGTACATGTTGGTCAACATTTCCACATTTGTGCATGGGAGACGAGAGGTTTTCCTTACCAGATCTATTCCCAGTTAGCAATACTCTGAGAGTGCAGGGCTCCCTACCTGCAGCATGGAGATTTAGCCAACACAGCATTCAGCCTTTAAATCCCATTGCAAATCCTCCCAGGACAGACTGTCATGGCTACAGTCACATTCTCACTTTGGTCAGATTTGAGTTAAAAACTGCAAAAGCTGAATTCCATCCTTGACATGGATGAGAAGCTGGCTCTGGCATCAAACGCACGTGTGTGCATGTGTACACACACACACACACACACCATGAGAGGGCAGAGCACAGGAGGAGCCCACTCTTACACTTGCCCTGAGTATGTTAAAAGCTTTCTTTTCCACCCACAATTCCAGTTGGCTGTGAAGCAAACGTTAGGACGTGACTTTTAGAACAGATTCAAGAATGGGAATGTAATTCTAGTTGAGGGAGTAGTCCTCTGGAAATAACTTTCTATCTTAGAAGTGGTCTGGTTTTAAAAATGATGAGTGGTATAGGATAGACTTGTGCTGGGATTACATTTCTAAGTGGTAGGGAAAGGAAAGGAAAGGTTTACTCCAGGTATGTTCTTGACATTGATATTAGAAAAGGTGGCTTGGCCTAGAACGTCTCCTTGTGTTTCCTGGATCTTCTGAGGAATACTAAACACTGGAAAAGTTTAACTTAGAAGGCATATGGTACAACTCAGCTCTGGTCACTCAATTTCCAAGGGATGGTTCAACACTGGAGAAAGAGCCTACATGCTCATAGTTAGGCAAAGAGTGAACCATTAAAGGTTTTCAGAAGCTCTTGGAAAACAATACTGTAAAAACTGCTACTGTCCTAGCTGTCTATAAATCTGAGTTTTACCTTGGTTGCTCATCAAGATTATATTAAGGCAATAGTTGAATCATGAGTTTTGAAGTAAAGAAAAGCCTAAAATAGTGTGCACAGTAGGTGCCTCAGAACTGAATGAAGGAGCTTGCAATTCCAAGGCAGAAAAAAGAAAAAAAAAAAAATCCACATGAACAACCATCCTGGCTGGGCCATGAGCAAGCCAGGCAGCCTTGGAAAAGTCACTTCACTTCTCTGAAACGTCTCAGCTATTCTACAGTTTCCCAACCAGATATGGTGTATTTGGGGGCCTGAGCAGACAATTCTCCAGACTCACTGGCTGGCTTGTAAATTCTCAACATTGCATTCTGCCTCGAAGGGAAAGGCAGAGTCTTACCCAACTGAGCACATCACTGAAAGCTTAGAGGTTATCAATACATATCTGTCTGTGATGATGGAGATAAGATTTCAAAGAAGACCATTAATCAAACTGGTATGAATAATGTATTAGCATTATCTGGATTACAGCTCCCCCACCACTGGTGTCCTGTTGCTTTACTGGTCTAGATGGACTCTTGGATAAAAATGAACTGCTAAGCCTGAC